>NC_089267.1:16009202-16335434 GCF_963930625.1 Muntiacus reevesi
ATTGCACATATTTTTCTCTAGTCTGTTATTTGTCTTTTAACTTTGCATGTGGTGCTCTATTGCGCTCAAGTATCTTATCTTCATGTCATGTGATCTGTTAGCTTACTCCTTTGTGGCTTCTAAGTTATGTCTTGCTCAGAAAGATATTTCTCATTTTAAGATGATTTTTAAAGTCTGTTATATTTTCTTTAATTTTGTTTTCTTTTGTTTTATACATGTTTTATATTTGGTTCCTTAATTTATTCAGAATTATGTTTTGGAAGAGAACAAGGTAGTGATTTAACCTGCTTCCTCCCCTGCCCCTGATGCTAACCTATTTTCACAATATCATTTATTTAATCATTTCTTTTCCCTAACCCATCTTACAAATGTAATTAACAATGCTACCTATTTTAAAAATTAGATGTTAGATATAAATATATCTTTCTGAACTTTATTTAAAGTTATGGTTTTCTTCTTGTTTTCATGTACCAATACAATGTTTTAAGTTACTATAGCTTTTAAATATGTTTACATATATGGTAATACAGCACCCTACAAACTGTTCCTGATTTTTTTTTTTAGCTTTTCAAAATATTTAAATTATTTTCTTTCCAAATTGATTGGAATATTTGTCAAATTTTATTAAGAAAATTTGTCAATAGAAATGCAATTATTCATGTTTGGCATTTAATATTAAGACTTGTCATAGAAGACTGATTAATTGATTTGAACATACTAAATCAATTGATTTGAGCATATTTTTAGAAAAGTTTTATAGTTTTTACCATAAAGGACCATTTTTTAGCATCATTCCTATGTTTTTTACTGATTTTCTTGCAGAAGTAAATAAGATTATATTCTTTTATTTCTGTAAAACTTCTGGCATATATTTAAGCAGAAAAGTTCTACTGTTTTACATGTTGATCTTTATTTGATTAATAGGTTCTTAGTAGATTCCTTTATTGGTTTAAATTTCTAATTTGCTTGCTTAGGTTGTATAAGAAGATGATAATAATCATTTCAAATAGTTACAGGCTTTAAATTTTTTTCTCTTTGTGTTGCTTGTCTCCAGTGAAATGCTGGTTAATATCAATGAAAATGGGTACCCTCATGTCATTCTTACAGACTTTGGGAGTATTTCTATTCTGATCACACATATGAAGCTTAGTGTAGTTTTCGATTTGGTCTTTTAGCAGAGTGAGATATTCTGCTTATGTTTCCAGCTTACTGAGATTTAATTTTTCGATTATATGTAAATAGATCTTAGCTGAAAGCTTTTGTATTAAAACTTCTTAGGATTCTGGAATAAACTTTATATTAGCCTGATGCTGTCTATTATCTCTTGAAACACACTACTAGGCATTATCCCAAAATAAGCTAGTCTAATAATGACTGGCATCATAAGGAGCCAGAAACTTTAGTTAGTCTATGTGAAGAGCCAAAAAGAGATTATGTTTATATCTCTTACTTGCCAGATTTTAATTCTGCTGAAAACATGATGTCTATAATAGAATATTATCATTGTGCTGGCGAGGTACAAAAGCAAAGGCGGTGCCAGTAAACTGAAACAACCAGTCATTTCTGTGTAATAGGTCAATTATGAGTGCACTACTTTTGGAAAGCTAATTTTCAGCTAACTCAGATGTCAGTGAGGCTTTTGCCTAAAGATTTTTACTTTTTAGATAAAGAGTAGGTAAAACATTCAAGTGATTTTTTCACCCTTCTCCTGTGTTACTTGAAGATTCATTTAATCCTTGCCTGTACATTCAGTTCCTCGCCACAGTCTAACAATCCCAGAAGGGAGAATTAGAAGAAATTCTCCACTGGCAGTTCATTATTAGTAAGCCTCATTGTGAATCCCTAATATATTGTTACCCTTTGATCCTTTCAGTGGGTGAAGGACTACCCTAAAATAAAAACCTAACGGGGTCTCCTATGCTTCCATTCACTAACATGATCTCCTACGCTTTTATTCATTCATGCATGCATTCATCCACTGGACAGGGAGTTATCGAGCAACTGTGTTCATCCAGGTCTGTCCCTTGCTGCTGAGGACAAATCAGGGAATAAGGCAAGAGCATTATCCTCATTACATTTGCATTGAAATAGGAGGGGCAAAGGCGAGTGGACAGAAAAATTGATCAATAAAAAATAAGTAGATGATCAAGATTGAGAAATAACATTAAAAAATAAACAAAGTAACTCAAAAAAGATTGAGCAAGACCTCTCTGAAAAGGTGACGTTGAGCTCAGATCTGAGAGGCAAAAAGGATCAGCCATAATATCCTTATAAAAGATGGTTTCTAGTAAAAGCAACAGTTTCAGCTAGAGATCTAAAGGGAGAGATGAATTTGATAGACTTCAGAACAGAAATAAGGCAAAGTCATATCAACATGCTTTTATTTCCTCCCTTCTAGAGGCTGCCTATTGCCTTCTGGTGGACACCTCAGAAGCTATAATTTATTGTAAGCTCAGACTGATCCCCAGGCTTCAGGATTGGAATACTATCCACAGCCCTCCTTTTCTTCTTGCTGCCTTCTACCACTATCAGCATATTCCTTACAATGCTAATTCTGATCAATTGATATCTCTGGCTGCATCACTGTGAAATCCTTGATCCTTAATGGAAAAGTCTGTATTACTCAGGCTGTGCTTTAGGTCTCAGTTATAATTGAAACACATCACATACTAAAGAAAATCTTACATAACATATTATTTACCATATTATTTTATATTACAATCTACTGATATATATGGCAAATAACACTAGAGAAACACAGAGGAAGAGTGGGTAGCACCAGAAAATGTAACTGAGACAAATGCGAAGATTATAAACCTTTCTGCAAAATTTTTACATTACAAAATCTGTACCCATCTGTTAAGCACATCTGGATTGCAGTAACTATGAGATGTTAACCAAGAGTAGCTAAAAACACTACATTTGGGAAAGTACTCATGTAAACACAATAAACATTTTTAAGGTATTGCTAACTTTATAAAGTACTTCTTGGTACAAAACAGTCTTGGAACAATTTGCAGAAATATTCTTACAATATCTAGAAGTAAAACTTAAAAGATAATAAAATATATTAAAAAAATGTCTGACAAAGGAATATGATTTACAAAAATACAGTAGTTATCTGAAAAAGAGACAGCTCCTTTTACCGAGGAAGGTGAAGTGGGATCTGCCTCTGATGGATTTATCTATTGGCTAATTGACTTCAACTAAAATTTCTCAAAATGGCTAATTTATTTTGTTTATATTATAGGCTGACTTTTACCATTTATTTGAATAAATGATTTTCTTTCAAAACATCATTTGTTAAAATTGAATCCTTTCCAAATGGTTTTCACAGTTGTCACAACACCGTCCTCCTGTCTCCTCTGATATTTTCTCCAATACTGCCAATTATTGCCAATACTTTTTAAACTATGCTTATTCTGAAATAAATATGAATATTTCCCTTCAACTAAAACACACAAAACAAAGTGTACACATGAAATAAATTGGCATTAAAAAAAATGTCTATTTAAGTATCCTAGGTTGAGGGAAAGAAATGCAGATCATGTCAGAAAACTAGCCAAATCAATCATGGATAACATTATACAAGCTTGAGAATACACTATCAAGTATGTTTACTTCAATCCACAATAAAGTACAATATACTTTACAAGCTTCAGATCTATTTTGAAGTATAATTTAGGGCACTAACAAAGGATTAAAATTGCTATCGTCCCTAGTAAGGCACATATAATAACAGCTAACGAAGATGGACTGCTTACAATAAGCTAGGTAATTTGATAAGAGTTTTGCTTGTGTTACTTCATAAGCAAACATGATAGACGAAGTACTTTTGTTATCTCTAAAATTCACGAACAAGGATGCTGCAGTTTAAAGTGTGTTATTAACTTGCCCAAGGTCATGGAGCTAGTAAGCAGCTGAGCCAAAATTTCAGTCCAGTGTGTTTGATGAAAGATCATGCCCTTAACTGTTTGTGATTATACTAAATTTCCCCTGGCTTCATACACTTTTATCTAATTTCCCATGTAGCACCTTGCCCATATTTGCAGGAGAGTTTATATGATTTGAGGGTATAGAAAGTAGCCAAAAAATAGAATGCATTTCTGGGTGTAGCTAACTAATGTCTTCAGAAATCAAGAATGCAGCACCCTCTTGTTACCTAAGCTCACTGACCTTGACAATAGGAGCAGATGGCATGCCTGGGAATACACAGTGGCACATAAACATTCTGACAGAGAATAAATGAGAACATATGAGTGAAAGCAGCATCGCCACCACTCGAGACCAAGTCTACTCTTTTTTCATTTTTTAAACAATCTGTTAGCTACATGAAGACATTATGAATGATACTTTCTGAAAATTTGGCAGATTTTGGCTATAAACACCTTCATAAAAGAACGTGTATTTGGACTGAGATTTGATGAGAACTTGTTTGATGGACAAATGCTTGTTATGTGACTTGGCCTTTTATACAGCTGATGAAGTGTACAAAGCATTGAGATAGATTAAAGAGAAAGAATGCAAATCTTTCCTCTCTGGAAATACAGAAAATATATCAATACGATTCCTTGCTAAGAATCAGACATATTCATCCTTTAAGTGAATATCCATTGGATTATATATATACATGCCAACTAAAATATCAAAGGGCTTCCCTGGTGGCTGCAATGGAGGGGACAGAGGAGACATGGGTTCAATCCCTGGGTCAAGAAGATCCCCTGCAGGAGGAAATGGTAACACAGTCCTGTATTCTTGCCAGAAAAACCCAAAAACAGAAATCAAAAGGATCTCTTTAGAAATGCCTAGTTCAATGTCTTGTTCTCTTCTGTGTTCCACAGCAACCAGTTAATATAAAAGAGGTACTCATTTCCAAATGAAAGTGAAAGTCACTCAGTCATGTCTGACTCTTTGCAACACCATGGACTGTATAGTATTCTCTAGGCCAGAATACTGGAGTGGGTAACCTTTCCCTTCTCCAGGGGATCTTCCCAAGCCAGGGATCGAACTCAGGTCTCCCGCATTGCAAGCGGATTGTTTACCAGCTGAGCCACAAGTGTGTCAGGTTGCATTAATTCTTCTAGTTCCAGTAATGTGCTCAATATGTTGGAGAAAGCTATATAAAAGTAAGTAATTTCTATATTGAAAGAACAAATTGCAATACTTTAATTTTTCATGTTTTATCCACCTTTTCTTTCTGCTCAGAACAAATGGTGTTATCCAATTAATCAGAATCTACTTAATTGTGCCTTAGTGTTATTTAACAGATTCTCAGGCTCTTACATCTTTTTCTGTAAAAAGAGGATCAAAACAAAGAGTCAAATTTCAATGAAGATTCTAAAATTTGCACTTATTTTCCAAGAAGACCTAAAAAACAAATAAGGAGAGGGCAATGCCTAAGTACCCTGGAAGATCTATAGAACACCCACCCGCCTCTACAGTAATTAACTGACACTGTGGAATAATAGAGAGAATATGAATGTGACATATTAACTTCCTTTTCAGTTCTCTAGCATAAAACTTTCTACTACATGTAACTATATTTTAACTCATTGCTGCATATTTAAGATTTCATTTTATTACTTTAAGTTTCTGAAATGTGCAAGACTAGTATGCATATATTAATATAAAAATGTGTTGTGATATGATATGTTTTTTCATTTGAAAACTACTAGTATATGAATTAAAGAAAATTGAAGCTAACATCCAAAATCAAAGCTCCTTGGACTGAAGCAACTTGGGGACAAATAAAATGCAAACTTGTAATTACTTGACTAATTGCTAATTTGAGGATCAAAACTCAAATCCAAAATACTGTCTTACCTTCAGTAATATATTTACCTTCATCTAGTTTTACAAGGAAACATCTGATCATCTCAGTAACATGAATTTAACTTAAAGCCAAGTAATCAAAACATAAAAATATTTTTCTAGAATTATATAACCACATGTTTTAGTAAGAGTGAAGATAACAAGACATGATAAATGTTTCAAACAATACCTTCTAAAATCAGTGCTAATATTAATTAAAATGTTGCTAGTTTTATACTACTAAGAAAACTATCTTAAGAATTTCATACATGTGGCACATGTCCTTAAACAATATTCCTGTTTGGAATGGCTTCCTAGTTGGCAACAGTGGTAAAGGATCCACCTACTAATGCAGGAGACACCAGAGATGCGGGTAAGATACCTAGTTGAGGAAAATCCCCTGGAGAAGGAAATGGAAACCCACTCCAGTATTTTTGCCTGGAAAATTCCAAGGACAGAGGAGCCTAATGGGCTACAGTCCATGGGATCGCAGTGAGTCAGACATGCACACAACTACTTAAAAAGTATCACTTTGAAATATGCTTATAATCATGACTAGGTCATATCCCCAAATTACTCCCTAAATTTAGAGTAATTCTAATCAAATTCTCATTACATCAGACTTGTCTCTGTCCTGTACATTTGACGGTTTTTGAGAAATGTATAACTGATGTTTATTCCCCAAGTCCTGTCTCTGAGAGAAAAAAGGACTTCCCCAGATGGCGCTAGTGCAGTGCAGGAGATGGCAGAGATGCAAGTTCCATCCCTGGGTCAGGAAGATCCCCTGGAGGAGTAAATAGCAACTGTTCCACTATTCTTGCTTGCCTGGGAAATCCCTTGGACAGAGGAGCCCAGAGGGCTACAGTCCCTGGGGTTGCAAAGAGTCAAAAACGATTGAGCAAGCACAGAGCTACTACTATAGTACTATACCATACCGAATAATTTCACAGTCCTAAAAATCTCTTGTGTGACACCTACCCCGCCCCCACAAATCCCTGTCAACCACTGAGCTTTTCACTGCCTCCACAGGCTTGCCTTTACCAGAATGTCATATAGTTGGAATCATATAGAACAGAGCTTTCTCCGAGTAAATTCTTTTATTAGCAATACATATTTGAGATTCCTCTATGTCTTTTTCCTGAATTGATAGCTTATTTATTTTTATCACTAATAGTTCACTATCTGGGTTTATTTATTCATTCACTTACTGAAAGACATCTCATTCTCTTTTATGCTTTGGCAATTACGAACAGAGATTCTATATCCATTCATACACAGGTTTGTAGGTAGACAAAAGTTTTCAACTCATTTAAGTAAATACCAGGGAGCATGACTATCTTCCACAGCGACTGCACCAGTTGTATTCCCAGCAACAGTGAGTTAAAGTTCCTGTTGCTCAACATCCTCACGAGCATTTAGTGTTATTAGAGTTTTAGGTTTTAGCCGTTTTAGTAAGAGTATAGTAGCATCTCATTGTTTTAATTTATAATTCTTTCATAACATATGATGTTGAGCATCTTCTCATATGCCTATTTTCCCCTTATGTATCTTCTTTTATGAGATGTTTGTTCAGATCTTCCCACTCTTTAATTGTCAATTTCAATATTTTTTTTCACCTTTTTCTTTCAGCAGTTTGATATCCTTGGGTGTTGTTGCTTATATGCATTCAGCTTAAGGTTAACTAAGTTTCTTAAATTTATAGACATGCTTTCACCAAATTTAGGAATTTGGAAGGCATTATTATTTCAAACTGGAGGAGGGCATGGCAATCCACTCCAGTATTCTTGCCTGGAGAACCACACAGATAGAGGAGTCTGGCAGGAAACATTCCAAAGAGTCACAAAGAGTGGGACTCAGCTGAGTGACTTAGCAGAGCACATTATTTCAGATAATTTTCTTTCTTTTCTCATTTAATTCAGAGACTCTAGTTATATACATTTACATTTCTGAAACTGGCCCATAGGATTCTGCATATTTTTAAATTTGTCTCTGCCTTGGCAATTTTTTTCATTATATGTCCTGAAATTTATTGACTTTTTTGGTCATCACCAATCTGCTATTAGTTCCATCCAGATGTTTATTTCAGATATGACATTTCCTGATGGAGAATTTCCATTTGTTCCCCATTTAAAGTTCTATTGATGATCTTAGATTTTCTCTCTCTCTCATTTATTAGAGGCAAATTTTCCTTCATACCCATGATCTTAGATGCAATAGCTGCTTTAATAATCCTTGTCAGCTAATACTGCTGCATCATCCCAGTTTTCATTGTCTTTTCTCCAGAACATAAATAACAATTTCCTATTTCTTTTTATTTGGCATCGTATATAGTAGATTATATCCACAATATATATCCACTATATATATTATATATATATATAATATAGATTATATTCACAGTTGTGAAGTATGCATTGTATTAATAGACACTCCAGACTTTGTTACACTTCTCCAAAGAAAAACTTTGTACAGAGAGCTATCTGGTCTTAACTCAGATTCAAATTGGAAATAGTCTTGTCTGCGGTGAGCAGTTACTGAAATTTCATCTCAGATTTTCTAGTTTAACTGGGATGCTTGAAATATTTCTAGTATCTGTGAGGTTCATGGGTCATACAGAGATCTGAGCAGAGACTACACACATAATTTTGGTCTTCCCTTTTTGTCTCTTTCCCTTCCATTATTTCTACCCTCATTTTTCAGCTGCTGTAATTGTCTGAAAATCTATCTTCTGATTTTTCGATCCTGGAACAATGAAAGATTTTTTTTTTTAAGTGTCTGTGTTACCCACCTAGGATAACATATACTGTCTTTATGCCTTTTAGAACTGTCTTGGTCTAAAGTCATAAAAGCTCAGATGGTACCATTTCTTTCTTCCCAAGCAGAACCCAACAAGTATCTGCTTGCTTTTGGCCACTCACCAGTGTCCCAAAATGGTTACTTTTTATATTGTGTCCAGAGTTCAAACTTGTTATCTGTAGGAGGCTTGGTCCAATAGGAGTTATTTTGCCATTATAGGAAATTGAAAACTATGAAGCAAGACTTTTAGTAGCAGAAAAGCACCAAAAAACAAAGGAAGAGTTATTTCCAAGAATGTTCATGTGATTAAAAGATATAAACACAGCCCCAAACCATACCTACTACAGCCACTATTCTCATAACTGACTAGAAGCACCCCCAATCGAGTCCACCCCCAATAGTAGTAGGGACTCAACAGCTCAATTGCTTCCAGGAATATCTCTAATGACTCCATATTTTTAAAAGCAATATCATATTATAATGTTTAATAACCATAAAAGCACCATTATAGAAATCACTTAATACTTCACAAAACAGAAGAAACTGTTGGCCAACAGAAAATAAAGCACACATCCTACATTTTATCTATCATGGTGTCACACCAAATTAATCTAATTCCAATATGTTAGATTTAATTTAGATTCATACATTTCATACATTCATACATAAGAGTTGTGGTAGGATTTGGTCTTTAATCCACATAAAACAACAAGACTCCTCCTCTTAAGATGAGCATTATTCTTTGAAATTTCCATATAAGCTGTATCCTGGGATGCTCCATCCTTTGTATTCCCTAAACTTTGGGACTGCCAACTGATCATATGCATGTTCACAGGCATAATTTAAAAATTGCTTAATTATTCCACTTAAAAATTGATATTTTCTAAATGCAGACTTGTTTTATTTACAGTCAAAAGTTTTTCAGGTTTCACCCTGTTCAATAAAGTGGTAAAGAATCTACATAATAATGCAGGAGACTAAGGTTTGACCCCTGGGTCAGGAAGATCACCTGGAGAAGGAAATAACAACCAACTCCAGTATTCCTGCCTGGAGAATGACTTTAAATAATAACACTGATTTTCCTCAGCCAATTTGTATAGCTATTAAGAAGGCTTTTAACAGACATTTCTAACAATGATACTTTGCTAAAATAAAGGACTAATTTCCCAAAATATCTCCTTTGAAGGACAATATTCCTTAATGTGTACGTTCTGGCATATTCAGCTTAAAGGAAAATCATCATTACAGCCACACATCTCATATTTTTGGATACATGGATGATCAAAGTAGCAATCACACTAAACTTTTTTTTTTAGAACTGTTAAGACTTTATTCAGAATTCCAATGAATATGCATATTAATTTATGCACAACTTTTATTCTTAAAGATTTTCCAAATTAGGAGGAAAGTGTGCTTTACCTTTCAATCAAATATTTGTTTTATATTACTTAATAAAGAGGAATACATTTCTTCATGTAGGCCTTCCTACAGTAGCATTTCCTGTTCAGTCTACTTTTTATCTTTTTGTAATCCCACCTCCTACTTCTCCCCCACCTTTCTAATCTTCCTGATGCAGATGAATTTCCTGGAAAAAAAAAATAGATTGCTTCAGAAAATGTGGTACTGAAGCTTTGTACTATAAACACTTCAGTTCATTAATGAACCAATGTGACTGTTCATGTTCTTGGATATGTTCTCAGGTTTCAGTTTCAAATTAATTCTTTACCAGAGAAAGGGACTGTTTAATCAAATCGGCAGAATTCCCAACATCAGACCATGCACAGAGGATCACTTTAACAAACGTTTGTTGAAGAGAAATGTAATGACCTCTGCTCAAAGGCTTTCAAGTTTGACTATTTACACTGGAATCAGAGCTCTGACTACAACTGAATGACGAATAAATACCAGAAATTGAAGTAAAAACTGATTTTGGAAAATTATGGATGCTTGTCAGAGAGACCTTTAATAGCTATGGTGACAACCACCCCTTCTTTTAAGGAACTCTCCTTAGTGAGGCCGCCACGTGCCCTCGGGTTTGGGAAGTCCATCTTCAAAAGGACAGGCAAACCACAGTGTGTCCTGGTTTCTATTAGCTCTGCTTGGTTTTTGGCATCCAGCACACTATAAGATCACATTCCTACAGTTTTTCCATTCATAGTATTTTCTCTCTTGGGACTCAGTGAATGTGTCTGGCCTAAAAACTAACAACATCCATTTCCAGCCTGAAAAGATTCTTTTGTTGGATCTGAAATACATTGACTGCCTAGAGCTTCATTTGGTATCATCAGTGATAATGTAGGATATGCCATTTGTTATTGCTTTTCTTGCTCTGTTCTGGTTCCATTCATGAGCTTCCTCCAGGAAGTCAGGATTGAACTCAAAGACATCATCTTCCCTGAAAAAAGAAAATCTGTGCCAAAAATCAGAGCCCTGGAAAAGTCTTGATGCAATTGTCTAGCCAGTGCAGTTTCCCAGAGCCATGAGGAGGAGGTAGGAAGAGGTAAAGATGTTTCTGAAAGTTGTGATGGCCTGAGGTGCCCTACTGACTGGCGTCGGAGGGAGCGGGCAGTGTTTGTGGCCTCTTGTCCATAGAGTGGGGACTGGTTGCAAGAATTCTGTGTTCCTTTCCTGGAGACTCATCTCTTATTTTAGCAAACACCTGTTCATTTCCAGAAGAAAAAAATGACCAAGTCCACTTTATAAAATGCTAAATGGAAGAAAAATATAAACCTGAACAGTGTGAAAGAGAAGCAGTAAAATGTTTGACAAAGTAGGCTTTTTTTAAAAAAATATCAGGGAATGCAGAAACAAATTGGGGATGTTGTGTAATTGGTAGTTATTATTTTAAACTCATGGGAAAAGGAATTGGAGATTTAAAAACTTTGGGGATTGTAAAAGAAAAAATATACATTTAAAAATAAACAATGTATTTTGAATGATGAAGTTAGAGTAATTTACTTCATTTTAATGTAAGGGGAAACACTAGAACGAAAAATAAATTTCCTTTATAGGGACAAAATACACATGACACATTCACCATGGCTTTGTGCTCAGGTCAGACTCAATTTAACGTTCAACTATTATATAAAGGTAGAGTGGCTATTTAATAGAGAAACAGGAAATGACATACATCTGGTTCTTACTTGTGGTTTTTAACTAATATCTGTTATTCTCAAAAGGTCAAGATGAAATGGTCTTGGCTAGAAGTTTTCAAAATATGGGCAGCATAGAATTCTTCCTTCAGGTTAAATCTTATTCCAAAGACCCAAATTGAAAATGGCTAAAATTATTGATTTGTGGGTTAAAGATGATGTGCAAAGCACTGGCCATGGTCTTGGATCCCTCTCCCCACATATTCAACAACTGCTGAGTGTCCCCCAGCACCCAGTATCAATTAAGTCTCAGTGCGACTCTGCAGTCATTCATAAAGGGTGATTGAAGTGTGGGTAGAACATGAAAGGAGAGATTCCTGCCACAAGGCTTTACAAAGATATATATTGATGGTACCTCCCCCTTCTGTTTTTAAAGGTGTTTATGCAAAACATATCTTTATGAATCCATGATCTCGTAATGTGCCTATTTTAAATCATATAATTAATACCTACTTTGCTATGTACCAAACTCTAGCCACATACACTTTACACAAGATTTATGAAACTGTAAGATAAGTATTTCTATTTCTAATTGAAAATTCATAAATGAAAGTTCAGAAAAGTTCAATCTCTTGCCTGAGTCAAAAAAAAAAAAAAAAAAACAAAGCCAGTAGCAGATCCTCTATGCCAAATTTGGACTCTCTGATATAACATGTTGCCTTCTAATGAAATTTTTCTAGGAAAATTTTAGAATCACATCTTATCATTTTTAAACATCAAAATTAATCTTATCTAGCATAAATTAATGAAAGGCAGATTTTTTCCTCCTTTAAGCATTTGAGCAAAGTGATAAATAGATACTTGCAGTGTCTAACTTGTTAACATAAAGTTAACATAAAAATACATGTTTAATTAGTTGATGTCTTCATGAGTGAGATCTTCTTTTCCAATTAAGAATCACTGATGGAAATCCTGCTTAGATATTAACCAAATGACAGAGTCCAAGTTATAACACTTAGAGATAATTGGTAAATCAACATTAAGAGTAGCTTGTTTGGCTGTTTTGTTGACCTGTCAATCCACTGAACAGAATTTTAAACCTTTTCTGGGTATTATGACAGTCTAAAAGAAATTTTGGATTTTCTTCATTCTATTTTAAAATTACATTAATTAATTCTGTTATGATAGCACTTAAATGACAGAATCACATTGATATGATTTCCAGTTTGTCCTTTGGAATTCAAATATGATTGATTTCTTAGTAATAAGATGAAAAATAATATTAGTATTAGGCAAGTTTATTAAAAGCTTGTTGATCTTACAACAACTTCTCCCAGGGTAAGATGTTTGAACTGTTAGTGGAGCATAGAGAACAGAATTGTACACATTAAATCATGGACATGCATATTTTATCCTGATTTTCCCCAAAAGGTCCAATAGACATTTGCAAGAGCACTCATTCACCCAAAATAGAAAAATCCGTATATTTCATGGTCAATATGGATTATCACTGTCTCTATACTAATATCCCTAGGAATCAAGAACACTTTTAGTCCATTGGTCAAAGGGGTTCAGTTCAGTTCAGTCACTCAGTCGTGTCCGACTCTTTGCGACCCAATGAATCGCAGCACGCCAGGCCTCCCTGTCCATCACCAACTCCCAGAGTTCACTCAAACTCATGCCCATCGAGTTGGTGATGCCATCCAGCCATCTCATCCTCTGTCATCCCGTTCTCCTCCTGCCCCCAACCCCTCCCAGCATCAGGGTCTTTTCCAATGAGTCATCTCTTCACATGAGGTGGCCAAAGTATTAGAGTTTCAGCTTCAGCATCAGTCCTTCCAATGAACACCTAGGACTGATCTCCTTTAGGATGGACTGGTTGGATCCCTTTGCAGTCCAAGGGACTCTCAAAGGGGTAACTTATTGAAATCATCTACTGAAAGAGGACTATATTAAGTGTGTTTATGTGGCCCATTGGCTGTGTGACTAAACAAGTAGTTGTTACTCTGACTCCTGAATTAAGATGAGAATAAGTAAAATCAGCAACTGAGAAAGTGTCATAACTCTCTGCCCTGTGGTTAACATGGTTCAAATAGCCAAGTGAACGATTGTGATCCTCACATCTCCTATTAGTCAGGATTCTCCAGCAGAACAGAAACAACAAGAGACAGATGATAGATACATGCAAACACACAGAAATATTTATTATAGTAATTGACTCACATGTGGAGACTGAGAAGCCCTACAGTGTCCTGTTCATAAACCAGAGAACAAGGTAAGTTGATGATATACTCAATGTAAGCCTGAAGGCCTGAGAAGTGGGGCAAACAATAGAATAATTTCTGGAGTCCTAAGTCCCCAAAGGGTTTCCATGGTGGCTCAGTGGTAAGGAATTTGCCTGCCAGTGCAGAAAACACAAGAGACACAGACTGGATCCCTGGGTTGGAAAGATCTCCTGGACTAGGAAATGGCAACCTGCTCCAGCATTCTTGCCTGAAAATTTCAAGGACAGAGGAGCCTGGTGGCTATAGTCCATGGGGTCACAAAGAGTAGAACATGGCTGAGCACACACACATACACACACACACACACACGCACACAGACACACACACCCCCCCCCCCCCCACCCAAGAACCAGTGGTTCTGATGTCTGAGAACAGGAAAAGATTGGTATCCCTGCTCAAGAAGAGAGAATAAATTCACCCTTTCTTCAAATTTTGTTCTATTTCAGTCTTCAGTGGATGGTTTGATGCCTACCCACACTGGTGAGGATGGGTCTTCTTTACTTAGTCTACTCAGTCAGAAGCTAATCTCTTCCAGAAACACCCTCACAGAAAAAACACCCTTACACATCCAGAAAAAAATATCTTACCAGGTATCAGGGTATCCCATTCCCAGTCAAGTTGATATATAAAATTAACCATCACATATTTCATTTCAAAAAAGTAAAACAAATCGCAGTATCACATGTCTGGCTGAGTCCTGGAGATTAGTGCCACCAGTGAAGACAATATATATAGAAGTGATAATTCCAAACACATCATGAATTAATGTGCTTGTTGTCTTGAGCAGAAGATAGGTAGGTCTTAGAGAATAAGTGGATTGTCATTAACTCAACTACCTAGCAATTCCACTTGCTGATGGTATTTCACATTTTATACATTATCATTTTGCATTTTATATATTTAAATATTTTATATTTATTTATAAATATGTATTATTTCTCCACCTCAAAAGTCAGTAAACACTATTCTTTGGGTTAGTTTAATAGGAGTAATATTATATCTTCATTAATTTGCTTTAGTGGCTCTGTACCCCTCAAATCCTTTTATCTTCTTCTCAAATCTGTATGAGGCTTTGCAATCTTGATTACATAAGTCTGACAGAAACTGGTGAATAGAAAACAGCAGGTCTGCAAGATGATCTGGTAAGTTCCTATTGCCAGAAGATGGGAAATGATTATTATTAAAAGCCAGGGGCCTGATTCTTCAGTAATGTTCTGGGGAATTTAGAAGCCTGGAAATTTCAGGATATTCCTTCTAAAATGAAAATAGTTTGAAGCACCTTATACTTTTTACCACTAAGAATGAGACACCACTTATGATGCATCCTTTTGTATTTTGCAGGAAAATGTGATTGTTTGGGCTGTGCTGCTCTGATTCATTTATTGAGTAGCTCAAAATTCTACTATTAAGAGAAAAACAGAAAAGAGTAGGTATTTTAACTCATTTGGGCTGTATGACTATGTATACATTTTTTTTTAACTGGGACCTTTTGACTATGAAATTCAGCATTATTCATAGTACCTGTGCCATACTTGGAAGTTATGTGGCATTTGTGATGAGCCAAGACATGGAGAATTCTATGTTTTTGCATAAAGCCAGGTAACAAGTAATTCCCAAGTAATTATTTTCCCTTAGAGAAATAATTATTGGCTTGCTGCTGAACGCTGCAGAGATTGAATGCCTGATTATAGAGCTAGGTATCCCAGCAATTTGAGTTGCCCATCATGAACTGGTTGTAATCAAATGTTACAAACCAGAAAAATCAGGCATGTTTCTTGAACTAAATCATAAAATGTTATTGTGGGCAGTATCTGAAAGCACAAACATGTCACTTTCATGAGCAGTTCAGGCTCCCACTGTGTTTATCTTTGCCATAGGTCCAATCCTCCCTTAAATCACAATAGAGGCTTGCTGATAGAGGGACATGCTGTCAGTAAAAGTCAAATGATTTCCTGAAAATCTTATATAGTACTCTGGAAATAGGAATACAAGAGTTGAGGAACCTCAGCTCCACTCACAAGTTGAATTATATGGCATTTAATTCTTTTAGCAAAAGAGAAGATGGCTAGAAGACAAAGATGAGGATCTAGATGAGAAAGTGGTGAACAATTGTTTAGATAGAGTAGAACTTGGAAAAAATGGTATTAAGAGTGGGTTTCTAGGATGTTTTGGAAAGAAGCACGTGGATGAAACTTTTGGAATGGATTCAGAGTGTGAGGATGTAGCATATGAATGTTTACAGAAAGGCTCCCAGTGCAATGGGGACTCTGAATACACTGGTAGTGTTCAGTCACCTCTTTCCCAAGCCTCCTTTCTGCTTGGCCAAAGGATTCCATGACCTTGATGGCAAGGTCAGAGACTGTATAACAACAAATATTTCCTTACTCCACGGCCCACTGGATCCAGTTTCTGCTGAGTATCCAATTTTCCAGCACCAGTAAAGAAAGTAAAGTTATTACTTCCTAGGGATCTAGCCAGCTATCTGATTGTGGACTGAACATTAGATCTTTCCCATCATGAAAGGAAGAATAATTTTCCCTAACTGGACCAAATAATTACTCTGGATTAGATTTTCCTTCCATTTTTGACATGCTTCTCCCATCAACCCCACCTCTGGGTTTGCTGAATGCCTCATTCACAGCATTGTGGCTGATCAAAGAGCTAATTTCATGCAGACAAATTAAAGCAACTAATTAAGCTTAACACTCATGGAATTTACTGCTAACTGTGTACCTTATCACCCCAAATCAGTTGACCTTATAGAAAGTTGAAGCTGTTTGAGTGGAAATAAGATAGAAGATAACATCTAATAAAATTCAGGTACTGTCATATGTGTATATTCCCTGAACCAGACCTGGAATATAAGAAACAAAGAATAGAAGCAGGTTATATACCTCTCACTCTCATACCTAGTCAATCCCTCAAAGTTAGTGGTTTCATTTATGTTTTTGTGTCCAACTCTCTTGTCTTAGAATCCCCCCAGGAGATTTTATAGCACACAGGAAAGTTCTTCTATCAGAGGACTCTACAATGGTTTCAATGGAGTGGGGGCTGTTGCTTCCATTTGTCCAGCTCAAGTTCTTCTTGTTGTAAGACAAAGATGCAAAATACAGGGTTATTGATCTTTTCAAGGGAAAAAAAAAGCCTGCTTGAGGTAAGGCTGTAATATTTTTAAAATCCAAAGTCTTCCCTAGGGTTCCTCTTAAGCTAACAGTAAAACTTGTTGGGAGACTCCAGAAAATTCAGAAAGACCACAGAAACATCATAGAGTTAAGACCACCGATTAATTCTCTTCCTCAGAAATGGTTGTTTGATTTACCTCATCATGAAAACAATCTCAGTCACCTGAAATACTGGCTGAGAGCAAATGTAATATTCAATGATTCATAGGGTCAGAAATCAAAAATATTAGTGATGGTCTTGTGACAACAGTGCATACATAATGTCTTCATCTGGGTGCCCTAAAAAATATAACTTCAGGAAAACTTCATGTGCTAATATTTTGGGATTGATGTCCAATTCAATGATGCAATAGTGACTGTACAAACATTTTGAGGCAAATTTCATTGTGTAGGTATATATTATAAATTTGTTCAGTTGTGATATACTCTAATTCCTTTGTCTTCTCTTATTTCTCAAGGATTTAATTATTTGAATACAGAATACAAAACAAAGCAAAAATTCAGCTGCTTTACTGCTAGTGTTGCTCAAAGGCATATTTCTACTGTCTTCCTGAATATTTCATCAAAATATCCCAGACTGTATTTTATAGAATATTTTATTTACACTCTGCTGTGGCTGCTTTTTGATTTTTCTTTAAAAATACACTTTTTCTTTCTTTTTAAGACTATTCATTTTAAAATAATTCTGCTTTTCAAGTTCATTTCATAAAATAATGCTAATTTCTTTTTTAGAATTGTTTACAATTCCCCACGAAGTTTGGAATAGCTTTATCTCAATTTTAAAGCAATCATGATATATAGGTTTTCCCTTGGAAGTTTAGGGGGTTTTTGTTTGTTCGTTTTGTTTTGTTTTGTTTTCTTCATTTATTTTTATTATTTGGAGGCTAATTATTTTACAATATAGTAGTGGCTTTTGTCATACATTGACATGAATCAGCCATGGATTTACATGTATTCCCCATCCCGATCCCCTCTCCCACCTCCCTCTCCAATAGCAATAGCCAGGAAGCAACCTGGAAGCAACCTAGATGCCCATCAGCAGACGAATGGATAAGGAAGCTGTAGTACATATACACCATGGAATATTACTCAGCCATTAAAAAAGAATTCATTTGAATCAGTTCTAATAAGATGAATGAAACTCCAGCCTGTTATACAGAGTGAAGTAAGCCAGAAAGATAAAGACCAATACAGTATACTAACACATATATATGGAATTTAAAAAGATGGTAACGATAAACCTATATGCAAAACAGAAAGAGACACAGATGTACAGAGCAGACTTTGGGACTCTGTGGGAGAAGGCGAGGGTGGGATGTTTCGAGAGAACAGCATTGAAACATGTATATTACCTAGGGGTGAAACAGATCACCAGCGCAGGCTGGATGCATGAGGAAGTTTAGGTTTTTGTTGTTGTTCAGTCACTAAGTTGTCCAACTCTCTGTGACCCCACAGACTGCAGCACACCAGGCTTCTCTGGCCTTCACTACCTCCCAGAGTTTGCTCATTCATGTCCATTGAGTCAGTGATGCCATCTAACCACCTCAGATGCTTTACTGAAAGATATCTAAATAAGAAAAAGCAAAATAAGAATGATTCATTCTTAATTAAAGCCAAAATGAGAGAACAAAAAATTACCGTAAGGCAGCAAAGTGTGGAATGTAGTGTCTACAATTTAATTGTCAAAGGTGTTTATGTACTTCCTGAATTCCAGCTAGTCAGTAGATTGCACATGTAAATTCTCCTCCCACAAGCATTAGGGCAGGGCAATCTAATGGTTAAAGGGGAAGGCACAATAGGTTGGCCCACTTACTGGCGCCATCTTGCCAATCTCTGCCATTGTACTTTTTTTCTTGGCAATGAAATGCTACCATTGTTGCATAAGTTGTTTGTTCTGCTTCCCATGGACATTTCCTAATAAACCATTAGCCTGTCTCAGATTTCTGAGTAATACCCCCAAATGAATAATAGACCATACTCCATCTGCATGGACTTTTATGATTATTCTATATTTTAGATGATGGTTGTTGTGTGCATGATTTTAAACTAAAGATGGAGGCAATGTGGAATAAATTAGTGAATATTCCTTTTCTACTAAAACAGCTTTTAATTAAACAAATATTTACTAAGATTCTGCCTAAGCTTTCCAATATTTTAAGTGTCAAACATAATAAATCTTAATCTTTGGTTGCCTTTTCACAACTTATATGTCTTTTCACATGCAAGAAATGGAAGATTTTGTAAAAAAGGAAAAAAATTAAGGAAGAAATTTCCATTTATTAATCCTTTAAATTAAATCAGTGCCAAGTCTTTTTCCTTGTGAGTTTAAGGACATAATATGTACCTTGCTGGTATCCTTTATCATCAACCCAAGATACTTTTGGGTGTGAAATGGAATGCTTTAATAACTACTCTAGGAAAACCAGGACTATCCCAGGCAAACCAGGAAATAGAGTTACCCCATAATATATATTTTCCTTTCAAAAACTTCATTTTGTTCACTTTTTAAGAAATATTGGAAGAAAAATGAAAAAAAATTCATTCTACTATTCTTTTCCTTAATTTTTTCCTGTACATGGCTGTGCAACAAAGATTCTTAACATTCTGGTTTTGTTATTCATGGACCACTTCTTTAACATATTTGAAATGCATAAAAATATATAGAATTATAAATAAAACTGTTTTACTTTGAGATGCAGAAACTAAAATATTATTAGAAAATGAATTTGTGGTGTAGTGATGTATACATTGCTTTATAAATGCATTTAATTATGAGATAGAACAAGTAGTTTACTATAACTTTAAAATAGTTATAACAGTAATTTGAGTTTTATGTTATAAAAATACTTATAATCTCTGCTGGAAACAAAATCGTAGATAACACTAATATTACTGAAATATGTTCCCTAGTTAACAAAGGAAGAGACCTAAATTTCAATTAGGTATTAATGACTATAAACATACATTTCTTCCCTTCCAAATTCGAGAATCTCTTAAATAATCTAACACAAGTTAAGGACACTTAGCTTAGAAAGTCAATATAGTAAAATAAACTATTTTCCCAGTTGGGTCCTTATAATTATTATGGCCTTACAAATTAACTTTCCTAGAAGTTGTGTCTTCACTTTTTAAATCACAGGAAAAAAAGTAAAAGTTAAGCAGACATGAATTTTCCGTAACATTTTACTAAGATATTGTATTAATAGCAGTGTTCAATAGCTGCATGATTCTGAAAATTAATTATGTGACATCTTCCACTTATAGATTATACCCCTCATTTACCACACTGCAATAAAGTTGATATTACTTTTCTTTAATCTTTTTTTTTTCCTTATTGAGCTACAACTATTATACAAGTGGTTAACAATAAGACTCAGATCTGTGTCAATCATTGTTTCAAATTTTTTATGGTATGGCACATTTTTCTGAATTTAAATGGCACAGTGCTTTGCTTTTAGTGAAACTGCATTGTTGATGTCAAATGGTAATGAACTATTAATACAATGGGTCAACTTTGGTTGCATTTCAAATGAAAGTACCCTTGGTACTTCTAGGTGGACTTCTTTAAGATCAGAGCTGCTCATCCTTATTTTCAGAAATGTATTCAGTGCAATTAAAGCATGAAATTAAATCACGCTTGTTCCTTGGAAGGAAAGCTATGACAAACCTAGACAGCATATCAAAAAGCAGAGACATCAATTTGCTGACAAAGATCCATATAGTCAGAGCTATAGTTTTTTCAGTAGTCATGTATGGATGTGAGAGTTGGACCATAAAGAAAGCTGAGCACCAAAGAATTGATGCTTTCAAACTGTCTTGCTGTGAAGACTCTTCAGTGTCCCTGGGACAGCAAGGAGATCAAACAAGTCAATCCTAAAAGAAATCAAACCTGAATATTAATTGGAAGGACTGATGCTGAAACTGAAGCTCCAGTACTTTGGTCACCTGATGCAAACAGCAGATCATTGGAAAAGACCCTAATGCTGGGAAAGATTGAAGGCATGAGGAGAGGGGGATGATAGAGGATGAGATGGTTGGATGGCATCACCAACTCAATAGACATGAATCTGAGTGAACTCCAGGAGATGGTGAAGAACAGGGAAGCCTGGTGTGCTGCAGTTTATGTAGCTACAAAAAGTCAGGCACATCCTAGCGACTAAACAACAACAACAAAGGTTGAATAAACTCTGTTCATCTAATAAATTTGCTCAGTATTTCTTCATACCATCTTAAACGTCTTCAACCTATCAGCTTTTTTAGAAGCAAAATGATCCACATTTCACTTTATATGCTATAATGAAAGAAGAAGCAGTTAAACTGTATACCCTTTGCCTAAACAGACATGGAGAATGGGATAAGGGAATTGTAGGCTGAAGCAATTATATAAATGATAAAGCAAACATGATGTGATACCGATGATATTTTTTGGTTTAAAATATTCTCTTTCAAATTACCTTTAATATATGCTAAGTACATAGAAAAGGCAAAGAAAGAAAGAAAAGCAACAATAGTACTCTCATAATATTTCTCAAAGTCCTAGAATAAGTTTCCTCTATGGAGTCAATGGAAAAAATCGAAAAACCCACTATTGGACCAAGTGCTGTATGTTGTTAGAAAGTGTGCTTTTTAACAGAAAGTAGAATGTGTGTTTTTTTACTTTGCTTCCTGACTGTTATTGGGTCATACAATAACCTTTGAGCATACAAAGTTTTAACCAACATATTATTCTTGAGATTTTTTTCTAAAGGATTTAGAGGGCTATTCAACTTCTGCTTCCCCCAATCAGAAGCCCTCTTTTCCTGTTCAGTCTAGAGAATTGACTGGATGGCCAATACAGCTTCAATAAGGTCAGAGAAACAGCTGGAACTCAGGGACATCAGGAGCTTGGGGCCAAACACCAACAGGACCACATTTTCATCTGTCTCTGCTGCTTTCTGCTTGCCCTATTTCTTGTCTGAGACTAGCATCTTTTCTGAAGATCTGGAAACATAGGCCTTCACTCTTTCCACAGTTCATAACACATGTCTGTCACTCTAACACCTTTTAGGCATCAAATGTCAAAGATTATTATTTAGCATTATCTTTTGACACAGTTCTACTCCAAAACTGTCTGTGGAAGGACTCAGGTTAGCCTAGCTTTGGTCAGGGCCAACTGCTGTGCAGAGCAACTCTGACTATCCAGACAAAACAGAGCAAATGGCATCCCCGTTGGAAAGACATGTTTGGAGGGTACAAAGAAGCAATTGCCAAAAATAAAAAAGCTGCCCTATTAAAGTGAGCAGTACTTTAAAAAATAGTACAATACGTGCCCACTGTAAGATATGCAATGTAAGAATGATGATGTAATGGTGGTAATTTAGGATGTTTTATAAAGCAGGTTATATTATAGACTATCAAAAACTAGGACCTATTGTGTAGCAAAGGGAACTATGCTCAGTAACTTGTAATAAAATATAATGGAAAAGAATCTAATACATACACACACACATACATATCTGGAGAAGGAAATGGCAATCCAGTCCAGTATTCTTGCCTGGGAAATCCCATGGACAGAGGAGCCTGGTGGGCTACAGTCTATGGGGTTGCAAAAGAGTCAGACATGAAAAAAACAACAGCAACACAAGTGTATGTGTAAAACTGAGTCACTTTGCAATATATCTGAAACTACCACAACATTGTAAATCAACTATATTTCAATAATTTTTTACGTTAGAAAATGAGTTTACATTTTCATTTATATTGGCCTGCATGCCATGAAAAGGAGGAGTTTATCATGATGTTTAAGAAAGATTACAACTAAATAAAAATGATTCAAATTATGTACTGTAAAAACTCATAGAAAGCAAATAAAATATTAATAGAAAGTTTTGTGAGAATACTTAAACTACAGCTCAAACAAGTGTGTGTAATATGCATGCAATATATGAAACACAAAGAATGCAATTAATATAGTAAACTTGGAAATTCATTTTAAAAAATTAAAGCTTTTCTTTTCAAGCAGTCCCTGTGTTAAAAATAATGGATGGCATATTAGGCCACAGGGCAACATCAGTAATTTCCTGAAAAAGTAAATCATATGAACTATAATATTTTTCCACCATACAGTAAACCAGAAACCAGAAACAAAGGGATAACAAGCAATTAAAACTTAAGAAAAAACTGTTGAATGCTACTATATTACATAAAATTCAAAACTATGATCCCAGAATTTTACAAAATAGCTAAAATTAGAATATCATGTTAGATCTCATGGGAGACGAAAACACCAAACAAAATCATTACTGTCAATGTTTTCATTTTTAAACAGAAATAAAGCAAATATATTGAATGTTCAACTCTAACTGAGAAAAACAAAACAAATTTATATAAAGGATAACATAATAAGAACCACAGAGGAAATCAGTAAATTATAAAATGGAGTACAGATATAAATGAATACAATAAATTATACTTATGAGAAGTTAGCAATAACTCCTGACAATTCTAAATAAGAGAAAAGACAAACACAAGAAAATAAAATTAGGAATGAGATAAAAGATACAATGACTTGTATAAGGACATAGCTTTTGTAAGAGAATGTATGAAATTTATCTGTATATTTCTCAAGGCACAGTTTTCAGCTCTTCTACTTAAGAATTTCCTGGCATATTAAAGGTACAAAAGTTTAGGTCTATCAGAATTAGAGATAATGGGTCAGAATATTTGGAGAAGGAGCCAGGAATCTGCATATCTATCAAGTCATACTTATTCACATTAAAGTATGAAAATTACTGCTCTCATCTAAAAAATTTAAGTTTCTCTTTGTCTATAAAATTATATTATAAAAATTGAATAAATAATAATGGTTAAGACATGGAAATGCCCCAAGAATTATCTTCATAAACTATCTAAGCAAAATGCCCCTAGAATGTGGTATAAGATGTTGATAAATATTATAAATAACTGCTCCAGAGCATTAAAAAGAAGACAGAAGTCAACAAAGTCAAGTTACAAGAAGGTTTCTGATATCAAAACAGGGTAAAAACAGTATATCAAGCTACCCCACAGACCAAGTTCATTTTAGACTGTAACACAAGAATTCTAAATTATTAAGAAATGAAATTCAAGTGTACATTAAAGGAATTAACCACAACAAAAATGTGGGCCTTGAAATAGAATTGATCATTTAATAGAATAATATCCTGCACAGGATAAAAACAATAGAAAATATCATAAAAGAAAGTATTATGAATTTAGCTACATAAGATGGAAAATAAATTAGGAAAAACATGAAGCATAGCTGGGAATATAAGTATAGTAAAGATGACAAGTAAAGTTTATAGACTCAATAAATTTGAACATTTTAATAAAGAATTCAGGAAACACTGCAACTGAAATTTTGGTGTGGAAAAAAGCATTAAAATCCAGAGGAAATATATAAATGAGACACTGATAAATGAAAAGTTATCAACTTACATAGTATTCAAAGTATTACATATTTTTAAAAGATAATAAAGCTGTTAAAATATGAAAATCACTATCCAGCTAGCAAAGATTATGAAGATGCTGACTGGTAGTAATATAGAAATCTACCTCAAGCACAAGTGTGAAAGAAAGATTCTGAAAAAAACACGTATTCATCATGTAAAAATTCTTTTATTAGGCACATCCATGTAAAACCAGCTCAGGAGTCAACTGACTTGGGCACCCAGTGGAATCTGCTCTCAGGAATGGTGATGGTGGAGCTTTGGAGTCCTGTCCCCAGCATCACTGGACCTGCTAATGTGTCTTTACTGGGCTAAGCGGCCTCCATGGGGTTTCCTTGCTGAGCAACCTCTGTGGTATATTTAGGAGATTGCTCCTGTCTTCACATTCTGAGATTAACTCTCAGACATTACATTTTTTTTTTTTTAATTTTATTTTTTTTTATTAGTTGGAGGCTAATTACTTCACAACATTTCAGTGGGTTTTGTCATACATTGACACGAATCAGCTATAGAGTTACATGAATTCCCCATCCCGATCCCCCCTCCCACCTCCCTCTCCACCCGACTCCTCTGGGTCCTCCCAGTGCACCAGGCCCGAGCACTTGTCTCATGCATCCCACCTGGGCTGGTGATCTGTTTCACCATAGATAATATACATGCTGTTCTTTCAAAACATCCCACCCTCACCTTCTCCCACAGAGTTCAAAAGTTTGTTCTGTACTTCCGTGTCTCTTTCTGTTTTGCATATAGGGTTATCTTTACCATCTTTCTAAATTCCATATATATGTGTTAGCATGCTGTAATGTTCTTTATCTTTCTGGCTTACTTCACTCTGTATAATGGGCTCCAGTTTCATCCATCTCATTAGAACTGATTCAAATGAATTCTTTTTAACTTTACTTTTTATCAGAGACAATCTTGAGTGAATTCTGTATGCT
This sequence comes from Muntiacus reevesi, assembly GCF_963930625.1. Classification (NCBI taxonomy): domain Eukaryota; kingdom Metazoa; phylum Chordata; class Mammalia; order Artiodactyla; family Cervidae; genus Muntiacus; species Muntiacus reevesi. The sequence goes on from NC_089267.1 coordinate 16,034,773, forward strand.
GCAACCAGGAGCACGGATTGATTCAGAAGTTAGTATGATGAACATTGGGGTGCACATGTCTCTTTCAGATCTGGCTTCCTCGGTGTGCATGCCCAGCAGTGGGATTGCTGGGTCGTATGGCAGTTCTATTTCCAGTTTTTTAAGGAATCTCCACACATTTGAATCAGTTCTAATGAGGTGGATGAAACGGACCCTATTATACAGAGTGAAGTGAGTCAGAAAGAAAAACACCAATATTGTATATTAAAGCATATATATGGAATTTAGAAAGATGGTAACCCTATATGTGAGACAGCAAAAGAGACACAGACATAAAAACAGACTTTTGGACTCTGTGGGAGAAGGCGAGGGTGGGATGATGTGAGAGAATAGCATTGAAACATGTATATTATCATATGTGAAACAGATCACCAGTCCAGGTTAGATGCATGAGACAAGGTGCTCAGGGCTGGTGCACTGGGATGACCCTGAGGGATGGGATGGGGAGGGAGGTGGGAGGGGGGTTCAGGATGGGGGAACACATGTAAATCTATGGCTGATTCTTGTCAGTGTATGGCAAAAACCACTACAATATTGTAAAGTAATTAGCCTCCAATTAAAATAAATATATTAATTTAAACAAAATTTAAAAATGAATTTTTAAAAAAGTTAGTATAAATTGCAGACCGGTGATACTTGAAGGAGTGTATCTAGGATTATTTTTCCTGTTTGATTGGTTCTGAGGTGGTAAGATTATAATTTATACTATAAACTGTTAACACTCTCTGGCCCAAAAGATGGCTCATTACTCTCACATGTGGTCACCTGGCATTAAGTGCCATTGATGGAAAGACTTTGAAGGACCCAGTATCCATTTCTATAAAGCACTATGATGACCAAGATGGCTGTGAGATGGACTAGTGGCTTCTAAGTGCATTGGGATGCTGCAGAAATAAAATGACAAATTCAAAGTTCTATTTTTTCTCAGGCAATCAGAAAATAAGGAATTTTCTGTGATTGTGCTAAACAAATTTCTTATCACTGGTAGCCATAGGGCTGAAAGTGCAATAAATAAAAGTTAACATGCAATCCTATGACCTAACAATTTATAGCATCAGTCGAATTGTAACTTTGACAAATCTTATACGTAAATGTTAAAAACGAATAAGGCACTAAGAACTGGCATAAGGACTCCTGGAAAGCTATACAAGGTTTAAAGCAGTAGTTCTCAACCTGAGATGTGGCCAGCCCCAGGCAGTTTCCATAAGCATATGGAGGTATTTTTTCACTGGTGGATGCTACTAGCATTTATCACTTGAGTATGAAAGACGTTAAATGCCCTAAAAAATGTGGGAAAACCCTGCACAAAGAAAAATTGTCTCACTTAAAATATCCTTAGCGCTCCTATTGAAAAGCACTAAATTTGAATGGTAAGTACTCTTCAGTCTGACTGAGCCCCCTTTGTCTACAAAATCATCCCCTGGTCTCTTGGCAGTTATGGTTGTTTAGTCTTGCTTGAAAACCACCCATAAACAACCCTACCAGTATATTCACCTGGAAATGTGAAAGAGGATCAAGTCTAGATGCGTTATCAGGAAAAGATATTAGCAGTGCTTTAAAGCCTAATAGAACTACTTTCTATTAGGAGTATTAAAACTTAAGAGTATTAAAACTTTTAATAGTGTTAATAGTCCCAAACAGGTAATCCAAACTTGGAATGGGTCCTCCATAGTCACCAACACACCAGCTCCAACTACCTTTCTATTTCCCATCTTTAGTGTACTGTCACATTATCCTAGTTCTAATTCCAGTCAGCAAGAGAAGAACAGTGGATACCATTCTATAAGGAACTTCTCAGAAAGACCATGCAACTTTATGCCTCTCATTGGCAGGACTTGATTATGTAACAAAGCCAGATGCAAAGTCTTTACTTAAAGTGTGTGGTTGTTCCTATAAAATGTGGGTTCTGAGATTAATGTAGAAAGAGAAAATGAGTATCAATGTAGTGCCTGCAACTAACAATTTCTGCCACACAAAAGCAATTCAATACTTCCATGTCCCTTCCCAAGTTATCCTTTTTCATACTCTGGAGTGTAAAAAATTATGCACCAAGCAAAATTCAATATGCTAATTCCTAATTGATATCAGTTAGCATTTGTAAAAATGTATAAGAATGGGTTCCAATGGTGCTAAATAGAGAGAAACATTGTTATATCTGGCTGAATTTACTGAGATAGATGTATTGACCAAAAATTTTATATTCAGTTTGCTCAATGAGATACATAAAAGTAGTTTTAACCTCCTCTATCATCTTACTCAAGTATGTACTTCATGATATACTAGACTAAATGAGTTTAAAATGCAAGAAATTCCTTTTTATACCAGAGATAAAAGAATCCTCAAGTTGATGGAGAAAAACTGCTATGTAAATATTTTATGTGAAATTTTGAAAGTATTTTCAAACTGTGATTTTGAAAGTAAGAATACCAATTTATGACCAAACTGGTACCAGTCATAATCCAGAAAATAATCTTTGGCCATAACACAGAAAAATACATTGAACCTGAAGGGTTCTAAATCTTTGAAAAGTATCACAGTGGCTTAATTCTTTTATGACAAGATATTGATAGAATTGCTGGACATTTAAAATGGGCTTGTTAATTTCAAAGATGATGAAGGAATTGTGGACTGGCAGAGGTGAAGTTGTCCTACTTAACAGAATTGGGCATGCTTACTGTGATATACTGCAAGATAGAGTGGTCATTAGAATGATAGTGTTTAAAGAGATTATTGAAAGCATTATTGAGCATGAAATGTGTAAGTTCAAATAGATGCAAAGTGAACTAAGGCCTGTGTGCTTTGCATAAACAAATACATTCTAAGTGTGATGACAGAGAGGTAACATTAACATCATAGCAACAGAGTCCGGCCCCTCCCCTAATCCCAGATCTGAGTCAGGTACAGACTAAGAGTCACTTGCACGTAGTATGGGAAAGAAGACTTGGCAATAATATCCTGGTTGATATGGTAAATTTTTCTCGTATCCTTTTTCAATTCAACTTCTGCCCCTAAGTGTGAAATGGGAAAATAGGAAATATATTATTCCAAGGTGCTTCATCTCCATAGTTACTGCTCAGAGTATGGCTCATATGAATTGTGTGGTCTATCTGCTTAGCTCTGTGAATCATGACTATGAGAAATGCCCACCAAACTCATTTTTTTTAAGTAATGAGAAGTTTAGAAGGTAGTAGGCCAGAGTGTTGTTATTTCTGGGCACTACCTTTAGGCAAGAAAAAGAAGGTGGCAAAAGAAAATGTCAACTTTTTTTTTTAAGACATCTTTGCCAGATTTTTCTCAGGAAGTGAAGTCCTAACATCTGATTCCCATTAGCCAGAACTATGTCACATATTCATAGCTGCAGAAAGGCTGGGAATTTGAGCACAATATGTCTAGTCTCTAGCAGAAAACAGCATGACTGAAGCAGGTTTGAATGGGTACTCAGACAGGCAAATCTTCTTAGCTCAACTGTAATATGGAATCATCAAATTCCATCTCATTTGGGGCCTCACAGGATTTCATGCCCATCTTGTGATAGTCCTAGTTTCTAAGGATGCAGTATAAACAGCTAAATTTAGGAAACAGTATTCACTAATGAAGAAAAGATTACAATTTTAGAGGACTTCCCTGGTGGCTTGATGGGTTAAGAATCTGCCTGCAGTGCAGGAGACCTGGGTTCAGTCTCAGGATTGGGAAGATCCCCCTGGAGGAGGACATGGCAACTCACTCCAGTATTCTTGCCTGGAGAATCCATGGACAGAGGAGCCTGGTGGGCTGCAATCCATGGGGTCACAAAGAGTCAGATACCACTGGGAGACTAAGTACTTAGCACAGGAGAGGCCTCTTGAGGGGGAAGGAATTAGGGGCAAATTAGGAGATTGGGGTTAGTATATATGAGCTTCACTGGTGGCTCAATGGTAAAAAATCTGCCTGTAATGCAGGCGACCCAGGTTTGATCCCTGGATTGGTCCTGAAGAAGGAAATGGCAACCCATTCCTGTATTCTTGCCTGGAGAAGTCCATGGACAGAGGAGCCTGGTGGGCTACAGTCCATGGGGTCAGAAAGAGTTGAGAGAGTTGAAAGAGTTGAGAAAGTCTCACAGCTGAGAGACTAACAGTAAGCCACTAAGATTAACATATACACACTACTACATATAAAATAGACAACCAACAAGGACCTACTATACAGCACAGAGAAATCTCAATATTCTGTAATAACATATGTGAAAAAAGAATCTGAAAAAGAAGATGGGTATAGACATAGATATATGTCTTCATATGTCAGTATATTTGAATCACTTTGCTGTACACCTTAAGCTAACACATCTTGTAGATCAACTATGATTTAGTCACTAAGTTGTGTCTGACTCTTGCAACCCCATGGACCATAGCCCCATGGACTATGGGGACTATAGCCCCCATGGGCTATTCCTATGTCCATGGAATTCTCCAAGCAGGAATACTTGACTGGGTTTCCATTTCATTCTACAGGGGATCTTCCCAATCCAGGAATCAAACCCAGGACTCCTGCATTGTAGGCAGATTCTTTACTGACTGAGCTACAAAGGAAGCCATAAAAATCAACTATAATCCAATTAAAAAAAAAAAAAAAAGACCTCTTGAGTGCCCCCACCTTATCAAAATAATACACCAAAAACAATACCACCTCTTTGGGGGAATCACGACCAAAGACCAAAGAAAACAAGAGTGATGATTCCTTTCATATCACCATTTACTTGGACTGTCCTATGTAGACAGAGGACTGTCGCAAATAATATTTGATTAGCATAGTTTAATCAGGTGGTGAATGCGATTGCAGCTGCTCTTCCAGATGGGAACCTTTTCTTGGAGCAAATCACCATGGCTCTGAATACCTGGAATATATTTATTGGCCTGGATTTTTTTTTATCACTTCTGTCACAGTTATCAGGAAACCCCAGGGGTGATTTACTTTCACATGGACAGCTGCACACACCCAGCATCCCACAGTGGGTCTCTGCCAGCTCATCATCACTGAGACACAATTTAGTTCACAGGAACCTCAGTTACCTCATCACCTCCAAGGCATCATCGTGAATCTACTTAAGTGAGAACACAGTGCTCAAATAACATGGTGAAAATGGAACTTGAGACATCTTCGTAAGACACATGTCTGAAAGCAGGAAATAAATGGTATTTGCCACTTAAGTAACGGGAATGGCCCAGAGCCCCGAGACATGATGGAAGATCCCCTTTTACTTAGAAGGTGCTCTCCAAAATGCAGAGCTGGATACAAAAAAGATGAAAGTAGTTTACTTGGAAAGTGATCCCAAGAAATAGAAATAAGGGGAATAAGGAGAGTAAAACAGGAAAAAAGCAAGAGCCAACTTATTGAGTCTTGTCAATTCCACCCAATCTTGTGAATTGCAGAGAAGTTACTCAGAAGTGTCCACCTAAGGAAAGACAAGAGGGTGATTTATTCATCAGCTCCATCTGCCACTAGTCAAAATTTGTCATTTTCTAAACTGTGACTGCATGAACCCTGAAAGGGTTTCCACAGGGCCCTATATCACATCGTCATAACTGCCCAAGGATAGGAAGTAAGAAATGCATAGTTAGCACTGGACTTTCTGTGTAGAGGTACAATATGCCTCAAACTTTTATGCTTGAGTATATATCCCATATTTTTACATGCTTCCCATGGGGCATAATTCATCTGTACTTCCAGACTGCCCATGCATAAACATCCCGTTAACACCAAGTGAAGTTCTGCAAGTCTCCCACGCCAATATATCAGAAGCACCCAGAGACAAGAAGCAAGGACTGTCTGAATGCAGCTGAGGTAACAGAGTGTTTGCTGCCACTGGTTGTGAAAGCCATATCAGAAGCAAAATGTAGGCGGAGAGAATGTGAAGTGATATAATTGAAGTTTTAGATAAATGCTCCACAAAGCATTTGCCTTGCATACTCCAAAGCATAATACTTGAAACTCTTAGGATTTTCACAATAACAAAAAAACCATTTGGATATGTTATTGCAGCCATTTGCTGAATGACCCAAAGGCTGCCAGTTTTGACTATGGCCTGAACAAAAGAAGGCTGTCTGGTATGACTGGTATTACTACACAGATGCACTGTTCTTGAAATATTTATGGCAGATTGTGATGCTAAGTAATGACTCTTAGAAACCTCAGTAGGAAATTAATAGCAGATGTCTCTAAAGTTTGAAAGTAAATAATTTCCTCTTGAGAGGAAGCTTTTGTCTTCCTTTGAGCTGTAATAAGATCAGAATGCCTAACTCTAAAATTAAAGACACCATGAGCCTGAGCTGCCTTTCATGAACTGAATAGCGTTTGCTCAAGCCATAAAATTTGGGGTCAATGGCAGCATACCAACTGGATTTTGTGTATATGAGGTTGAATGTAGGTAGATGCACAAGTGAGTTCCATAAGCAAGTGTCTCCTGTAAATGTTGATTCTGCACTTCTTTGCCATACCTGCCTCTACCCTCAGGTCAATCTCATGGTGTTCTCTACAACCAGATGATTCAGAAGTAAGCGTTTGAGTCTGCTTTCCATATTGCTGAGCAGCACACACTGACACTTTATTGAAGTAGGTTTTGGGAGAAAGTCCCATTTGTGTGACCCTGAAGGGCATTGGAGATAAGCAGCAGTCATGATAAGCAGAAATTCCAACAGTCATTCTTACGATTCATTGATTCCTTTATAATGGCTACTAATTTGGTGATCAATTGTTCAGAATGAACAAGATTAGAGGATGGAAGACAAGGATGTTTGAGGACAGCTTATGTAAAGAGAGTGGATCTTGAGTGTTACAGAATATTTTTACTAATGTGTTTGCTAAAAATATCTCCACTGCAAATAAAGCTCTCATAATCAAGCGGACATAATGATCAGCTCTGTGGATGTCAATCTGGCTCATTGTGCAGCCAACTCAATGATTTTTCACTAAGCTTATTAGCAAGGAGTGCATGTTGGTAGGAACAGATGTCATGCTTAGGCTCAATGACATGAATTTTCTCTTTCTAAGACTCACCTGGTTGCTATTAGGGTTGAATATTCAATTTGCCAGTGGCTGGATTTGCCCCTGATCCTCTGATAAGTAACAAACCCTAAGGGGATCCTTCGACCAGCTTGTGGAAGATTAATTATACTAGACACATTTTTGTTTCATGAATGAGGTAGTAATTTGTCCTCCCTGGAATAGACACTTCATATGGATTTGGATTTTTTTCTTCTTGACTTACCAATCTTCTGACAGTAATACCATCTGTGGGTTTTATTTAGTTCTGTATCAAACATCATAACATCCTAATGCAACATCTTTAGGGCCTAGGAACTTATTTTTCAGCAAAACAAGTAGCTAACCTTTAAGACATATATATATTTCACTGCTAGGAAACATCTTTGCTATCTTTTTAAGAGATATTTTCTGAATTTCAATAAGTTGCTTAACCAAATATATAGATATGGTAAAGGCACAGAGCATGTTAAAATATATGTTAAATTTCCTTGGCCCATTGAAAAGTTATCTTTACAAAGGTAATGAAATGTAAAATGATAGGATTGTAGGATGTCCCAGAAGACTCTTAGCTATCTCCAAACACCAGGATATTATAAATTTCCCACTGGGATTCTGATGCATAGGCATGAGTCTCCTCCGTGGTCACAAGCATCTTTTGAACACCATTTTCCTTAAGATGGTTTCTATGGTAATGTAATGGAGAGAGTTATAGAGTGATAAAGATGCTGTTAAATGCATTTTTTTTTACAGGTGGCACATCTGATATTGTTAAAATAAACAGCTTCAATGTCATCACTTAAAGAGACACAAAACTTGGCCTCATTGGCTTAGAACACTGCAAACATGTAAGGCGACATTACAAGCTGAGAAACACCCATGTTAATGAAAGTCTACTGTTTTATTTTCAGATAATATTTATTAGCTATACTGCTAAAAAGGAGAAATAAAATTAGAAGTTTTTTTCTCTTGTCTACTATTTTTAAACTAATAATACACATTCTATTTTCTCTTTCTCTTTTCTGAAGAGTATGGGGGGGCGAGTGGGCATGGTAAGTCAAAAAAGGTGAAAATTATTTGTGCCATCTGTTGATGAAAAATGTTGATTTGATTGCAAAGTCTATTCCTTTCAAACTTTTAATGGCAAAAACTTGGAATTGTTCACTCTTTCATAATGATTTCACACTTTTATCAGTATAGTCTGCTGTTTAATGCTTTAACTATATCTAAGCTTTGCATGCTATTTAGAAAACCACCAGATGCCTTTGAAGCATATATTAATAAAAACAGAGTAGGATTATTCATATTCACAAGCTAAAAAACTGAATAAGCTTTATTGTTTTCTCATAATGCAGTTGATTCAGTCCATTTAACACATGTTTACCTAGCCAAGTGTCTGGCACTTCCCAAGCTTCTGTTGGTTATTTTGTTAATTTATCCAAAAAGGGGCTCTCAAATAGGTTACTGGTTCACTAAATAAATGATTCTATTTCCTTCTCCAGGTCATCCACAAAACAAACAAACAAACAACAACAAAAAAAAACCACCATACCGTTTTCTGAAAGGAGCCAGAACTGGAGGTGGCTGGTTGAGATGAGAGGAGTAGCTAGAAAGTGGGGGGAAAAACTAGATAACCTTTCTGCACTAGATTATAAAACCCCCAGAGTAATAGGTGATCCTGCCAGACTAGGGTTTCAATCTAAGCTCTGCCACAACTTACTCTCTTGAGGTTGGGAAGATGTTTATCCTTTTGGACAACTAGAATGTATCTTTATATGGAATATAATGAATCTCAGCCCATCAGCTAAGGTAAACAAAATAATAATACATGTACTAGGGCCTAATCCACATGCATGCATCAGTTTAAGGAGCAAAAATCATTGGATTCAAATTCTACATGTTGATGTTTGAGGTTGGTATCACTTTTATAGTAACCCTTACAAGTATTTGACTATTCTGTCATTAGATTCCAGTGATATTGTATTGACATTTTGGACCAAATAATTCTTCATTTTGAGAGGCCTATTCTGTGCATTGTAGAAATTTAGCATCATTTCTGGCCCCTACTCAACAGATGCATGTAAAAGAGAAAGAATAAGAGGAACTGAGAATGACCTTGATGGTTTCTAGGCTGGGGAATTACTATTATCTGACACAGAATTCCTATTTACCAAAGATACCTTGTTGACTAATCTCTTTTTGATAAATGACAAGTACATGGGATTGGAGAGAAAATAGCAGTCTATGTGTTCTGGAGTGGTGACAAGAAGTTAAAATATTAAAAGACATACTTAGTGCCTTAGCCATCATCTAGGAGTCAAGGCAGCTTATGCTTTGACTGCAGACCATTCTCTGGTCTACAGTGAGGTATAGAGATCAATATTTCTCAAGGTGTACTTCCACCTTGAAAAGACTTATGATTTTACTGACCTTGAATGACAGAAGACTCATGTCCAGTTGGAACAGATACTAAAAGTCATGTGATTTTTTTATTGTTGTTGTTTTAAGGACTCCTTCCTGGAAACCAGAAAAAAAGAAGGTTATCATTTCATCACTATGGGCTCTTGACTTTGGAGATGGGGGTTCACCTGCCTGAAGATGTACATTCAAGCCCATTCCTCTGCCAAACCCCTCATCATGTCCTATATGCACTTATGGTCACTCTGCCCATATCACAGGTGGTTTTTCCATCCTCCCTCCAAAAATAGAGGTTATATCAACAAATTCTGACTGTTACCACTCTTGGGACTCTCTTGTCACTTCTATCCTCATCATTTCCCATCTTATTTTCCTCTATAATTTGTTCTATAGTTAAATGCCAGCTCCGAGATAAATTTCCAATTGCCCTAAGCTTTCATCAACATCCTCTACAATATTCTTGAATGAAATAGAAGTTGATCATTTTCTAGAATTCACTATATTCCAGTACATCTCTTACCTTTACTCAAGAAAGACTCAAGCTTTTCCAATGGCTCCAATTCTCTAAGGGATGAGGAAAATACAATTTCTTGCTCCAGTAAACCTTTCAGATGAAAATTTGCCTTTTTTTACAGAGACGCTGGAGAAAGGGACAGAGCACTACTCATTCCAATCATTTTTTGTTTACCTTCTTGTTGGTCTCTCCCTACCTACTTTTCATCACATTTTCCACGTACTGCTTATAAAATTTCTTTTTCATGTAATACATATGTATTTCCTTATCTTCTTAATCTCAGTGAATTATCTCAGTTTATGCTTTCTACAAGTAAAACTTGTAGATACATGACATAATTTTTTTTGAATCATCATACCTGAGAAATGAATTTTTTTAAAAAATAACCTACTTCAGAGAAAAATGTATATTTTCAACAAATTTACAATAGGAATTGTTGACTAAAAAATATATTCACGATATAAAAGTTGAGAGCTATATTTTATTTGGCAGGAATTTTTAGGACTTCAAGCCCGAAAGGCAGCATCTCAAGTCATCCTGAGTGAACTGTTCCAAGGAGGTGATGGGGGAAACCAGGATATATAGCATTTTTCTAACAGAAGTCAGGTAGTCTGAACATCAAATGATTATTGCTAATTAAAGAAAACCAGATATCTCAAGCTAAGGAATTTAGCACTTTTTTATGTGTGGAGAGATTCAAGAATCTGGGCTCACTGAAATTATTCCTTTGATACGCACTCAGACATGTCAGGCCAGTGTTCTGTGTTTTTACATCCTGAGTTTTTTCAGAGCTCACTTTAGGGGTTGGCTGAAGTTCTGATGGCTGCTAGATGGCAAACATTCCTTCCTTTCTTTTTTCCTCAGGGCTCACCAGCTCATCATGGTGATGGCTGCAATCGCTGATAACTCTGAAATTCTTTGCTTACTGATATCGCACCAATATTCCATTTCTCAGGCTAAAGACAGCTTATTACAACATACTCAACTGTTGGCACAGAGCCTGGAATTGAGCAGGTGATCAGTAATTGTCTTCTCATGAAGACTAGATGGGAGGGGAGTGGTGAATAAACTCACAAGGCACTGAAAATATGAACCAAAGTAATTTTAAAGGACGTAATGAAATCAAAAAACACTCTAACCTTCAATTTACTCATTAATTTTCAGAAATTTGGCCATAGTCAAGGGAAATTAAGATTCTACATCTTAATGAGCAAAAGGAAATGAGCAAAGAACAACCTTTCATGGAGGATTTCTCAGAAAAGGTCAAGATCCAAGCCCCTGCTGAAACAATAAACCATTTATTTGGATGCCCCTCATCATTGTCAGATAGATGCATATCATGTAACTGCTTGCACATAGCTATGAGTCATCAAGAAAATAAGCCATTTTGAGTGTGTTGTGCCTAGCATGGGTCCTATTAAGATATACTCCACCATTCACACACATATCTTATTAGTCAAGAAATTCATTTTCATTTCTTCAAAAATAAGACAAACGAAAGTCACCACTCATTAATATCACACATGACTTTAACTTGAGAGTTACAGGATCCTTAGGTGAACTTCACTAAATAAGTGACAAGCTTTCACATAGGTCTTTGACTCTCCAATTTTATGATCATTTTCATAGCAAAATTTTGTGTTATTAAAAATGCAACAGCACTCTAAAATTTTACTCTTTAAAACAAATTTTGTATTACTGTTGAAGGTAACTGAAATGTATGAATATACGACTTTGTAAGCAAAGATTAAACAAAATTTTTAACTAAATGCTAAATGACAGAAAAGGTTCAACAATAAGCAAAATAAACAAAACCCTTGCTTCTTTCATTCTAATTTAGAGAGACAACCAAGCTTCAAATATATAGCTATATACATTTATTAGCTAGTAGATAATACTATGGGTTCTCTTTTACTTCTGATAGTCTTGACTCATCTCTCTTTTTTTTCTTAGCCTAAGAATTTTCTTCACATAAACAAATGGAAAAGCACACACACACACACACACACACACACACACACACACACACACAACTCTTAGTTTCATTGATTTTTCTATTCTTCTTCTGTTCTCTAGTTCATTTATTTATTCTCTAATTTTTATTTGTTTCCTTTTGCTAACTTTAGGCTTACTTTATTATTTTTGCAATTTCTTCAAACATGAAGCTAGATGGTTTACTTGAGAAATGCAATTTAAAATAAAAATTTTCATTCTAATGTAAATGTTTGTTGTTATAAACTTTCCTCCTATTATTGCCTTTGTTGCATCCTGAAAGTTTTACTGGGTTGCATTTGCACTTTTGTCTGTTCTCAGGTATTTTTTAAATTCCCTGTTGACTTTCTCTTGATATAATGGTTTTTTAAGAGTGTGTTGTGTAGTTTCCATGTGTTTGGGACTTTAGTTTTCTTTCTGTTATTGATTTCTAGTTTCATTCCACTGTGGCCACAATTTCCTTGATATATTTCAAGCTTCTTTACTTTTCTATGATTTATTTTATGGCCTATTATGCAATCTGTCCTGGAGAGTTTTATGTGTATGTTTGAGAAAAGTGTGTGATCTATTATATAGAACTTTCTAGGAGCAGAATACACACACACACACACACACACACACACACACACACACACACACATATATATATATATATCAGCTATGTCCCTTTGGTCTATAGTGTTCTTTATGTAATTTGTTTCATGACTGGTCTTCTGCTTGGATATTCAATATAGCATTGTAAGGAAAGTATTGAAGTCTCTTACTATTTTTATATTTCTATCAATTTTTCCCTTTGATTTATTTTAGTTGTTATATATATTTAGGAGTTCTGACATGAGGTATGTATATATTTAGAATTGTTATATGTTCTTTGAATTAACTATTTTTATCAATGTATAGTTAATTTCTTTGTCTCTAGTGACAGTATATATCTTAGCATCCATTTTGTGCAATATAATTATATTCACCTTCTTTTTGTTACTTATTATATTTATAATTTTTTTTTACCCTTTCACTTTCAGTCTATATATCTGCAGTACATCTTGATGTCTGCAGTGAGTCTCTAGTAACAGGATAGCAATGGATTATTTTAATCCATTCAGCCACTCTATGTCTTTTAATTGGAGATTTTTATTCATTTACATTTAAAGAAATTATTGATTGATAAGGACTTACAATTACCTTTCTCTTAAGTGTCTTCTGTTATACAGATCTTTTGTTCCTGCATTCCTCTCTTAATGTCTTCTTTTGTTTTTTGATAGTTTTAGTGGCAATTTTGTTTGATTCTCCTCTTTTTATTTTTTATTTTTTGCTTGTTTCCCATAGTTCTTCCTTTGTGGTTGCCATGATAACACAGAAATTAAAATCTTTATAAGGCACTGTTGTGAAAATTATTCACCAAAAATGGTATGTTTTAGAAAATGGATATATTCCTAGAGACAGACAATCCACCAAGACTGAAACAAGAAGAAGTAGACTGCGTGAAAAATCTAATAGTATCAAGGATACTGAATAAATAATAAAAAAATCTTCCAACAAAGAAAACCAAAGGACCAGATGGCTTCATATATATATTCCACTAAACATTTCAAAAAGAACTAATATCAACATTTAACCTCTTTCAAAAAAAAAAAAAAAAAAAGAACACCCCCAGACTCAATTCATTAGGACAGTATCACCCTGATTCCAAAGCCAGGCAAAAAACACAACAAAAGCACATTCCAGTATCCCTGATGAATATTGACATAAAAATCCTCAGTAAAATACTAGCATATTGAATTCAACAGTACTATAAAAGGATATTAAGTCAATCAAGTGGGGTTTATCCCTGGAATGCAAGTGTGGTTCAATCTATGCAAATCAATAAACATGATGAACCACATTAACAGAATTCAAGACAAAAACACATATCTCAATAGATGCATAGGGCGCATTTGAGAAAAATTCAACATCCTTTAATGACAAAAAGAAAATCAACAAAATAGATATATAAGGAACATTCCTCAATACAATAAGGGCAACATGTGAAAAACCCAGAGCTAACATCCTAATCAATGAGGAAAAACTGAAAATTTACCCTCTAAAATTCAGAACAAGGCAAGAATGCCCACTATCACAACTTCTATTCAACACATTACTGAAAGTCATAGAGTAATTGGACAAGAAAAAGAAAAAAGGTATCTTAATCAAAAGAGAAGTAAAATTATTTCTGCTTGCTTATCACATGATTATATATGCAGAAAATCCAAGGCTCCTTCAGTCAAAAAAGTGATAAAACTAAATAAATAAAGTTACAGGATACAAAACCAACATGCAAAAATTAGTGGTGTTAGTATGTACCACCAATAAGCAATCAGAAAGGGAAATTAATAAAACAACCTCATTTGTATTAACAATAAAGAAATACTTAGGAATTAACTTAACCAAAAAGGTGAAAAACTTATATAATAAGAATTGTAAAATAATGTTGAAAGAAATTTTAAAAGAAACATATAAATAAGGAAAAAATAAATCATGCTCATGAAAAATTAATATTGTTATAATATCAATATTACCAAAACCTGTCAACAAATTCAGTGCAATCCCTATCAAAATCCTAATGACTTTTTTTGCAAGAATAGAAAAAGAAAAAAAAACACTAAAATTTATAAGAACCACAAAAGATCCCAAATAGTCAAAGAGCAAGAACAGAGTTGGAATCATCACATGTCCTTACTTCAAACTATACTACAAAGTATAATAATCAAAATAGTGTGACACCAACATATAAACCAATTTAAGTATAGATTAATGAAATAGAAAAGTCAGAAATAAAGCCACATATTTATTATCAATTAATTTTCAACAAGATACCAAGAACACACATGGGTAAAGGATAGGCACTTCAAAAATGTGCTTGGGAAAATAGGATGGCCACAAGCAAACTAATAAAATTAGCTCTCAGTGTCACATCATATATAAAAATTACCTCACTCAAAATGGAAGGTAAGAGTTTTACAAACGAGTTGCAAAACTCCTAGAAGAAACTGGAACAATATTCTTGACATTGGTCTTGGAAATAATATTTTGGATATGACACCAAAAACATAGGCAACAAAAGAAAAAAATAGATAAGTGAAATTATAACAAGCTAAGAAGCTTCTGTATAGCAAGGAAAATAATGAAATTAAAAGCAACCGGTATAACGGAAGAAAATATTAGCAAACCATACATCAGATAAAGGATTTATATCTAAAATATGTTAGGAATTTAAACAACTCGATACCCAAAATACAAATAACTCAATTTTAAAATGGAAAAAGGAACTAAGTTGATACCTCTCAAAAGAAGAAATTCAAATGGCTAACAGTATATAGAAAGGTTCTCAACATCTCTTATGAGACCAATGCAAGTCAACACCATAATGAGATAACACCTCATACCGGTCAGAATGGCTACATCAAAAAGGACAAAAACAACAACTTTGGAGACAATGTGGAGAAAGGGAAACCCTGTACATTGCTCTTAGGGAAGTAGATGAGTGCAACCATCATGGAAAATAATATGGAAATTCCTCAAAAAATTTATGCAGCAATCACATCTCAAGGTATATATGTAAAGGGAATAAAACCACTATCTTCAAAAGGTATCTGTATTCCTATTTCATTGCAGCATTATTCATAAGAGCCAATATGTGCAAACAATTTTGGCATCTGTCTATAGATGTTGTTGTTCAGTCACTAGGTTATGTCCAACTCTTTGCAATGCCACCAACTGCAGCACACCAGGCTTCCTTGTCCTTCACCATCTCCCAGAGTTTGCTCAAACTCATGTCCATTAAGTCAGGGAGGCCATCAAAGCATCTTGTTCTCTGTCATCCCCTACTTCTCCTTCCTTCTATCTTTCCCAGAATCAGGGACTTTTCCAGTGAGTTGGCTTTTTGCATCAGGTGGCCAAAGTACTGGAGCTTCAGCTTCTGCATCAGTCCTTCCAATGAATATTCAGGGTTATTTCCTTTAGGACTGGTTGCTTTGATCCCCTTGCAGTGCAAGGGATTCTCAAGAGTCTTCTTCAACACTACAGTTCAAAAACATCAATTCTTTGGTGCACAGTCTTCTTTATGGTTCAACTCTCACATCTATACATGACTACAGGAAAAGTCATAACTGACTATTCAGAACTTTCTTGGCAAAGTAATGTCTCAGGCTTTTAATATGCTCTCTAGGTTGATCATAGCTTTTCTTCCAAGGAGCAAATGTCTTTTAATTTCATGGCTGCTCTCAACATCCTCAGTGATTTTGGAGCCCAAGAAAATAAAGTCTTTCCTGTTTCTATTGCTTCCTCATCTATATGCAATGAAGTGATGGGACTGGATGCCATGATCTTAGTTTTCTGAATGTTGAGTTTTAAACCAGCTTTTTCATTCTCCTCTTTCACCTTCCTCAAGATGCTCTTTAGTTCCTCTTCATTTTCTGCCATAAAAGGGTGGTGTCATCTTCATATATGAGGTTATTGATATTTAGCCTGGCAATCTTGATTCCAGCTTGTGATTCATCCAGCCAGCGTTTCACAAGATGTATATGTATATATACATATACATACACATGTGCTCAGTTGTTTCAGTCATGTCCAACTCTTTGCAACCCCATGGACTGTAGCCCACCAGGCTCCTCTGTCTATGGGATTCTCCAGGCAAGTATACCAGAGTGGGTTGTCATTCCCTTCTCCTACATATACATGCATAAGTTAAATAAATAAGGTGGCAATATACAACCTTGATGCACTCCTTTCCCAATTTGGGGCGTCTTTTGTTCCATGTTCAGTTTTAACTGTTGCTTCTTGGCATTCATACAGGTTTCTCAGGAGGCAGGTAAGGTGGTCTGCTATTCCCATCTCTTGAAGAATTTTCCACAGTTTGTTGTGATCTGCACAATCAAAAGCTCTAGTGTAGTCAATTAAGCACAAGTAGATGTTTTTCTGGAATTCCCTTGCTTTTTCTATGACCCATCTGATGTTGGCAATATGATCTCTGGTACTTCTGCCTTTCCTAAATCCAGCCTGTAAATCTGGAAATTCTCAGTACATGTGCTTGGTGAAACCTGGCTTGGAGGATTTTGAGTATGACCTTGCTAGCCTGTGAAATGAATGCAGTTGTGCAGAAGTTTGAACAATCTTTGACATTGCCCTTGTTTGGGATTAGAATGAAAACTGACATTTTCCAGTCCTGTGGCCACTGCTGAGTTTCCCAAATTTGCTGGCATATTGAGTGTAGCATTTTAACAGCATCATCTTTCAGAATCTGCAGAAGCTCAGCTGAAATTCCTGAGTTTGAGCAAGCTCCAGGGAAGCCTGGCGTGCTGCAGCCCATGGGGTTGCAAAGAGTCAGACATGACTGAGCGACTGAACAACAGCTGGAATTCCATCACCTCCACTAGCTTTGATCATAATGATGCTTCCTAAGGTCCATTTGACTTCACACTTCAGGATACCTGACTCTAGATGAGTGATCACACTACTGTAGTTATCTGGGTCATCGATATCTTTTTTGTATAGTTCTGTGTGTTCTTGACACCCCTTCTTAATATTTTCTGCTTCTCTTAGGTCCATATCATTTCTGTCTGTTGTTGTGCCCATCTTTGCATGAAATATTTCCTTGGTATCTCTAAAGTTCTTAAAGAGATCACTAGTCTTTCCCATTCTACTGTTTTCCTATATTTCTTTGCATTGTTCACTTAGGAAGGCTTTCTTATATCTTCTTGCTATTTCTTGGAACTCTGCATTCAGATGGATCTATCTTTCCTTTTCTCCTTTGCCTTTCATGTCTCTTCTCAGCTATTTGTAAGGCATCCTCAGACAACCATTTTGCCTTTTTGCATTTCTTTTTCTTGGGGATGATTTTGATCACTGACTCCTGTACAATGTTACAAACCTCCATTCATCATTCTTCAGGCACTCTGTCTATCAGATCTAATCCCTGGAATCTCTTTGTCACTTCCACCATATAATCATAAGGGATTTGATTTAAGTCATACCTGAATGGCCTAGTTGTTTCCCTATTTTCTTAAACTGAAATCTGAATTTTGCAATAAGGACTTTAGGATCTGAGCCACAGTTAGCTCCCAGGCTTTTCTTTCTTTGTGTTTTTTTTTTTTTTTTTTTTTTTTGCTGACTGTATAGAGCTTCTCCAACTTTGGCTGCAAGAAAATATAATCAATTTTATTTCAGTATTGGTGGTGTCCATGTGTAGAGTCATCTCGTGTTGTTGGAAGAGGGTGTTTGCTATTACCAATTCATTCTCTTGGCAAAACTTTGTCAGCTTTTGCTAGCATTTTGTACTTTGCTACTTCATTCTGTACTCAAAGGCCAAACTTGCCTGTTACTCCAGGTATCTCTTGACTTCCTACTTTTGCATTCCAGTTCCCTATGGATTTCAAGTATGGGGACTGGACAAAGAAAATTACATCTTTCTATTTACCTATTTCTCTATGCATAATGAAATACTATTCAGCCTTAAGGATGAAGAAAATCCTGCCATTTGAAATAACATGATGAACCTGTAGGACATTATGCTAAACAAAATATCTGCACACAGAAAGAGAAATGTTGCATGATCTAACTTATATGTGGAAAATAAATTAGCTAATCTCATAGAGGCAGAGAATAAAATGGTGGTCCCCAGGGCCTGGAATTAAGAGGAAATGAATGATGTTGGTCAAAGGTTACAAAGTTTCAGTTATACAAGATTAATAAATTATACAAATCTGCTGTAGGCACAGGGAGCTCAACTCAGCACTCTGTGATGACATAGAGAGGTGGGATAATGGAGGTGAGAGAGAGGCAGAAATTAATACAACATTGTAAAGCAATTATGTTCCAATTAAAATAATCTAATGTACAACATGGTGAGAATAGTTAACAATATATCATTTCATACTTGAAATTTGGAAAGATGGCTGATCTTATATTAAATCTCAACACACACATATACGCACACTGATAACTATGTAGAGGTACTAGACATGACATTTATTCAGTATGTTATGATTATAGTGATCTTTTCATAATATATATGTTTCAAAGCATCAAGTTGTACTCTTTAGACACAATTTTTACATATCAAAGATATGTCAATAAAGCTGTTTTTTATTAAAAAACAAAATTCTATTAAAGTTTTATTGGTAAACCAGGAATGAAAATGTACTATGGAAAAAAATAAAGCGAGAGGGTTAGTGTGTGACATGATCCTAAATATTGTAGTGTATGAACAAAAGAATGGAGTCATTTATGTCAAAGAGACCTAAAATAGGGCCAGGAGGCCATCAGCAAAGTATAACTCACACAATCCATACCTGGATGCTGTGTCAACTTTTGACCTGGCCATCCACAGACCACCTGGAACTCAATTTTCTTTACTCCATGGAAACTGCAGCTTAGCAACAATCTGATGCTGTTAAGTAACTGAATGCCTGCTGACACGAATCACAGTTCTGTAAAACAACCCTTGTAACTTTTTTGGAATGTCTTTGTTTTCTTTATACACCCTCACAATTTTCTGCTTCCCTTGGAGAACACTTGAGTTCCAACTCAAATCAGTGCCTCCCAAATTGCAATTCTTAAAATTTCAAATAAACTACTCTTTTATTTGAAATCTTCTGCGTTTTTTTTTTGGTCAAAATAAATTAATTTGGTCAAAATTAAGTTAATCTATAGTTTGGAGTCCATATTTATTGCAATTTGAAACTTTGAAAGAGCTTTACCCTTTTTTCTGTTTTGATATTATGTTTTTATTTCATGATATGATTGCTTCATCAGCTTAAAAAGTGAAATACCAAGATTATATATTTCAGTCATTAGGAAATTGCTAGCAAAATACCTAGACCTAAAGTAAATTGGCCAAATAGTTTAGCTATTGCTCTTTTTTAAACTTTGCTCTTTCACCCCAGGCTGAATTCAATTTGCCATTAATTGCATTCTGTCAACCTTTGAATTGGATCATAGCCTTTATTTTATGTGCCAAGGTGCTATTTTGTGATACTGTGCGCTGGTTACTACCTGCTACCTTCTACCCTAAAGGCAACTGCGGTTTCAGGAATGAGTTAACATATCAATTAGTTTATATTCAGAGTATAAAGTCCTTTGAGTATTTGAAACCAGTTGCTATCCTTACCGAGCAAGTCAATAGAAGGTTGACTACCTGGGAAACAGGACCATAGTTTGCAGAAAAAAATGAGAAACTTGACTTCATTGTAAACTGTAAAATAACTGTAGTCTCCAGGCTAAACTCCCCTGACTGGATGTCTTCTCAGAGGAAAGAATCCCCAGTACCTTCTGGTAATAATTCTGGGAGTGGAAGCCCTGCTACACCTGGCTAAAGATCCATGGGAAGACTATGAGTCTCTGCTTATATGACTGTGCTCTGTGTATTCTGGCCCAAGAATTAACAAACAGGAACTCATTGCGCCCCGAATCAGAAGTTAAGCTTGGAAAGGATATAAAGCTCACCTGGTTTAACCTCTGAGTAACAGATGTTTTGTACGATCTTGACCCAGTTTGAGGCCCAGGGCTAGAGGCCAGACAGTTTCCTTTCTTGAGCAAATGCTTAAGTCCACATCACACAACGCCAACCACATCCCTTGTGGGGCTTGCACACTCTAGGCCACTGTACATTCACCTTAATGACCCCAGGATGAGGTACCAGATGACTAGAAACAGTGCCCCAGAGCCTGCGGAAATTTTTATTCATCAATCCTAAACCTGCTAACCCTTCCCTCCCCTTCCTGCCCACAGAAAATACAATAAAGGCACTTGCCCAACCCCCCCCCCCCCCAATCCACCCTGGGCTTGCCCTGAGTGGCCCTGAATGGCGTGCGGTGCTATACCCAGGGAGCTGTGAGGAACAGAACCTTAAAAATCTGGTTCCTCCCTCGTGAGAAGCATCTAGTCTCACTACACCTCACGCTAGTTAATATGGCTAAAACAACCTCCTTATCTTCCCAAAGAGAAAAGAAATGTATGAAAAAGAGAGATAAACTGCCTGGATTTTCACCGTAAAGTTGGGTCCAAAATTCAGGTTGTTGACCAGAGTCTTCGAATCCACAGTGTCTTTCTTCAAACTTCACATGAAAAGCAGAGATTACCAGAGAATAACTATATAATAAAATAATCATAATATCCCTAACGTACTGAGCAACTAACTACTAGAACTTATTATTGTGTTTGGCAGTATACATACACAGTAGCTCTTCAGGGTATATATTAAAAAACTCGATTTGCACTTGAGAAAACTGATACTCAGAGAGGGAATTGGTCCAGAACAATTGGCTCTGCTTCATCATGTAAGAGGCAATTCACAGTCATAATTCAAAGGTTGAAACTTCCAAATCAATGCACTAGCCATCGCCTTCCACAAAGGATGAGATACTAGAATCAAAGATTCCTCTTCCTTCACTGCTGGAAGAGAGAAAATTAAGGCAGGGAGAAGATAAAAGATAACTGTGCGTTTTTAATGAAAGCACAAAGGGAAATTAGCATAATCTTTAGTGAGGAGACTATGTACTTTCAACCCTTTCCTATATTCCTTTATTTAGACATTTCCTACACTCTAGGTTTTTTTCATCTTTTTTGAATGCCTATGATGTGCCAGACACTGTTCCAAGTATTGTACATACAATTCTCACAACCATTCAATGATATATTTTAATTAACCCATTTTACAGATGAGAAAATTGAGGTACTCAGTTACTAATCCAGGCAGTATGGCTTCAGATTCTACCATCCCCACCACTGTACTAAACTTCTTCTTTCATATGATGCATGCTCATAAATGAGCATAAATAAATCTGCTGTACCTGTGCCTTTTCCCCAGTGAATAGATCCATCTGAAATATTCAGGAAAGCCTATTAGTCATCCCTTGGTATCTGAGGAAGGGTGGGGCATAGGTTTCAGGACCTCCCCGTAAAAATCAGAATCTCCAGATGCTCAAGTCCTTATATAAAATAGCATAGTGTTTGTATATAACATATACTCATTCTCCCATATACTTTACATCAATTCTAGATTACTTAGGCAGTTAGTGCAATGTAAATACTATGCAAATAGTTTTCAGCCTGAGGAAAACTCAAGTTTTGCTTTTTGGAAATTTCTGGAATTTTTTTCTGAATATTTTTGATCCAAGATTGGTTGAATCGGCAGATACAAAATCCACAGATAAGGATGTTTGACTGTATGCACAATTCTACCACATTTACCCCTTATATCTTATCATAGCCCCAAGGTATGTTCTGCATTTTGAGGGGCAGGATGGAGACAAGGCACTTCATGAACTATTATTAGAATCTGGGTTATGAAGTGGAAACCAAGGGATTTTTTTTTCTAGAACCAGATTTCCTGGAGGAATGGTGAGGCTAACTTTACGTTAATGCATTTTCTCTGCTGTAACTCTGGAAGGACTATATTGCACATTCCAAGATCAAACTCTATATTTGTACAGATTGGATTGTGGCAGATTGGTGGGTATTTGACTTTTCATGGGAGACTTAACAAAGATTTAAGAGGAAGGTGTGTGGTATGATGGGAATCAGCAGCCAGATTTGGTGTGTCCACTTAGCTTTACTTCTTTAGCTTCACTTCACTTATGTAAGCAGCTGTTTTCTCCTCTGAGTATTTAAATTATTAAGACACAATAAATTACAGAGCATCTGGAAGACTGAAAGGCAAAGAACCCACTATGGAATCTAATAGCTATTGGAAGTATCTCTTTGGCCTAAAGGAGAAATGAAATTGTGCCAGAGAGAAAAACAAGATGATGAATACCAAGACAAGGAGGGAATATTCTCTCAAGAAACATCAAACACACTTTCTGGGAATTATTGCTTTGACCCAGCTGCATGCAATGCCCAATCAGTTAAGGGTGGAATACCTCATGAAGCCAACTCTTCTATAGGCAGATGTCAGATGTATTGTGAGCTCAGTTCCAGATCGTAGCAATAAATATCAAAATAAAGCAAGTTACATAGACCTTTTGGTTTCCCAGTGCATATAAAAGTTACGTTTATACTATCAGTTCAATTCAGTCACTCAGTAGAGTCTGACTCTTTGCAAATCCATGGACTGCATCATGCCAGGCCTCCATGTCCATGACTGACTTACAGAGTTCACTCAAACTCATGTCCATTGAGTCGGTGATGCCATCCAGCCATCTCATCCTCTGTCATCCCCTTTTCCTCTCACTTTCAATCTTTCCCAGCATCACGGTCTTTTCAAATGAGTCAGTTCTTCGCATCAGGTGACCAAAGTATTGGGGTTTCAGCTTCAGCATCAGTCCTTCCAATGAACATTCAGGACTGATTTCCTTTCGGATGGACTGGTTGGATCTCCTTGTGGTCCAAGAGACTCTCAAGACTCTTCTCCAACACCACAGTTCAAAAGCATCAATTCTTCAATGCTCAGCTTTCTTTATAGTTCAACTCTCACATCCATACATGACTAATGGAGAAACCATAGCCTTGACTAGATGGACCTTTGTTGGCAAAGTAATGTCTCTGCTTTTTCATACGTTGTCTAGGTTGGTCATAACTTTTCTTCCAAGGAGCAAGCATCTTTTAATTTCATGGCTGCAGTCACCATCTGCAGTGATTTTGGAGCTCCCAAAAATAAAGTCTCTCACTGTTTCCATTGTTTCCCCTTCTATTTGCCATGAAGTGATGGGACCAGATGCCATGACCTTAGTTTTCTGAATGTTGAGTTTTAAGTCAACTTTTTCACTCTCCTCTTTCACTTTCATCAAGAGGCTCTTTAGTTCTTCTTGGCTTTCTGCCATAAGGGTGGTGTTATCTGCATATATGAGGTTATGGATATTTCTCCCGGCAATCTTGATTCCAGCTTGTGCTTCACCCAGCCCAGCATTTCTCATGATGTACTCTGCATATAAGTTAAATAAGCAAGGTGATACTATTGTAGTCTAAAAGTGTTCAATAGCACTATGTCTAAAAAACAATATACATACCTTAATTTAAAAATACTTTATTCCTAGAAAATCTAACCATCCTTTAGTGAGTCATAATCTTCCTTCTGGTGGAGGGTCTTGCCTCAGTGTTGATGGCTGCTGACTGATCAGGGTGATGGTTAGTGAAGACTGAGATGGCTGTGTTAATTTCCTAAAATAAGAACCCAGTAAATTTTACTATATTGATTGACTCTTCCTTTCATAAAAATGAAAGCATTCCTCTGGGGCATGGAGAGCTATTTGATAACATTTTATCCAAGTAGAACTTCATTAAAAATTGGAGTTAATTGTCTCAAAACTTGCTGTTGCTTTATCAGCTAAGTTTACGTAATACACTAAATCCTTTCTTATCATCTCAACAATCTTCATTGCATCTTCATCAGGAGTATATTCCATTTCAAGAATTGGAATTCTTTGCTCATCCACATGAATCAATTCTTCATCCATTTAAATTTTATCATATTTTTACAGCAATTCAAATATATCTTCAGCCTCCAGCTCTAATTCTAATTCTCTTTCTATTTCCACCACATCTGCAGTTACTTCTTCCACTAAAGCCTTGAAACCTTCAAAATTATCCATGAAACTTTAAATTACTTTCTTCCAAACTCTTGTCAATGTTGATATCTTGACTCCTTCTCAAGAACTTCAAATGTCTTTCATGGCATCTAGAACAGTGAGTACTTTCCAGAGGTTTTCAATTTATTTTGCCCAGATACATCAGAGAAATCACTATCTATGGTAGCTATGGCCTTAAGAAATGCATTTCTTAAATAATAAGACTTGAAATTTGAAATTACTCTTTGATTGGAATGAAACAGTATGAAAACAATATTAATTTCATTATACATTTCTATCAGTACTCTTGAGTGATGAGGTTCATTGTCAGTAAGCAGTAATAGTTTGAAAGCAATCATATTTTCTGAGCAGTAGATCTCAATATAGGACTAAAATTTTTCAGTAAATCATGTTAAAAAAAATGTGCTGCAAGCTAGGCTTTGTTGTTGCCTATGTAGAGCACAGGCAAAGTAGATTCAGCATAACTGTTAAGGGTCCAGGACTTTTGGAGTGGTAAGTGAACATTGGCTCCTACTTAAAAGTCACCAGCTGCATTAACCGGTAATAAGAGAGTCAGCCTATTCTTTGAAGCTTTGAAGCAGGGCATTCACTCCTCCTCTCTACCTATGAAAGTCCTAGATGGCAACTTCTTTCAAGAGAAGACATAATAGCGTGTTGTTTTGTGTAGCCACTTTCATCAATTATCTTAGCTAAATCTTCTGAATAATATGCTGTAGCTTCTACGTTGGCACTTACTGCTTCATCCTGCACTTTGGTATTACGATGATAGCTTCTTTCCTTAAGCATCAAGAACCTACCTCTGTTAGCTTCAACTTTTCTTCTGAAGAAGCTTCATAGAATTCTCTCTCTCAGCCTTCATAGAATTCCAACGAGTTTGAGTCTTGCTCTGGATTAGGCTTTAGTTTAAGGGAAATTTATGTCTGGCTTCATCTCCTATTTAGACCACTAAATTTTTTCCAGTATCAACAATAAGATTGTTTCATTTTATTATTATTCACTGGAATATCTCTCCTTTTAATTTCCTTCAAAACTTTTCCTTTGCCTTCATAAACTGACCCTCTGGCACAAGATACCTAGGTTTTGGCCTGTATCAGCTTTTGATCTATCTTCCTTGCTAATCATTTCTACCTTTTGAAAATTTAAAATGGGTGATTGAAGCTCTTCCCTTCACTGGAATAATTCCAGACTGCTCTAGAGTTATTAATTGACCTAATTTCAATATTCTTGTGTCTCAGTTTATAGGAGAGGAGAGGGAGTGAGATGAGGGAATGGCTGGTTGATGGAGTAGTCACATCACATACAGCATTTATCAATTAAGTCTGGGGTCTTACACAGGAATGTTTTTGTGGTGCCCCCAAATAATGCAATAGTAAACTAAAAATCATTGATCACCAAAACAAATATAATAATAAAGTATTTTTAATTATTGCCAGAATTAACAAAATGTAGCACAAAGACACAAAGTGAGCAAATTCTGTAGGAAAGTAGCACCAATAGACTTGCTCAATGCGGGGTGACCACAAACCTTCAATCTGTACAAAATGCAATATATATGCATATATGCAGTATAAAACGAAGTGTGATAAAGCAAGATATGCCTATACAAATGCTCCTGATTTTTTTCCTCTACAGTTTTTAGTCCTTCGAGGGGCTAAAAGGAGTATCCTAATATTAAATGGGTCCTCCCCATCAATAAAAAGAAAACAATTTTATGCAAAAATACTTTAGTTCTGCCTACCTCAGATATATCTCCAAGGCAAAAGTCTGCAAACTACATCCCACAGACCAAAACAAACCACTACCTATTTTGATATATAAAAGAACTTCATGCATAGCAACACCTATTTAGTTGTCAGCTGCTTCTTCTGACAGCAGATTTGAGAAGTTGAAACAGAAACAATACGGGTCATGGAACAAAAGTACTTACATTCTGGCCCTTTTCAGTATATATTTGCTGATTCCTGTTTCAAAGAGTCTTCAAGTTCAGAAGATGTCTGCAAAACCTGACCTCCTAAGCCACAGAAATTCAAGCATGTTTATTCCCCCATAGTTCAAGGGTATCCTCAAGATCAAGTATACCTCAAGGGAACTGATGTTCTTTCCACTACATCAGGCTTCTAACAAGCACATCAGCTGATAACTTTCTCCTTGCAGTATGCTACATAGCTCTTACATCAAGATCACCTCAGTACTGGTGATGGAATGCAAGAACTAGATTTATAGAAACCAAATCATCACAAAAATATCCCCAGTGAGTCCTGGGACAGCACAAAAAAATCATGTAAACTTTCTTAAACATCTCAGATAACTCATTTTAACTACTTTGAAGCAACTTTTTAGATGCAAAGTAATGAAATTTTCTAGAATTTCACTCAACAAGTGGTATTGTGACAAAACTGGATCAAGTGCCTTAATTACCAGAAGTTATTATATAACAATGTAGTAAACTTTAGGTAAGTAGACTCAGTGCAGTTCAGTTCAGTCGCTCAGTGTCCGGCTCTTTGCGAACCCATGAATCGCAGCACGCCAGACCTCCTTGTCCATCACCAACTCCTGGAGTTTACTCAAACTCATGTCCATTGAGTCGGTGATGCCATCTGGCCATCTCATCCTGTCTTCCCCTTCTCCTCCTGCCCCCAATCCTTCCCAGCATCAGGGTCTTTTCCAATGAGTCAACTCTTCGCATGATGTGGCCAAAGTATTGGAGTTTCAGCTTCAGCATCAGTCCTTTCAATGAACACCCAGGACTGATCTCCCTTAGGATGGACTGGTTGGATCTCCTTGCAGTCCAAGGGACTCTCAAGAGTCTTCTCCAACACCACAGTTCAAAAGCATCAATTTTTCGGCGCTCAGCTTTTCTCACAGTCCACCTCTCACATCCATACATGACCACTGGAAAAACCACAGCCTTGACCAGATGGACCTTTGTTGGCAAAGTAATGTCTCTGCTTTTTAATATGCTATCTAGGTTGGTCATAACTTTCCTTCCAAGGAGTAAGAGTCTTTTAATTTCATGGCTGCTATCACCATCTGCAGTGATAGTGAAGCCCAAACAAATGCAGACATGAAGAATTCCTAAGGAACCAAAGATAGGGGACCCCTTTATATCATACAAGCTACTGGCTGATAAATTCCCTTTCTATTGGTTATACCCTCTGTTTCCTAGGACTCCCCCTCAGACATAAGATCTTAGAAGAAACCAATGATTCTTTCAGTTCTTCTTTAATCAAGCATGCATTGCTCCTCTGCTCTTTAACAATACTATTCATTTTTCTCCACCCATTTCTGTGTTAGCTAAGATTTCACTGGAAAGCAATTGAACTGGGACTTGATGTTCCTTACCTGTGGGCTCTCAAACCCCAGGACAAGGAGAATTCCAGAAACTCATCCTGATGTCTTTGGCAAATCTACACAAAATCTCTTTTATTATGAACAGTTACCATCTTGTCTTTTCTATTCCTTTTTTCAATCTTTTATCTTCTCTGGAATATTATGGTGTAGTCAAGTCCCAGATTTTTCTTTCATGTAGTATTTTTTTAAGTTCCATATTAATATCCAACTAGTTAGGGCATAGCATCCATTTAATTAATCAAAATAAGCTTTTTTAAAATGGAATGAAATGAAATTGATACAAATAGGACAAATAAGAAGAGACAATGTTAGAGTTCATCACACTTATATAGATAACACACAGTTATCTATATCATTGTACAAGTATATATGTTACATTTTTATATGCTATATTTATATTATATAATACTCTAATAATGAACTGTGTGTGTGTGTGTGTGTGTGTGTGTGTGTGTGTGTGTATGCCACAATGTAAAACAAATTTCTGTGAGCTAAGATTTAAAAAAAAAATTGTAAACTACTGTTTAAATGTCTTTCTTGTCTTCCCTACCACATCTTTCAAAGTTCTTCCTTTAGTAAATGATTCCATTTAGAATTGTAAATGATTTATCTTTAAGAATCCAGACAATTTTTGAGAGCCAGAAGCACCCCCTAAGTTTGCTTTGCTAATTCTTTGTTTAATTGGCCCATCAGTTCAATTTAGCTCAACAATTGCTATCTCTGGTTTTGGCCCAAATGTAGGAGGAAATTTTTACAGTGTGGAAGAAAAAAATGCCACTGTACGACTAGAAATGTAATTACTAATTTATGTATTTATTTATATCTGCAAATTGTTTAAGTCTTTTGTTATTATAAATCTGAAAATGAAATTGTTTTAACATTTATAAATTTTTCTAATTCATTATACACAGGCATATTTAGATCATTACTTTTAAATATCTCAGTAAACTGTTCTTTGAAATTTAAGTAATATATTTGAGGAAAAAATAAACAAATAAAATTCCATGAAAATGAAAAAGAGCACTATCCCCACTGAAGTGGACATCTGCCCTCAGTCTCAGCTACTGTAAACAACGGCAATGACAATCTCCCTCAAATGAACTTCATTACATTCTGGGGAGAAGGTAACATGTGGTTTATGAAGCAATGCACAACTAAGACCCTGGCTTTTTTTTATATTTATATTTTTATCATTTGCTCTTATAATTCCACCAATTAACTGACTTGGTAAAACTGTATTTTTTAAAAAATTCATCAGTATTCATTTTCTACCAATTTTTCTGTTTTGTTTTGTTTTTTATTTTTCAAATAGTTCACAATATAACCATGACTTTTATTTTTGTATTTTCAAGATGTACACTCGTCATTCATCAATGGTGGTATTGAATCTCATCCTCTTTGATTGTGAGTTGAACTAGATGACTTCCAGGATTTTTTTCAGCTTTAAAAATCCTTAATCTGGTCCATAAGACACTGTATCAAGAGGTTTCACCTGTCTCATGAATAGTATCTGATGCTGTACCCCACCTGGTTCATAATGCTCTCATCTCACAAGTGGGCCACCAGCCCCCAAAGAGATCAAGATGTTCGCTAACTGAGGTCCTTGCCCACATTCTTCTATTGAACATTCTTTCTCTGCTGCAGATTCTAGACCCACCAGATCTCACCCAAAAACCCCCTCCTAAGGGGTACTTTCCTAATAGTCTTTGGGAACACTCTACTCTCCATCATAAGACCCTGTCAATTGTTTCCTTGCACATATCACTATATGGATATGTTGTATCCCTTCTTAGTTAATGTTTTATCACTGAATTATGAATTCCATGAGGACAAGAAATTTTCTATATTACCCTACATATTTTCACCAGAAGGCAGTTTTTAGTACAAAGAATATTCATGTGTTTTCATTTGAATAAGTGATTGAAAGAATCACTGAGTTCTTTTAACCCAATTTGTTAAGTTTTGAAAAATATTGCTTAAATTTGTCCTTCTAACATGCTTGTCTGCTGCTCTGAGATTCAGACTGGATGCTTTATAATAAGCCATGGTATAGGAAAAGGATTTTGAAAATTGTCTCTCTCTTATAACATACAAGGATTCAATGTCAAGAGATGACTCCAACATCATTAATTTCCCAGTCATCGAGTTCTCAATTTTCTCCTTCTCTTGTCAGTTCATTTGTAGTCTTTTCATTAATACATTTATTTATTCATATAATTAGTGAGCACTTGCCAGCAAGAACTAAAGCAGTTGGGAAACCAGACAAAAACCCTATCTTCATGAGGTTCCACTCATGTAAATCCTTACACATAAAATTTACTTCAAGAGTAAGAGTACATTTCTTTCACCTTTATTTTCATCAAAGCATCTGATATGATGCCTTTCTTTCACATAATGAGTGATCAAGAACTACTTTTAAATTAATATTACCAACTATAGCAAAACAAAATCAAGGACAACATTAATCCTACAGAAGGAACTGGCCATTCTCAAATGGGGCTTAGAAGGTGATGGCTCAGAGAAGCACAGAATACTCTCTTTGACTTTTCCTGTCATCACTCCACTCTGAATTCACCTCTTTTCTATACACAGAAAATACACATCTAATCAAATACAGGATCCTGGACATTCATCTTCCACTATGATTGTCTTTCTTCATTCTGAACATGACCTCCCATTCTCACAGTCTCAATAGCAACAGTGTCCATCTGCCCAATTCTATCCCTTCCCAACCTATGTTGCCAGATTTGTTTCTGAGTCCTACTGTTAATTACTTCAGTAGCTTCCCCAAACGCCTTTAGTATATTTCCACTGCTCACCAAATTGTGTGTACATCTTACTATGTTGGACAACAGTCCCTACCATACAATCTGAAATGAATTTTTTAATTTACACCCCACCATTTTACTTGGGAATTTTGATGATCCTGCCAAGTAGAACTGCTTTCCCCAGACCTCTAAGAGCTGAATTCTGATAGCACACATCCTTATACACATACATATTGCTTTAAATCTCTATTGAAAAAACAGTAACTGTGTTCATTAAGAAGACAGATACCTGTGCTACACTGTTAAGTTAATAGCCTAGCTCCACTTAATATTACCTGTGTGGCCTTGTCAAGTTAGTTAATCTTTCTGAACCTGTTTCCTCTCCTATTGCATGGGATAATAATAATACCTTCTTCATAGAATTGTAATTAGGATTAAATGGATTTGTATATGCAAAGGTCCTAGAACAGCAAAAAAATATATATTCTCAAAAATCAATATGTGTGCATGCTCAATCACTTCAGTTGTATTTGACCCTTTGCCACCCTGCAGACTGTAGCCGGCAAGGCTCCTCTGTCCATGGGATTCTCCAGGCAAGAATACTGGAGTGGGTTACCATGTCCTCCTAAAGGGGATCTTCCTGACCCAGGGATCAAACCCATGTCTTCTATGTCTGCTGCATCTCAGGTGGATTATTTACTGCTGAACCACTGGGGAAGTCCACCAAAATCAATACTTAGTACCAAAATTCTAATTCCTCAGAAACAGGAAACTTTTAAAGACTCCCAAAGTTAATTTCATCTTTCTTTCCTTTGCACCTTTTCTGGTATTCTGTTGACATTTTTTTTCTTACCTTATATCATGTCTCACACTTTCAAGATACTTGTAAGTATATCTGAGTTTCATCTATTAAAATGATTAACCCCTTAAAAGTGGATAATCTATGTAACTCGCTTTATATAATTGGTTTCTAAAATAGGGGCTGGATACATACTTGGAGACTAGAACTGAATTTTTTGTTTAGTTTCACTGTAACTGGACAAAACAAACTAGTGAACATATTAAAAAGTAGAGCTATCACTTTGCCTACAAAGGTCCATATAGTCAAAGCTATGGTTTTTCCACTAGCTGAATACATTTGCGAAAGTTGGACCATAAAGAAGGCTGAGCATTGAAGAACTGATGCTTTCGAATTGTGATGATACAGAAGGCTCCAGAGGATCCCTTGGGCTGCAAGGAGATCAAACCAGTCAATCTTGAAGGAAATCAATCTTGAAAAATCATTGGAAGAACTGTTGTCAAAGCTAAAGTTCCAGTACTTTGGCCACCTGATGCAAAGAGCCAACTCATTGGAAGAGATCCTGATGCTGGGAAAGATCAAAGGCAAAAGGAGAAGGGGGTGACAGAGGATGAGATGGTTAGATGGCATACTGACTCAATGAACATGGATTTGAGTAAGCTCCAGGAGATAGAGGAGGGTAGGGAAGCCCAGCATACTGCAGTCCATGGGGTCACAAATTATAGGAAACGACTTAGCGTCTGCAATGCAGGAGACACCGGTTCAACTCCTGGGTCAGGAAGATCCGCAGGAGAAGAGATAGGCTACAGGCTACAGTGTTCTCGGGCTTCCCTTGTGGTTCAGTTGGTAAAAAATCCTCCTGCAATGCCAGAGGCCTGGGTTCTATTCCTGGGTTGGGAAAATTCCCTGGAGAAGGGAAAGGCTACTCACTCTAGTATTCTGGCCGGGAGAATTCCCTGGACTGTATAGTCCATGAAGTCGCAAAGAATCAGACATGACTGAGCGACTTTCCCTTCATTTCACTTCACTCAGTGACTGAACAACAACACGTACTTGAAGATTAAAACAGAATTTTTGGTAAATGTCAATGCAACTGGACAAATCAAACTTGCTTTATTTGTTAATAAGTTTTCTGTTTCCTATACCATATCTACAAATATTTTAAATCAGTGTTTATAAAACTTTGGGCTAAGGATTCTTAAAACAAAAACTATTCTCATAATGATACCAAGGCATTTACTTTTTTATTCTCATTCTCTTACATGCATACAGTAGAGTTTTCCTATGACTTAAGGACATGTGATACCATGACAAAGCAACACACTAAATGCAGAAGCAGATATAAGAATCCAACAGTCTTCTCTTAAACCAAAGGTTTGAAGAAGACTTTATATCTTGTGAAAGAAAGCACAGCTCCAGAGAGAACAAAGTTCTCTAACTTGGATAATTCAGTGGCCTGAAAATCCATCTTCTGGTAATTACTGTTGATACAACAAGCCTTGAAGACAAAGTTGAGCAGAGAGAGTAATGCTCAAAGAATTTACTCAGGAAAGATGTTCTTTAGTCATGGGTAAAAGGAAGGGAATCCTTCAAAGAAACAAAATTGTGGAAAATAATCAGTGTCATTTCAAAATACTCTGCTTGTACTCGAATTTTATGTCTGTAAGTCATTTTAACTCAAATTCTCTAAGACATTGTGCATAATGCAAATGCAATGAGTTTGAAGTCAGAAGGTACAAGTTTGAACCTTGGTTTTCTTTAGAGTTCAAGCCCATAATAATCTTCAACTCTGTAAATTCCATTGGTAATTTGAAACAATAATAATAACTGCTACTATTCATAGAGTATTTACCCCTCTACTAAAAGCGTTAGTATTTATTTGATCATTAAAACTCCCCAAAATAAGACATGAATTACTATTCATTTGAAATTTACAAATAAGGAAATTTAGTTTTTAAAGCAAAGTAAGGTGCAGAAGTATAAAAAATTTAATAAACAGAAAAACTTAATTAGGGTTGGGAGCCCAGAAGTGGGAAAACATACCCTACAAATATAGCAGGACCTAACAGGAAAGAGAAAGACTCTTTTCCTGGCAAAGGCTTAGCCAATGAAAAGACATAGAGTCTTTGTTTATTAAAGCTCCCCCAGAAAAAAGAGACCAAGATAGCGGAGGAGTAGGTGGATGTGGAGTACATCTCTCTCCACGGATACATCAGGAGTACACATTCAGACACAGAAGTACATGCAGAACACCAGCTGAGAATGGACAGGGGTACCTGACCAGTGGAAAAGAATGTTTAGAACCACACAAAACTCGATAAGACAAAGGAAGTGGGGGGGGGGGCGGGGGAAACAGAAGTGTTAGTGGGATTGGACCTGTCCTCAGCGGGTGGGGGAATGAAGCAGGGGTCCGATCCCCACATCAGGGCAATTGTCTGAGTCAGAGGAGAAACAGTTAAGGCTGGGAGTGAAATAGCTGATCTGTGGCAACCTCAATGGAATGGGAATCAGACAGCCCTTGCCACAGCCGTACACACCCCAGACAGGGACACACGTCCCCTGGAAGGCGCAGTGGCTAGAAGTTGGAATTTAGGGATTGTGGAGCAATCCTAGGACAAGAGCTGCCATTGACTGCAGAGAGACGGATAAAGGGGATGTGAGGGAGGAGACTATGGTCTGAAATGCCAGTGGAGGAAAGTCAGGCAGCCATGGGAGCAAAACGATACAGCTGAGTCACACGTAGTGGGTAGAGCCATCACCATAGCCTCTCTCTCTCCACACGCCAGCATCAGCAGCTGAACAATAGAGAGGGTGGCCCATCGAACACCTGACGCACTGAACTACAGAGTAATACCCCACCCAGGGAGCCCCTTTAAGTGCCTGACGTGCTGATCTACAGAGTAAAACCCCAGCCAGGGGGGCCCCTCTATGTGCCTGACTTGCCTAACAACAGAGAAGGACCCCAGGCAAGGGAGCCTTCTAAGTGCCTGCACGGGCAGAGCTATGGAGAAAGATTGGCCAAAAGGCCTTCTGATCACCAGCTACAAGAGGCTCGAAAAAAGGCTCTGATCGGGTCACAACTCCTGGGGTGGGGGCAGTCTGTGTCCCTGCACACTTGGCACTGCCAGGGTCCCTGCAAGCCAATCAGCTGCAAGCCTCGCACTGGGGCAGAGCTGCCACAGGCAAAAAAAAAAAAAAAAAAAAAAAAAATAGTCGTGCATTTATACCTACAGGGTAGCTTTGGTCATGTCTGGACTCTTTGTGACCCTGTAGACTGGCCTGCCAGGCTTCTCTGTGAGGGAGGGGGGCTCTCCAGGCAGGAATATTGGAGCATATTGTCCAACACTGGTTGCCATTCCCTTCTAGAGCGCTATATTTCCTGCTGCCCTAACCGCCAACTCCCCTGAGTACCTGGTGCTGCCAGAGCCCCTGAGACCCAAGCCGCTGCACCACCTCCACACCTGGCCCTCACGGGGCAGACCCAAGCCCTCCAGGGCAGCCTCAGGAGCAAACCCCAGTGGACGACCCACAGGCAGAGGTGGAAATAAAACCACAATTGGAACCCAGGGGCAGTGTGGCTAAGGAAGAAGACCCAAAACATTCCCACCACCTGCAGATTAAATCCACATGATCAACTAGGCAGACTTGTGTCTATGGAATATGTAAAAGGGTATTGAGAGCTCCCACAAAAGAAGATGCACTAGTTCTGATAGCTGTGGACATTGGAGGCAAAAAACAGAGTAGGACCAGATTAGAATCTGAGCTGCCCCCACAACAGATACAGAGACCAGCACAGTGTTAAACGCATCATAAGGAGGTGAGGTGGGCTGTGACTCCCAGTGAGGGAGAGGACTCTGACAGCAGTGACTGAAGAAAAACATTTATTATCTTATGTTTTAACTTGTTCTGTCGATTCTTTTGGATTCTTTTTTCTCCCCCCACCTTCCTTTTCCCCCCTCTGTTGTAGTTGTTGATTATAATGGCACTATAACATCTAATTAAGCTTTAAGCTATTTTTTAAATAAATTACATTTTTCACTGTTGTCATAAACTTCTGCCTCTATGTCGGGCTTCCATAGTTTTGTGGAGTTTTCTTTTTTTTTTTCTCTTCGCCTGTTTCAACTTTAATTTTTAATTATATAAACCTATTATTATTTTCTCTACATTTATTCCTTTACTTCCCTTTCCTACTATTCTTTTCCCCTTGCAGCTGATCCTTGGTTATATAAATCTTCTTTATATACCTCTATTTAACTTTGGATATCTATTCTTCCTTTGTTTTCTTTCTTTCCTTTATTCTCAACATATTTAGTATTGTTTTCATTGCTTTATTCCCCAATTGTCACCTTTTAGTTTCCTTTGTTTGTTGGGTCAAAGTGTTGTACTTTATTTTTGTTGGACTGTTTTGATTTTGCTTACGGATATATATGTATATGTGTATATTCATTCACACTTTTTATTGTTGTTATACTCCTCTGCCTCTATATTGGGTTTTTGCACTTCTTTGGAATTTTCCTTTTTCTTTTCTTTTTTTTTTTTTTTATTTCTTCTTCCTTGTTTTCTTTTCTCTTTTTTATAATTTTAATTTTTAAAATCTATTATATTTTTTCTGCATTTATTCCTGTGTTTCCTTTCCTACTCTTCCTCTCCCCTTGCAGGTAATCTTTAATGTATATATATCTATTCTTGCTTTCTTTTCTTTCTTTCCTTTCTTCTCAACATATTTGTTAGTTTTGTTTTCATTGTTTATTCCCCACTTGGCAGCTTGCTTTAGTTTTGTTTTCAGGTTTGTGCTTTGGTTATTTTTTATCTTAACTGGTAAATATAATTTTGTTGTTTCCTTTGTTCCCTTGGTCAGTCTACTATACTTTATTTTTGTTGGACTGTCTTGACTTTGCTTATGGGTGTAAATGTATATGTGCATATTCCATTATTTTAATTATTATTTGCCTGATTTTGTAACTGTCATTTGTCTGGAGTTCATCTTTGGATTCTTGTTTAATCTCATTTAATATCATAACAAAGCACTTGTGGAATCTTCATTCCTGATCAGAGATCAAGCCCTGAGCCTTTGGAATGGGAGCACTGACTCAAAGACACTAGAATACCAGAGAACTAACCCTCAGTTCAGTTCAGTCACTCAGTCGTGTCCCACTCTTTGCGACACTGTGAATCGCAGCATGCCAGGCCTCCCTGTCCATCACAAACTCCCGGAGTTGACTCAAATTCATGCCCATCGAGTTGGTGATGCCATCCAGCCATCTTATCCTCTGTTGTCCCTTTGTCCTCCTGCCCCCAATCCCTCCCAGCATCAGGGTCTTTACCAATGAGTCAACTCTTCGCATGAGGTGGCCAAAGTATTGGAGTTTCAGCTTCAGCATCAGTCCTTCCAATGAACATCCAGGACTGATCTCCTTTAGGATGGACTGGTTGGATCTCCTTGCAGTCTAAGGGACTCTCAGGAGTCTTCTCCAATACCACAGCTTAGAAGCATAAATTTTTCAGTGCTCAGCTTTCTTCACAATCCAGCTGTCACATCCATACATGACCACTGGAAAAACCATAGCCTTGACCAGACAGACCTTTGTTCGCAAAGTAATGTCTCTGCTTTTTAATATGCTGTCCAGGTTGGTCATAACTTTCCTTCCAAGGAGTAAGCGTCTTTTAGTTTCATGGCTGCAATCACCATCTACAGTGATTTTGGAGCCCCCCAAAATAAAGTCTGACATTATTTCCACTGTCTCCCCATCTATTTCCCATGAGGTGATGGGACCAGATGCCATGATCTTAGTTTTCTGAATGTTGAGATTTAAACCAACTTTTTCACTCTCTTCTTTCACTTTCAACAAGAGGCTTTTTAGTTTTTCTTCACTCTCTGCCATAAGGGTGGTGTCATCTACATATCTGAGGTGATTGATATTTCTCCCAGCAATCTTGATTCCAGCTTGTGCTTCTTCCAGCCCAGCGTTTCTCATGATGTACTCTGCATGCAAGTTAAATAAGCAGGTTGACAATATACAGCCTTGACGTACCCTTTTCCTATTTGGAACCGGTCTGTTTTTCCATGTCCAGTTCTAACTGTTGCTTCCTGGCCTGCATATAGGTTTCTCAAGAGGCAGGTCAGGTGGTCTGGTATTCCCATTTCCTTCAGAATTTTCCACAGTTTATTGTGATCCACAAGTCGAAGGCTTTGGCGTAGTCAATAAAGCAGAAATAGCTGTTTTTCTAGAACTCTCTTGCTTTTTCGATGTTCCAGCGGATATTGGCAATTTGATCTCTGGTTCCTCTGCCTTTTCTAAAACCAGCTTGAACATCTGAAAGTTCTCAGTTCACGTATTGCTGAAGCCTGGCTTGGAGAATTTTGAGGATTACTTTACTAGCGTGTGAGATGAGTGCAATTGTGAGATAGTATGGGCATTCTTTGGGAGTGCCTTTCTTAGGCATTGGAATGAAAACGGACCTTTTCCAGTCCTGTGGCCATTGCTGAGTTTCCCAAATTTGCTGGCATAATGAGTGCAGCACTTTCACAGCATCATCTTTCAGAATTTGAAATAGCTCAACTGGAATTTCATCACCTCCACTAGCTTTGTTCCTAGTGATGCTTTCTAAGGCCCACCTGACTTCACATTCTAGGATGTCTAGCTCTAGGTGAGTGATCACACCATTGTGATTATCTGGGTCGTGAAGATCATTTTTGTACAGTTCTTCTGTGTATTCTTGCCACCCCTTCTTAATATCTTCTGGTTCTGTTAGGTCCATACCATTTCTGTCCTTTATTGAGCCCATTTTTGCATAAAATGTTCCCTTGGTATCTCTAATTTTCTTGAAGAGATCTCTAGTCTTTCCCATTCTGTTGTTTTCCTCTATTTCTTTGCATTGATGGCTGAGGAAGGCTTTCTTATCTCTCCTGGCTATTCTTTGGAACTCTGCATTGAAGTGGGAATATCTTTCCTTTTTCCTTTGCTTTTTGCTTCTCTTCTTTTCACAGCTATTTGTAAGGCCTCCTCAGACAACTATTTAGCCTTTTTGCATTCCTTTTCCATGGGGATGGTCTTGATCCCTGTCTCCTGTACAATGTCATGAACCTCCGTCCACAGTTCATCAGGCTCTCTGTCTATCAGATCTAGTCCCTTAAATCTATTTCTCACTTCCACTGTATATCCATAAGGGATTTGATTTAGGTCATACCTGAATGGTCTAGTGGTTATCCCTACTCTCTTCAGTTGAAGTCTGAATTTGGCCATAAGGAGTTCATGATCTGAGACACAGTCAGCTCCCAGTCTTGTTTTTGCTGACTGTATAGAACTTCTCCATCTTTGGCTGCAAAGAATATAATCAATCTGATTTCGGTGTTGGTCATCTGGTGATGTCCATGTGTAGAGTCTTCTCTTGTGTTGTTGGAAGAGGGTGTTTGCTATGACCAGTGCATTCTCTTGGCAAAACTCTATTAGCCTTTGCCTTGCTTCATTCCATACTCCAAGGCCAAATTTGCCAGTTACTCCAGGTGTTTCTTGACTTCCTACTTTTGCTTTCCAGTCCCCTATAATGAAAAGGACATCTTTTTTGGGTGTTAGTTCTAAAAGATCTTGTAGGTCTTCATAGAACCATTCAACTTCAGCTTCTTCGGCGTTACTGGTTGGGGCATAGGCTTGGATTACCATGATATTGAATGGTTTGCCTTGGAAATGAACAGAGATCATTCTGTCATTTTTGAGATTGCATCCAAGTACCGCATTTTGGACTCTTTTGTTGATCATGATGGCTACTCCATTTCTTCTACGGGATTCCTGCCCACCGTAGTAGATATAATGGTCATCTGAGTTAAATTCACCCATTCCAGTCCATTTTAGCTCACTGATTCCTAGAATTTCAACATTCACTCTTGCTATCTCCTGTTTGACCACTTGCAATTTGCCTTGATTCATGGACATAACATTCCAGATTCCTATGCGATATTGCTCTTACAACATCGGACCTTGCTTCTATTACCAGTCCCATCCACAACTGGGTATTGTTTTTGCTTAGGCTCCATCCCTTCATTCTTTCTGGAGTTATTTCTCCACTGATCTCCAGTAGCATATTGGGTACCTACCGACCTGGGGAATTTATCTTTCAGTATCCTATCATTTTGCCTTCTCATACTGTTCATGGGGTTCTCAAGGCAAGAACAGTGAAGTGGTTCACCATTCCCTTCTCCAGTGGACCACATTCTGTCAGACCTCTCCACCATGACCCAACCATCTTGGGTGGCCCCACATGACATGGCTTAGTTTCATTGAGTTAGACAAGACTGTGGTCCTTTGATCAAGTTGGCTAGTTTTCTGTGATTATGGTTTCAGTGTGTCTGCCCTTCGATGCCCTGTCACAACCCTACCGTCTTACTTGGGTTTCTCTTACCTTGGACGTGGGGTATCTCTTCACGGCTGCTCCAGCAAAGCGCAGCCGCTGCTCCTTACCTTGGACGCAAGGTATCTTCTCAAGGCGGCCCCTCCTGACCTTGAACGTGGAGTAGCTCCTCTGGCCCTCCTGTGCCCCGCAACAGCCACTCCTTGGAGGTGGGGTATCTCCTCTCGGGCGGGGCTCCTGACCTCTGGGGTGGGGTAGTTCCTCTTGGCCACCACCCCTGACCTCTGACCTCGGACGTGGGGAAATTCCTCTCGGCCACTGGTCCTGTGCTGTCGCAGCCTGGCGCTCTCAGTCGCTACCCCTGACCTTGGGCAGGGGTAGCTCCTCATGGCCACGCTTCTGTGCTACAAACAGTGAGAACTCACACAAAGGAAACCGCTTGAATACAAGTCCCAGCATCACACAACCACCAGTAGCACCCTGTGCAGAATGCCTTGTCTAAACAACAGACAAAACAAAAATACAAACAAAATCATCAGGAGACAGGATTACTACCTCACTCAGCCTTGCCCTTCAGAGGGAAAACAAACAAACAAACAACAACAGCAAAAAAATCTCAGCACAAATCTCACCCTATTTGAAGCTTACACAAGCCACTGACCAAACTTAGGACGGCAGAAACCAAAAGGAAAAAGCAATTCAATTTTGAATCTTCAGAAAAAGAGACCTCAAACTCAATAAGTTAAAAAAAATAATAATGAAAAGGCAGAGAAATACTACCCCAATGAAGGAACAAATTAGCAACACAAAAGTTCCAATAACGAAGAGGAAATAGGCTAAATACCTAAAAAAGAATTCAGAATACATCCAGCCTGGGATGATCTGTTTCACCCTAGATAATATACATGTTCTGATGCTGTTTTCTCGAAACATCCCACCCTCACCTTCTCACAGAGAGGGAGGTGGGAGGGGAGATGGGGATGGGGAATACATGTAAATCCATGGCTGATTCATGTCAATGTGTGACAAAAACCACTACAATATTGTAAAGTAATTAGCCTCCAACTAATAAAAATAAATGGAAAAAAAAAAAGAATTCAAAGCAATGATAATAATTATGACCAAAAAACTCAAAAACAAAATGGAGAAAATGCAAGAATCAATTAACAAAGACCTAGGAGAATTAAAGAATAAACCTACAGAGACAAACAAAACTGTTTGTCTGTTTTATTTTTACTGAAATTAAAAATAATCTAGAAGGAATCAATAGTAGAATATCTGAAGCAGAAGAACGAATCAGTGAGCTGAAAGACAAAATGGTGGAAATAACTTCTAAAGAGCAGAATA
The DNA here is from genome assembly GCF_963930625.1 of Muntiacus reevesi. Classification (NCBI taxonomy): domain Eukaryota; kingdom Metazoa; phylum Chordata; class Mammalia; order Artiodactyla; family Cervidae; genus Muntiacus; species Muntiacus reevesi. The sequence continues at coordinate 16,075,924 of NC_089267.1, forward strand.
AAGTAAAAAGAATGAAAACAACTGAGGATAGTCTCAGAGACATCTGGGGCAATATCAAGCACACCAACATTCAAATTATAGGGGTCCCAGAAGAAGAAGAGAAAAAGAAATGGTATGAGAAAATTTTTGAAGAGATTATCATTTGAAATTTCTCCAACATAGAAAAAGAAAAAAGTCAATCAAGTCCAAGAGGCACAAAGAGTCCCACACAGGATTAACCCAAGGACACATACTAATCAAACTAAAAATATTAAACACAATGAAAGAAAAATAAAACCTGCAAGAGAGAAGCAACAAGTAACACACAAGGGAAACCCCCTATGTTTAACAGCTTATCTTTCAGCAGAAACTCTGCAGGCCAGAAGGGAATGGCAGGATATATTTAAAGTACTGAATGAGAAAAATCTACAACTAAGATTATTGTACACAAACAGGATCTCATTCAAAATTGATGGAAAAATAAAAAGTTTTTCAGACAATCAAAAATTAAGAGAATTCAGTACCACCAAACAAGCTTTACAGCAAATGCTAAATGGACTTAATGTAGTCAAGAAATATAAGAGAAGGAAAAAGATCTACAAAATTAACCCCGACCAATTAAGAAATGGCAATAGAACATATATATCAATGATTACTTTAAATGGATTAAATGCCTCAACCAAAGGCTACAGACTGGCTGAATGCATACAAAAACAAGACCTTTATATACGCTGTCTACAGAAACTCTCTTCAGACCTAAAAACACATATAGACTGAAAGTGAGAGGATGGAAAAATATGTTGCATGCAAATGGAAAACAAAAGGAAGCTGAAGTAGCAATCCTCATATCAGACAAAATAGACATTAAAATAAGATTTCAAGAGATAAGGAAGGATTATCATTATATAGTTATAATGATCACAGGACCAATTCAAGAGAAGACATAACAATTGTACATGTCTATGCACCCAACATAGGAGCACTTCAACACCTAAGACAAACACATACATAAATAGAGAACTTGACACTAACACAGTAATAGTAGGAGACTTTAACACCCTGCTCACACCAATGGACAGATCATCAAAACAGAAAATAAGGAAACACAGTCTTAAATGATACATTAGATGAGGTGAATCTCTTTGATATCTTCAGGATATTCCAACCAAATGCAGAAGAATACACCTTCTTCTCAAGTGCACATGGAATATTCTCCAAGATAGACCACATCTTTGGCTACAAATCTAATGGCAGTAAATTTAAGAAAATTGAAATCATATCAAGCATCTTCTCTGACCACAATGTTATGAGTTTAGATATCAATTACAAGAAAAACTGAAAGAAATAGAAATGCATGGAGATTAAAAAAAAAAAAAAAAGGTGTTTCTAAATAACCAACAGGTTACTGAAGAAATCAAAAGAGAAATAAAAAAATTTCTAGAAACAAATGGCAATGAAAACACAACAACTCAAAACCTATGAGATGAAACAAAAGTAGTTCTAAGAGGGAAGTTTATAGCAATACAATCCTACACCAAGAAACAAGAAAAATATCTAATAGACAGCCTAACTTTACACCTAAAACAACTGGGAAAAGAAGAAGAAGAATAACAACAACAAATCAGTAGAAGCAAAGAAATTATAAAGATCTGAGCAGAAATAAATGAGAAAGAAACAAAAGAAACAGTAATAAGGATTAGTAAAACTAAAAGCTGGTTCTTTGAGAAGATATACAAAATTTGCAAACCTTTAGTCAGACTCAACAATAAGAAAAGAGAGAAGAATCAAATCAACAAAATTAGAAATTAAAAAAGAGAGGTTACAACAGACAATGCAGAAATAACAAGGATTATAAGAGAATATTATGAACCACTATATGGCAATACAATGGAAAAATTGAACAGATTCTTAGAAAAGTTCAATTTTCGAAGATTGAACCAAGAAGAAATATCAATTATTAACAATCCTGTATCAATTAAATACAAGCACTGAAATTGAAACTGTGTTCAAAAATCTCCTAAAATCAAAAGCCAAGGACCAGACAGCTTCACAGGAGAATTCTATCAAACATTTAGAGAAGAGTTAATGCCTATCCTTCTGAAACTCTTTCAAGAAATTGCAGTGAAAGGAACAATTCCAAGCTCATTCTATGTGTCCACCATCACCCTGTTACCAAAACCAGGCAAATGACAACACAAAATGAAAACTATAGGCCAGTATGACTGATGAAAACAGAATGCAAAAATCCTCAACAAAATTTTAGCAAACAGAATTCAGCAACACATCAAAAAGCTCATACACCATGATCAAGTTGGGTTTATTCCAGGGATTCAAGGATTCTTCAATATATGCAAATCAATCAATCTGATACACCATATTAACAAATTAAAAGATTAAAACCATATGATAATCTCAATAGACGCAGGAAAAGCCTTTGACAAAATTCAGCACCATTTATGACTAAAACTCTTCAAAAAATGGTCATAGAAGGAACCTACCTCAACATAGTAGAGGCCATATATGATAAGCCAACAGCAAGTGTTACTCTCAATGGTAAAATGCTGACAGCTTTCCCCCTAAGATTAGGAACAGGACAAGGGTGTCCACTTTCACCACTATTATTCAACATAGTTCTGAAAGTCCTAGCTACAACAATCAGAGAAGAAAAAGAAATAAAAGGAATCCAGATTGGAAAAGAAGAATTAAAGCTCTCATGGTTTGCAGACGACATGATACTGTACATAGAAAACCCTAAAGATAGCATCAGAAAATTACTAGAACTAGGCAGTGAATTTAGCAAAGATGCAAGATACAAAATCAATACACAGAAAGCACTTGCATTTCTATATACTAACAATGAAAAATCTGGAAGAGAAATTAAGGAATCAATCTCATTTGCCACAGCAGCAAAAAGAATCAAATATCTCGGAATAAACTTACCTAATGAGACAAAAGAACTGTACACAGAAGATTATAAGACACTGATGAAAGAAATCAAAGATGGCATAAACACATGGGGAGATATTCCATGTTCCTGGGTAAGAAGAATCACTATTGTGAAAATGACTATACTCCCAAATGCAGTCTACAGATTCAATGCAATCTCTATCAAATTACCAATGACATATTTCACAGAACTAGAACAAGGAATTTCACAAATCATATGGAAACACAAAAGACCCCAAATAGTCAAAGCCATCTTGAGGAAGAAGAATGGAGTTTGAGGAATCAACCTTCCTGACTTCAGATTATACTACAAAGCTACAGTCATCAAGACAGTATGGTACTGGCACAAAAACAGATATATATATACCAATGGAAAAAGATAGAAAATCCAGGAAAAAAACGTGCACCTATGGGCACCTTATTTTTGACAAAGTAGGCAAGAATATACAATGGGGTAAACACAGCCTCTCCAATAAATGGTGCTGGGAAAACTGGATAGCTACATTTAAAAGAATGAAATTAAAACACTTCCTAATGCCACACACAAAGATAAACTCAAAATGGATTAAAGACCTAAATGTAAGACCAGAAACTATAAAACTCTTAGAGGAAAACATAGGCAGAACACTCAATGATATAAATCAAAGCAAGATCCTCTGTGACCCACTTCCTAGAGAAACGAAAATAAAAACAAAAGTAAACAAGTGGGACCTGAGTAAACTTAAAAGCTTTTGCACAGCAAAGGAAACTATAGGCAAGGTGAAAAGACAAGCCTCAGAATGGGAGAAAATAAAAGCAAATGTAACACTGACAAAGGATTAATTTTCAAAGTACACAAGCAGTTTCTACAACTCAATGCCAGAAAACAAACAACTCAATCAAAAAGAGGGGGAAAGACCTAAACAGATATTTCTCCAAAGAAGACATAGAGATGGATAATAAACACATGAAAAGATGCTTAACATCGCTCATTATTAGAGAAATGCAGATTAAAACTACAATGAGGTATCACTTCACCATTGGTCAGAATGGCCATCATGAAAAAGTCTACAAACAGTAAATGCTGGAGAGGGTGTGGAGAAAAGGGAATTCTCTTGCATTGTTGGTGGGAATGTAAATTGATACAGCTGCTATGGAAGACAATATGGAGATTCCTTAAAAGACTAGAAAGAAAACCACCATATGACCCGGCAATCCTACTTCTAGGCATATACCCTGAGGAAATGAAAATTGAAAAAGACACATGTATCCCATTGTTCATTGTAGCACTATTTACAAGAGCTAGAACATGGAAGCAACCTAGATGTCCATCAACAGATGAATGGATAAAGAAGTAGTGGTGCATATACATAATGGAATACTACTCAACCATAAAAAGGAATGCCTTTGAGTCAGTTCTAATGAGGTGGATGAGCCTAGAACCTATTATACAGAATGAATTAAGTCAGAAAGAGGAAGATAAATATCATGTTCTAATGTATATATATGGAATCTAGAAAAATGATACTAAAGAATATACTTACAGGGCAGCAGTTGAGAAACAGACATAGAGAATAAACTTGTGCACATGGGGAGAGGGGGTGAGGGTGAGATGTATGGAAAGAGTAACAGGGAAACTTACATTACCATATGCAAGATAGAGAGCCAACGGGAATTTGTTGTATGGGTCAGGAAACTCAGACAGGGGCTCTGTATCAACCTAGAGGGGTGGGATGGGGAGGGAGATGGGGAGGAGGTTCAAAAGGGAGGGGATAAAAGTATACCTATGGGTGATTCATATTGAGCTTTGAAAAAAACAACAAAATTCTGTAAAGCAATTATCCTTCAATAAAATATAAATTGTTTTTTTAAAGCCCCTCCAACTTCTTTTCATTTCTATGAAAATGTTTCTTTTCCTATGTCCTATAGGGACTTTCAAGAATCTCACCATTGCTGTAGAACCCAAATTGCAATTCTCTGCTGATCCTAAATAAACCCATGTTTATTAAAGAAATATCTAGCAGTCTATTTGTTTCAGGTCAACAAATGGGTCACAGAATTCTGGGCATAGATTTCAGTCTAGCTCAAAAACTCTGATTTTCATTATAAAACTATTTGTAAGAAAGCAATTTGCAAACTATAAAAATGTTCCTAAATGATTATTGTAAGTTTAAACTTTGGGGATTTGGTTTGTGTGATCTCATTTTCCTTCAGAATATGTTTATTGATGTTTATGCCAGTGATTTTGTTAATGGGAAAATATGTATGGCATATACAAGACTTTGAGAAAACTTCAGAAAAGGAAAATTTCCTGTATGTGTGCCATTAATCCTGAGTTTCTCCAAATTATTTCATAACGGAAACCTTTTTCCATAACATTAACCTCTATATCAAATCATTAGTGTATCATAGAGTACATAGTTAACTGTGTAGTGGTTTATGGTGCCATCCTAGGACAGACCTACCCACCAGAGCCTCCACCTACCTCTTCGTTTTTAGAAAAGCTTTAGCCTCCTAGGCCTTCCCAAAATTCCAAAGAAAAAATTTAGTCAGAGACGTGAGAAAATGAAGAAACAAGGAAAATAGTCAAGAAAGACAAAATAATAATAGTTTGCCTGTCACACAAAGGTACAAACTTTTAGTTCTTTTTCAAGGGCTATCGATAGTATCCTGAGCCATATCCCTGAGTTGTTTTGCAGATACTAAAACTCCCATGGGGGGAAGAAGTTAATAGCATGCTGACCACCAGAAACTAGACTCTAGTCTTGTTGGAACCAGAAGGTTGATGACTTTAACTCCTCAAATGCCACTCTCTATGAAAATGTTTCTTTTCCTATGTCCTATAGGGACTTTGAAGAATCTCACCATTGCTGTAGAACCCAAATTGCAATTCTCTGCTGATCCTAAATAAACCCATGTTTATTAAAGAAATATCTAGCAGTCTATTTGCTTCAGGTCAACAAACCTTACCACCAATCAGTCAGAAGAATATCAAGCTTATCAGGCACCCTGAAATTCTCTTCTTCACTTATCTTTAAAAATCTTTTCCTAAAAACCATTGGATTTTAAATAGCCCAACTGGAATTCCATCACATCCACTAGCTTTGTTAGTAGCGATACTTCCTAAGGTCCACTTGACTTCACACTCCAGGATGTCTGACTCTAGGTGAGTGATCACACCATTGTGATTATCTGGGTCGTGAAGATCTTTTTTGTACAGTTCTTCTGTATAATCTTGTCACCTTTTCTTAATATCTTCTGCTTCTGTTAGGTCCATACCATTTCCATCCTTTATTGAGCCCATCTTTGCATGAAATGTTCCCTTGGTGTATCTAATTATCTTGAAGAAATCTCTAGTCTTTCCCATTCTATTGCTTTCCTCTATTTCTTTGCATTGATCTCTGAGGAAGGCTTTCTTATCTCTCCTGGATATTCTTTGGAACTCTGCGTTCAAATGGGAATATCTTTCCTTTTCTTCTTTGCTTTTCAATTCTCTTCTTTTCAAAGCTATTTGTAGTGCCTCCTCAGACAGATTTTTTGCACTTCTTTTTCTTGGGGATGGTCTTGATCCCTGTCTCCTGTACAATATCCTGAACCTCTGTCCATAGTTCATCAGGCACTCTGTCTATCAGATCTCGTCCCTTAAATCTACTTCTCACTTCCACTGTATAGTCATAAGGGATTTGAATTAGGTCATACCTGAATGGTCTAGTGATTTCCCCCACTTTCTTCAATTTAAGTCTGAATTTGGCAATAAGGAGCTCATGATCTGAGACACAGTCAGCTCCCAGTCTTGTTTTTGCTGACTGTATAGAACTTCTCCATCTTTGGCTGCAAAGAATATAATCAGTCTGATTTTGGTGTTGACCATCTGGTGATGCCCATGTGTAGAGTCTTCCCTTGTGTTGTTGGAAGACAGTGTTTGCTATGAACAGTGCATTCTCTTGGCAAAACTGTATTAGCCTTTGCCCTGCTTCATTCTGTACTCCAAGACCAAATTTGCTGGTTGCTCCAGGTGTTTCTTGACTTCCTACTTTTGCATTCCAGTCCCCTATAATGAAAAGGACATCTTTTTTGGGTGTTAGTTCTAAAAAGTCTTGTAGGTCTTCATAGAACCATTCAACCTCAGCTTCTTCAGCGTCACTGATCAGGGTGTAGACTTGGATTACTGTGATATTGAATGGTTTGCCTTGGAAATGAACAGAGATCATTCTGTCATTTGTCATTTTTGAGATTGTATCAAAGGACTGCATTTTGGACTCTGTTTTTGACCATGATGGCTACTCCATTTCTTCTAAGGTATTCCTGCTCAAAGTAGAAGATATAATGGTCACCTGCGTTAAACTCACCCATTCCAGTCCATTTTAGTTCACTGATTCCTAGAATTCCTAGAACGTTCACTCTTGCCGTCTCCTCTTTGACCACATCCAATGTGCCTTCATTCATGAACCTAACATTCCAGGTTCCTATGCAATATTTCTCTTTACTGCATTGGACTTTGCTTCTATCACCAGTCACATCTACAACTGGGTGTTGTTTTTTCTTTGGCTCCATCCCTTCATTCTTCCTGGAGTTATTTCCCCACTGATCTCCAGTAGCATATTGGGCACCAACTGACCTGGAGAGTTCATCTTTCAGTGTGCTACATTTTTACCTTTTCATACTGTTCATGGGCTTCTCAAGGCAAGAATACTGAAGTGGTTTGCCATTCCCTTCACCAGTGGAGCACATTCTGTCAGACCTCTCCACCATGACCCATCCATCTTAGGTGGCCCCACATGGCATTTCTTACTTTCATTGAGTTAGACAGGTCTGTGGTCCATGCAATAAGAAAATTCTTAAAGAGATAGGAATACCAGACCACCTGACCTGCCTCCTGAGAAACCTGTATGCAGGTCAGGAAGCAACAGTTAGAACTGGACATGGAACAACAGACTGGTTCCAAATAGGTAAAGGAGTATGTCAAGGCTGTATATTGTTACCCTGTTTATTTAAATTATATGCAGAGTACATCATGAGAAATGCTGGGCTGGATGAAGCACAAGCTGGAATCAAGATTGCTGGGAGAAATATCAACAACTTCAGATATGCAGGTGACCACCCTAATGGCAGAGAGTGAAGAGGAACTAAAGAGCCTCTTGATGAAAGTGAAAGAGGAGAGTGAAAAATTTGGCTTAAAGTTTAACATTCAGAAATCTAAGATCATGGCATCTGGTCCCATCACTTCATTGGAAATAGATAGGGAAACAGTGGAAACAATGGCTGACTTTATTTTTGGGGGCTCCAAAATCACTGCACATGGTGATTGCAGCCATGTAATTAAAAGATGCTTACTCCTTGGAAAGTTATGAAAAACCTAGACAGTATATTAAAAAGCAGAGACATTACTTTGTCAACAAAGGTCTGTCTAGTCGGGGCTATGGTTTTTCCAGTAGTCATGTATGGATGTGAGAGTTGGACTATAAAGAAAGCTGAGAGCCAAAGAATTGATGCTTTTGAACTGTGGTGTTGGAGAAGACTCTTGAGAGGCCCTTGGGCTGCAAGGAGATCCAACCAGTCCATCCTAAATGATATCAGTCCTTGTTGTTCATTGGAAGGACTGATGTTGAAGCTGAAATTTCAAAACTCTGGCCACCTAATGCTAAGAGCTGACTCATTTGAAAAGACCCTGATGCTGGGAAAGATTGAAGGCAGAAGGAGAAGCAGACAACAGAGGATGAGATGGTTGGATGGCATCACTGACTCAATGGACATGAATTTGGGTAAACTCCAGGAGTTGGTGATGGACAGGGAAGCCTGGCATGCACGATTGATGAGGTCGCAAAGAGTCGGACACGACTGAGCGACTGAACTGAACTGAACTGCAAAGCCATTGGGGAGTTTAGGTCTTTCTTGAACATTAGCCTCCCATACTCCTTGGTTGGCCTTGCAATAAACATTGCACTTCCCTCCACTTCATCCTGGTGTTAGTAGATTAACTTTGCTTAGAAAAAGTCAACAAATCCAAGTTTGATTGGGTGATGGCTTGAATAGTAAAGAATCTGCCTGCCAGTTCAGAAGATGAATGAGATGCTGGTTCAATCCCTGGGTTGGGAAGATTCCCTGGAGAAGGGAATGACTACCCACTTCAGTATTCTTGCCTGGAGAATTCCAAGAGGAGCCTGGTGGGCTATACAGTTCACGGGATCACAAAGTGTCAGACGTAACTGAGTGACTAACATGCTGACTTAAGCACTTCCCCATGTGTTTAAAAGCTTTTAGAAACATGTTTTTTAATGGATATATACCTTTCCATCAAATGGCTATAACATGGTTTGCATAGCACTTCCGCTTTATGGGGATAGAGTTTGTTCCCAAGTTTCAGCTTCTCTAAAGAATTCTAAAATGATCATGTTTGAGTAGTTTTCCTCTGTATGTGACAGAAATTCTCCTCATGGTTTTTCAGCTCAATCTTAAGGCTGTTTTGTAGCAGTAGATGAGAGTGTTCATTGCATTGTGTCTTTACTTGTCAGTGTTGATTAATCTCACTTAGCAGCAGACAATTTTGATTATTTGTTAGTCTTCAAAAGTATGACCTTACTATCTTTTCATTTCAGCTTTAAGTTTTGAATAGCAATTCCTTTGTGGCGTTATTTTTTTTTTTTTTTTGTCAACCTTATGAGATTTAATTAACAAACAAAATTGCAAGATATTCAAGGTGCAGTGTGATGATTTGATATACATACACTTTGTAAAAATCCCATCTCTCATCGTTAATTAGCACATCTATCACTGGACAGTTTTTTTTCTTTTTGGTTAGAACACTTAAATTCTATTCTCTTAGCAAATTTCAATATTACAGGGCAGTGTGATCAACTATAGTCATCACGTTACCACATTATCCACTTTATAGTTTACACACTATTACCAGACTCTCCCTATTTCCAACCCCTTACAACCACTTTTTTACTGTTACTGTAAGTCTGATATTTTTTAATCCCACATATAGATGATATCATACAGTATCTGTCTTTTCCTCTTTGGCTTGTTTTACTTAGCAGAAAGCCCTCCAAGTTTGTGGAAGGCAAATATTGTTACAATTTGTTGTTGCTGTTCAGTCACTGATTCGTGTCCAACTCTTTGTGACCCCAGACTACAGCACACCAGGCTTTCTGTCACTCTCTATCTCGGAGTTTGCTCAAGTTCATGTTCATGTTTACAACAGTATCCATTATATTATATTATCAATTTGAATTTCCTTTGTGTAAATAGTCTACTTATTCCCATTTGTTTATTGAGATTGAAGTTTTCTCATTGATTCAAATGAGCTATATATATATTAACAAATTTAACTCCTTTTCCATCATGTGCATATGCAAAATAATCCTTGTGTATTAATTCCTTGTTGCATTTTAATTTATAGAATATTTACATACTAAATTGATCTATATTTCTCATTAAACTTTTTTCTATTGTTCCATAACTACTCCTTTCCTGTATAATTTTTAAATCTTATCATTCAGTAATTCTTCTATCAATATAAAAAGAAATAAAATAAGTGCAGGCAAAATCTCCAAGGAAAAGCAACAATACCAACCACTTATTAAGTTCCTTTATAGGTGCCAAATATTATTCTGGAGCTTGCATTGCAGAACAGAATCTGATATTATTTTCCCCAGGCAACTTAAATTCTAAATAAAAAAAAGAACAAAGTGAGTTAAATTCATTACTAAATTTAGTGTAGTTTTGTTGAATCTTCAAATGTAATACAAAAATATTACACTTTCAAATATGCTATTTAATAAGATCCCTGAGCAATTTTGCATACAGATCATTCTCATTATTCTTTCAGTAGTTATATTCTATAAATATACCACAAACATGAATTAACAAATACAGAATAATTATTCCCAAATGAAATACTGGGTAAGGTTTCTGAAAGTCTCTGGTCACAACATTGTCAACAAATCAATACTTAACTTTGTTTTATATGTTTCTGTTTAAAGATGCTTTACTTAATACATTATCGATTCATTAATATTTAATTCACAGCTAAGAGCACTATAACTTAGGCCTGAGTATATACTATCAAATACATGTTTGTTTGTTTGTTTGTTTTTTCCATAAGGCCCTGTACAGTCTTCTTGTACTTAGGAGCAGTAAACAATAGATTTGCATTATTCTTCAGAACCATTTTAAGCAGTTAAATCATGGTTAATCAAATAAAAGCACAAAATGGCACTAAATAGATGACCAAAATGACATATTTACAGTTTGAGAACTGAAACAAAGAGACAGGGTCAACTTATTGAACTTCAGCTGAGAATGTGCATATTGGGCAATTCAAATTTTTTGTCATTGTGCATATGCACCAATGATGACAAAAGCATGGCATTTATTGATTTCAGGTTGCAAAAAAAAAATCTTATTGAGTAGATGAATTCACAAACATTGAATGAATGAATATTAGGATCAATTGATTACTCACCTTTTATCTAGTCACTTTATTGAATTCTCGTATTAACTAATCATCAACATTTTCCAGCTGATAATCTGATTTTCTGTGTATTTTGTCATGTATAGTAAAAATAATGATATTTTTTTCTCATTCTTCCCATTGACATTTAAAATGAAGTTTCATTCCCTTATTTAAGGGAATAAATTTCATCACTATTATTTCGGTCTTATCAGCTATATTTTTAACTCTTTATCCATTTTCGCTGCTAAGTCACTTCAGTCGTGTCCGACTCTGTGCGACCCCATAGACGGCAGCCCACGAGGCTCCTCCATCCCTGGGACTCTCCAGGCAAGAATACTGGAGTGGGTTGCCATTTCCTTCTCCATATCCATTTTTAGGAAACCTGAATAAAAAGTCTGTGTTTCCCTCAGTTATTGACTTACTCCCTGCAAATGTACTTCTAATATGATGGTACAGTTTGCTTTTCCTTTTACTCAAGGTCGTGTTCTCTGGAGGAGGTGGAGGGCTTGCATTTTTGCAAGAATTTTTTTCAGTTTCATGCATGACTTGACAAATGTCCATCTTGAGCATTCACAGGCAAGCAGAAATCCCAGAAAACACCACAAATTAAAAGGAAAAAGTGAGTGTATTTCAGTACTGTTGTCAGCATTGATAATGAAAAATAAAGTCTACTTGTGAGGAAGTTACCCGCACAACTGTACTGGAGATGACAGGATCTGAGATGGCAGTGCCAAGGTTTCCATCATATTAACAGGATGGTGCTCATTGGCTGTGGCAGGTGTTATTGAAACTTCAAGTAAGTCTGTCAAATGCAGATCCCTTTTCCCCACATGTCTGCCATTTTCATTGTCATCTTTGTTATCAGCCTCTCCCACAATTATCTTTGTCTATTACCTTCATGTTCATAGCCAAGGTCTCACTCACAACCCATTAAGGAACTTCATTGCTTTTTTCCTCACTTCCAAGAAGCGTTTAGAAATTACTCCTACCACGGAGAGGGAACTTGCTGCCTCTACCTAACTTGACTTCTGTGACTGGTCTAACGAGAAAATTACTAAAAGGCATATTTACAGGGAAAAAGAAATTAATTGAATTTGTGCACAAGTAGGTGTCATAAAAACAGGACCTGAGAAGTGACAAAAACAGTGAGATTTTATGCTTTTTAAACAAAGATGCATGAATTTGTGAGGAGTTAAAAGAACAAAGAACTTAGGCTTTGGATCCTTAATTAGTGAAGGCTCTAAAAAAAAATTTGGCTTGGTGTAAAAAATTAAAGGAGTACCAAGGTTTACTTGTACCCACTTTGCCTGCAACGCAGGAGATCTAGGTTCGATCCCTGGGTCATTAAGAGCCCCTGGAAAAGGAAATGGCAACCCACTCCAGTATTCTTGCCTGGAAAGTCCCATGGATAGAGGAGCCTGGCAGACTACAGTCCATGGGGTCACAAAGAGTCAGTCACAACTGAGCAACTAAGACAAGGTCTGTTTATTCAGGTTTCTCATCCCCAGTTCTCTATTTCTGGTGATAATGGTGTCCTTAAAACTCCAGATGCAGGGAGGGCACCTTTCATATAGGAACTTTTCTGCATTCAGGGAGACATATAGAAGGGTCAGAGTGTCCCTCTTGCATTGACTCTTTTTTAAGTAACTTAAAATCAAAATATTTAACATGCAATTGAAGCATATTTTGGGATGATGTGTCTGGTTCCCAGAACTCCATTGTGCTGCTTTTCTTAAACTGGGCATTTTTGAATGGACAATATTGTACTTTTTAAGGTAAGTTTAGAAGAAATGAGAAATATCTTTAAATAAACTAGTATGCTTGAGGTTTAATATCTTGATGACTAAGAATAAGCGGTATGGGAAAAATAAAATGGGAGGCCTTAGACCTCTTATTTAAATGTTTTAAAGATTTGAAAGCTGTTAACTTTTATATAAAAGCTGGTCATTTAATATCTCTGAATTTTGATATGACATTTCTGGGAGAGTCTGCATTTTTATGCACATTCTCCATTAGGGCTACTAAGAACATTGTGAATGTACAGGTGATTTATTAATACTTAGCAAGTTCTTCTAAAATCAGGCTCCCCCACTGTTCGGAAGCCTAAATTTTAGACTTTTGCCTCATTCTTTCCATAGGGTGCATTCTCATACATTTGGAGGTTTATTTTTCAAGTACATAGAGTTCAAAACAACTTCAGAGTTCAGGATAACTGTGTATACTGGGAGGGAAATGAATAAATCCTTGATACAAATCAGGTGGTTTTGAATTAAGTAATATTTTTCATTGCATCAAGCACAGTTATGCTTGATGTAAAAGCATTCTTGCATATTTAATAGCTAGAATTAATTATCAAAGCCATATTATGTGCCTAAATAAAGTCTCTGGGGTAAAATACACAGGATGGTATCTTTTATAACTCAGGGTTTTTTAATATTTATTTTTAATTGGAGGATAATTGCTTTACAATATTGTGTTGGTTTCTGCCATGCATCAACATGAATCAGCCACAGGTATACATATGTCCCTCCCTCTCCATCCTCCCTCCCACCTCCCACCCCATCCCAACTCTCTAGGTTGTACCAGAGCCCCAGTATGAACTCCCTGCATATGACTCAGGTTTTTAACTCAAACGATCATTCTTAGCTTAAGTCATGGGTTAAAAGCTATTATTTTTATTTCTTCCAGGAAGTAAATATACAAACATTATGCACATACACACACATACACACACACAATGAACCATCCAGAAACAACAGTCTCAAAATAATTTTTTTATTTCCATACAAGGCTATCTGAATCTTTTCCCAAGATGTTATTCTCAGATCATCTATTTCCATTTCTTTCTCTCTTCCCTAATTCACATAAGCTAGAAATGTGCTGCCCTTCATGACAGCACCTTTGTGTTCTCTATTGATACTGATGGGAGCATCACGCAGGTTCAACTCTCCCTGAATCACCATTGGAGAAGCTCAGTCAATTGTTCTCTCGGTCTTTTCACCAACCTCATGCTCACTTAATCAGGTGAATATCCCTTTCACTTCCTACAAAACTGGTCTTTCAATAATCTCCATGCTTTTATATACAACAATGTTGCAGTTAAAACATTTGCTCCCCACATCTTTGCCAATTCATAACTCTCATTTCTTCTCAAATTCAGGTGCCAATTTGCCATTTTGAATCATTCCTCCATTCTTTTTTTTAAATTAAGTTATTTTAATTGGAGACTCATTACTTTACAATACTGTAGTGGCTTTTGCCATACATTGACATGAATCAGCCCTGGGTGTACATGTGTTCCCCATCCTGAACCCCCCTCCCCACTCCCTCCCCATCCCATCCCTCTGGGTCATCCCAGTGCACTGGCCCTGAGTGCCCTGTCTCATGCATCCAACCTGCACTGGCGATCTGTTTCACATATGGTAATGTACATGATTCAATGCTATTCTCTCACATCATCCCACCCTTGCCTTCTCCCACAGAGTCCAAAAGTCTATTCTTTACATCTGTGTCTCTTTTGCTGTCTTGCATATAGGGTCATTGTTACCATCTTTCTAAATTCCATATATATGTGATAATATACTGTATTGGTGTTTTTCTTTATGACTTACTTCAATCTGTATAATAGGCTCCAGTTTCATCCACCTCATTAGAACTGCTTCAAATGCATTTTTTTAATAGCTGAGTAATAATCCATTGTGTATATGTACCACAACTTTCTCATCCATTCGTCTGCCAATGGACATCTAGGTTGCTTTCATGTCCTAGCTATTGATTCCTCCATCCTTAACACTTTCTGTCTTTGTTCCTCCAACCAACACCTGGCCAACATATTTGAGTTCAATTAGAAGTATTTTTATTTGCAATTATTAATATTTTGAGCTACAGTAACACTCCAGTTATTTTGATATTTTTGTATTTCAGATTCAATTGCACAGTAATTTATTTGAGGAAAGAGACCAGATTTTCTATTATATCATGGTTCTCATAGATATTACAAAGTATTACACATAAAATAGTCTGAGTAATTGTTGACTAATGAATGATGTGTTAAAACATCCAATGATGAATTTATAAATGTTCCATTCTTTTCAAAATACCATTTAAATGACATTTAAAAGTAGGCATTGGGTTGTGTGTGTTTCTTTAAGAAGATTTATATGTAGGCATACTTATTTTAGTAGCATATTACAATTAATTTCAGCAATATTCAAAACATTTTTGCATAGAACTATAATTAAAGGCAAAAAATAATTGATCAATGTTTTTACTTTGTGTGAGAACTAAAGATTTGAGCAATTATTTACACTTTAAGTTATATGGACTGTTTTGAAAGCTCATCTTTTTCCTTTCATTCAATCTTTCAAAGTCCTTTTTTAATTACCAAATTTATTTTTTCAATAAACTGATAAATTACTTAAACTCTGTCAGTTTCCTCATCTGTAAGACTGTCAAGCAATAAGGTTTACACACAGTTAAGACAGAGGTTTGACATCAAAATGTTCATCATCTAGAAAGAAAATGGGGTAAGAGGGGAGAATTTGTAAAACTTTTAATCCATGAATTCAATTTATTGGAATTTACCTATAGGAAATAATATCATATGCTTGCAGATGTTTTTATTTCATACTGTAAATGTATCCATTTAAAAGTCACTAGAATGTTAATCAGAATATCTTGACTATTCAATTCAGTTCAGTTCAGTTCAGTCACTCAGTCATGTCCAACTCTTTGCCACCCCATGAGTTGCCGTATGCCAGGCCCCCCTGTCTATCACCAACTCACAGAGTTTACTCAAACTCATGTCCATCAAGTCAGTGATGCCATCCAGCTATCTCATCCTCTGTCGTCCCCTTCTCTTCCTGCCCCCAATCCCTCCCAGCATCAGGGTCTTTTCCAATGAGCCAACTCTTCACATGAGTTGGCCAAAGTATTGGAGTTTCAGCTTCAGCATCAGTCCTTCCAATGAACACCCAGAACTGATCTCCTTTAGATCAGTTTAGATCCTTTAGAACAGTTAGAACTGAACATGGAACAACAGACTGGTTCCAAATAGGAAAAGGAGTGTGTCAAGGCTGTATATTGACTATTCAAAGAAATAACTAAATATTAACTAAGATATAAATTGTAGAATATAAGATACCTCTTAGATTTAATGTTTTTCTCTATTCATCCTTAAAGTCATTAAGCATGTTGATCAAACCCAGTGATTTTAATTTATAGGTCCATACCCAAGTAGAGTAGATTGTATTACTTATGGATGAAATGACAAAATAGGGATAATTTCAGGTTTAAGGTAGGGACATCTATCTTATCCCAAGTTTAGCTGAGTCTATAGGATAATATTTGCCAATTTAAGACAGGTATCCTTCATAACTCATAGTAAAATATTCTGAAACTCTATTCAAGGTTGATTAATTGTGTTCTAAGTTCAAATTCAAAAGTATATTCAGATATTAAAGGAAAAAAAAGGAAAAAAAAGGCAAGAAAAGTAAAGAAAATAGAAAAGATCATTTTTAATAAGAAAAAAAATTAAATTTTGTATAGTCAAAAAATTTGAGCAGCTTATGTAAATGGACAAGTAAATGAGGCAATTTCAAAAAAAAGTAGTAGAAAGTATATTAAAATATAATTAAAATGTTCAAGTTCCTTAATAATAAGATAAATGTAAACTGATATGAGAATACAAAATACAAAAGTGGAAATGTGAAAAATACTATCCAGTGCTGGTAAAGATACAAGGAAGCAGGGTCTCTTATTGACTAGAAGGAATATAAACTATTATAAACAATCTTAAGAGCAATTTGACAACTTAAACAGACTTCACAATGTAGATTTGGTGCCTATACATCTTACTTATGGGCTTCCCTGGTGTCAGACATTAAAGAATCTACCTGCAATGTGGGAGACATGGGATTGATCCTTGAATTGGGAAGATCCCTTGGAAAAGGGAATGGCAATCCACTCATATTCTTGCCCAGAGAATACCATGGACAGAGGAGCCTGGCAGGCTACAGTCCATGGGGTTGCAAAGAGGCAGACATGACTAAGCAATTGACACAAAGATACAGCAACAGAGATCTGGAGAAGAAACTTCTGGAACAACAAACTAGTTGGAGCATCTACATGGTAATTTTAATGAATTTCTGGATGTTGAATGTTGATGAGCTTTGAGAGGGAGAAACTCCTAGGGCCACTGTCTTAGGGGACCCCACCACACTTTTGTGATTTTTCCCCAAGGAACTCTATCAGCTCCTCACAGTGAGAACATAAGATCCTCTCTTGGTTGACATAGAAAGAGGGGGCAATAGCATTGTGAAACAAGCCCAAAACCCTCCCCATAAAGCTCGCTGTCTTTGTCAGAGTTCAATTCTGAAACTCTATCCCATCAGGAAGAAGGAATTCTTCTCCATTCCTTCCTCTCAAGACTTCCTATCTCACCTAAGAGGGGGATGAAAGAATAGTCAATAGGGACCAGGGCTGCAAGGAAATAGACTGAGAACATTGCAATCAGAGAAGGGAGTAGAGGAAGGAGAGAAGAAATCTCCATCACTAGATTTATGAAAGTCACAATCCCAAGTCAAGGCCTGACATTTAATCAGAAGATTGTAAAACACTACCTCTTCCACATAACCTACCCAACATGGTTCCAGTATATTAATAACAATGTTTTACAGCCAAAAATATTACACAACATAGGCTTTCTGAGAAGTACTTAGGCAAGACAAAAGTCAGGAGGGGAGACAAAAACAAAGACATTTGAGGAAATGTAAGCCAATGATACCTATAGGTACATTAAATATTAAATATAGCTTAACTCTTAGCCAGATTAATATTAGTCCTCATACAATACATATCACCCCATTTCCTAGTACCTGAAGCAGTAGGTCCAGTTTTCAACCAAAAAAAGGAATGCCAAAAGGCAAGAAAAAACACTTTGAAGAGAAAATGCAATCATCAGATTAGACTCAGATATGACACAGATGTTGGAATAATCAGAGTCAGAAATATAGATATTCCTGTCATAGATATTCATGTCAGGAAAACTGATATTCTAATGAAAAAATAGATAATATAAAAAACTGATCAGTAATTTAAGTAAAGAGGTAGAAAGTCAAAAGGAGATACTAGAAATCAAAACACAGTAACAGGAATGAGGAATGTTCAATTGGCTCATCAGTATACCCAACATGATTGAGGAAAGGATCAATGAACTTAAATATAGATCAAAAGAAAATTCTCAACTGAAGAGTAAATTTTTTAAAAAGAATGCAAAATACATCTTAAAGATCACAAGCTACAGTATGATTTTGGTTTTTGGTGTGTGTTAATGAGTTGACAATGGTTATTTCTAAATTGGCAGTGATATTATTAGTGATTTTTCTGTCTTCTTCATGCATATCTTCAGCGTCTTTCAGAAATATACCCACCTTTGACAATACCATCTATTCAAATTGTTAAATAGGTACCATTTCATTATAACTGACCATTGATAACTGGATTAAGTGTTATAACATTTAATATTATTTTTGTTAAAAAATACTAATTTGGCTACAGAATCTGAGTATATGGAGACACACATACTGACATGTATTGAAGTTTTGTCTGCAAAGGAGAAGAAAGGTCTTGTAGAGAACATACAAAGAAGAATAAAAAGGAAGAAGATGGAGCATTTGATCTTCCTATAGCCTCTGTAACTTGATTTGATCTTCTGTGAGCAAAGCATAAGTGGGGAGAGCGTGTTGAAACTGTTCATTTAGTGAAGTTATATATGTGCTCAGCTATTTTTAGGGTATATAATACAAAATGCAGCATGCGCTGGAGAGCAGGCCTCTCCATCATATAACCCAGGTTTGGCTGAGAATTGGAAACGTGGCAAGCACTTGTAGTCTGCAGTCCCTTAGAAGGAGAGTCACAGCTATTTCAAGCAACTCCTTTTGCCACAAATGGGAATGTGTTGCACATTGAACTGTACAAGAGTATGTTTGCTGTGGAATTTCACCATTAACATCATCATCATTTCTGGAGCCAGACTGCCTGGGTTCAAAACTTGGCTTTGCTACTTGATGGATATAAAATCCAGAACCTGGTTGTGCATCAGATTCCTCACTTGTCAAATGAGGAAGTTAATAGTACTCATGCTGCATTGTTGCTCTGAGGATACGATTAAATAACCCATACCAAGCATAACATAACACCTCACATAATAACTACACAATGAATTACCATCTACAATGCTTTTAACTGATAAAATGGCCTTGCATACAGACGTTCTAATCCTTTCTGGGCAGCAAAAAGTAGCTGAGAGAGGATAAGACTGAGATTCTGTCTTCTTGTCATTAGGAACTGCAGGCCAGTAGATATTTGGGTTATCTTTTAAGAGGAAAAGCATCATTAATCACAGAGAACTCAAGATTATATAATTCAAAAAAGTTATCCAAATTTTTAGTTCAAAAATGCTATTAACTCTCAATGTTTCACTTCTTCCCTATAATGTTTATCCTTCAAAATGAAATGCATAGAATAAGAATGAAGATTGCCTGCCAATCTGGATGATATAAAAAGAGGAAGCACCAGAATGGAAGTCAGGAAGTGTGGATTCTAGTCTTAATTCTGAAGTCACCCTTGGGGTAAGTGACTTTAAAACTCTAAGACTTAGTTCTTTTAGCTGAAAACTAAGGATACTGAAATATATCTTCTTGTAGAATGAAGTGTTATACTGTGAAAAATCTCTGGCCTGACTTTCAGAAAGATCATAATATCACTGAACTTCTTGATCATTTCACTCCAAGGAGGCACTTCATCTGTCAGCCTGTACACTGTCAGAATACTGAGAATATCTGAAATAGAATGGCTTTAGATATTTTGTTGACAAATTAAAACATGGTATAAACAGAGGTAATCAAACAGTCAGATGGGACCGATTCTTTATCTTTCATTTGATTGAATTTAGCATATTGAAGGTCCCCTGGAGAAGGAAATGACAACCCACTCCAGTATTCTTGCCTGGAGAATCCCATGGATGGAGGAGCCTAGTGGGCTACAGTCCACGGGGTCGCAAAGAGTCAGACACGACTGAGAAACTTCACTTTCACTTTCACCATACTGAATAAACTTGCTTTAACACTTTGCTTCAGTTCCTATATTAAGTATGAGAAAGTTTTAAGAGATTATCTATATCAACTCTACTATTTTATATATTAGAAAATTACCCTCCTGTATTGGCAGATAGATTCTTTACCACTGAGCCTCCTGGGAAGCCAATTTATTTATTTGGCTGCACTGGGTCTTAGCTGTGGCATGAGGGATTTTCAGTCTTTGTTATGGCATGTGGGATCTAGTTCCTTAACCAGGGATCGAACTCAGGCCCCCATCATTTAGAATGTGGAGTCTCAGCCACTGGGTCACCAAAGAGTTGAAAGGGAACTGTATTCTTTTTCATCTTACTTCTGGCTAATATGGTTAAGTTCGTCTCTTCAAGACCAATCTATGCTATGTAGTATAATTTAATTCTTTGAAAGAACTCAGTTACTAATTTGAAAAACATACTCAAATTTATTGAGCCTCTTTATATACATGTTTCACATATTCTTTACTCTTTATTCCTATAGCTCAGGAAACATCTTACCCATTTTCCAAAACCTCAATAAGTCATTGTGAAAAGGTACATTTCCATTTTTATAGGTCAAAAAATGTAGAAGTAAGTAACTCTACCTAAATTGTAATATAAAGTCAGAACAAGAATTATTTGCACAGAATCTAGCATAGGTATAAAGGGAAAAAAAATTCTTAAATAAATAATTGCATGTGATTCTAGCAGTTGGAGGTTTCTTAAACTCATCAGTCTACCTCAAAAGTCTTTAAATTATCATGGGAGCCTCAACACTTTTCCCTATCTTCACTGAAGTCAGGACTTGAATATATCTGATGATCAAATGCTCAGGACTACCCTTTGATAAATAGAAAATACTATGGAAGATTTTACAAAACTTATTTTATCTGAGAAGTATCACTAAGATAGCAAAGTTAGGATAAATACCCCTAAAGGTGGTGAATTTTTGCTGGGTGTGAAAATTATCTGCATTTTTAAAGTAATGAAACTACTGAGCTTATAATGACTTATCTTTATGTCAAAAGTACATTCCCCCCAGTTCTGACGTTTATGCAGTCTTGCTCTCCTAACCTTTTAATCTGTCCCACAATTCTCTTTATTCCCTTTCTACTGTAGGAGCAGCAAGCCTACATTTCTGACTGTGTAGGAATTGGAGGTCACATCAAGCTGTGTGACATGCTTGAGTGACAAAATAATGGCATGAACCCAGGGACTCTGGAATCATGGAAGAGATATTTATTGCTTAGCAACCCAGACTGATGTCAAGAGTTTTGCTAAATGCAGATGGTGAGTAGGACTGTTGAAAATCAAAATTACTTTGCTATAATTTTTTAAAATTGTTCTTGACAAAAAATATTAATTAATTTACCCATTTATTTGTTTGATTGATTGATATAAGAGCTTTCTGGCCAAGGACTAAAGTGGCAATTACAGTTAGGTAAAGGACCATAGAAATAAAAAAAACCTCAGGAGATAAAAACACCCACAACTTCTCCTGGAGGATAATCTGCATCTCTGAAATGATATTCAAGTGCATTTCTCTTTTCATTGTTGTTACTCAATCTGGAAAGCCAAATGGTCTTTGAAAGCACATTGAAAATAATGTTATGTTTCTTAAAAACTATGTTTATCAACAGTACACATTCAGTCCAGACATCATACTTACTATTCCATGCTAGAGGCCTTTGTTTACAGGAAAAGTGGATAAATGATTGTATTGCTAAGGTGAGTTTCAATGGTTCTTGAATTAATTTCAAATATGCCACGGAGATCCTAATATGAAATATGAAACATTTGTTCAAATGAGAAGTATATGTCCACTTATGTCATAATAAAAATCACATGTGCTGCTATGAGGAGGGATTATTGTGATGACATACTTTATCAGTTTTCATATACCTGTAAACCACCAAAAAAATGGAGAAGGAGCATTTATTGTTGATAGTTTAGATATGACATTTTGAGGATAAGCCACTATAAAGTGGAAGGCTCCAGTATGAGGGCAGTATTCCTTTCTCAATCATAAACATTGGAATATTTTCTATTTTCTAGTTAGCAGGATGATAACATTAGGAAAATAATAGACAATATTTTGGGTAATTACCAGTATGGTTCAGGCCAGCAATAAAGGGAGATGTTTTATCTCAAAAACTAGCTGGATACAAACAAATCAGAATACTCAAGTAACAAAGCTGATTTCTTTTAAAAACTGGACACAAGAGACAGAAAAAGAAACATACTTAAAATAAGGCCACATTTTCAGTGGTTTTTTTTTCCCTGATTTTTTCTTTCTTCTCTTCTTTTTTCTTCTTTCTTTTTTTTGATCTGTATCTTTCTTTCTCCTTTTATTCTCTTTCATTTTGTTTGTTTAATCAGGATTTCAATTTCTTCTTCAATCAGTTTCAGTGCTTCGTATGTCTCTCTAGGAATTTGTCCCTTTTACTAATGTATCTCATTGGTTAACATAGGATTATTCTGGTATTCCTATATTCCTTTTTTTTTTATTGCTGTAACACCAGTAGTAACATTCCCTCTTTCATTCCTGATTTTACTAACTTGAGTCCTTTCCCTTCTTTTTGGTCATTCTAGCTAAAGGTTTGTCAATTTCATTGATCTTTCAAAAAACAAACTCAAGCTTTCATTGATTTTCTCTATTGTCTCTCTAGTTTATTTTCACACCAGTCTTCATTTTTCCTTCTTTCTGTGTGATTTAGGCTCAATTTTCTCTTCTTTTTCTAATGTCTGATGGTATAAGCTTGTTGAGCTAGCATTTTTTTTTTTTTTCTTTTTTCATTTAAGCACTCATAGCTACAGATTTCCCTAGAAGCATTCAGTTCAGTTCAGTTCAGTTGCTCAGTTGTGTCTGACTCTTTGCAACCCCATGAACTGCAGCATGCCAGGCTTCCCTGTCGATCATCAACTCCCGGAGCTTGCTCAAACTCATGTCCATTGAGTTGGTGATGCCATCCAACCATCTCATCCTCTGTCATCCCCTTCTCCTCCTGTCTTCAATCTTTCCCAGCATCAGGGTCTTTTCCAATGAGTCAGTTCTTTGCATCAGGTGGCCAAAGTACTGGAGCTTCAGCTTCAGCATCAGTCCTTCCAATAAATATAAGCGTTATTTTCTTTCAATACCCAAATTTCAATATGCTATGTTTACATTTCCATATATCTCAAATTATTGTCTAATTTCTCTTGTGATTTTTTCTCTTTTTTTTTTAGGAGCTTGTTGCTTAATTTTCACAAATTTATAGGTTTCTGAATTTTCTTCTGTTATTGAGATCCAATTTCATTCCATCATGATCAGAGAATATTATTTGCATTACTTCAACCCTTTTACATTTATTGAGATATGGTCTATCCTGGAGACTGTTCCAAGTGCACTTGAGAAGAATGCATATTTCTCTGTCGTTGGACAGAATGTTCCATATCTGCTAGGTCTAGTTCATATATAGCCTTGTTCTGTACTAATATTTCTTTGTTTATTTTTTGTCTAGCTGTTTTATCCTATATTGAAAATGGTCCATTGGAGTCTCTAATTATTATTCTTCAATGGTCTATTTCCCTTTCAATTCAGTTTTGCTTCATGCGCCTTAGACGCTTATATTAGAGGCATGTGTGTTTTACTTGTTTTCCTTCTTGATGGCTTGTCATTATTTCATTATCATAAAAGTGTCCTTCTTTACCTCTAGTGACAATTTTTGTTTTAGAGTGTAATTTGTCTGCTATTAATATAACTACTCCAGCTCCTTTTTAATGTTTGAAGAGTATATCTATTTTCATTCTTTTCTCATATATTTGTGTTTTTAAATCTAAAATGATATCTCTTATACCCAGCATAAAGTTGGATGGTTTTTTTTTTTTTGGCATTTTATTTTTTTATTTTTTTTTCATTTATTTTTATTAGTTGGAGGCTAATTACTTTACAATATTGAAGTGGTTTTTGCCATACATTGACATGAATCAGCCATGGATTTACATGTGTTCCCCATCCCGATCCCCCCTCTGGATGATTTTTTTATAAAACTCTATTATGCCAATATTTTCCTTTTAGTTGTAATATTTAATCCTTTATACTTTAATGTGATCACTAATAAGATAGAATTTAAGTCTGCCATTTTATTTCTTTCTTTATTGTTCTGTCCCTCCAATATCACCTTTATTCAAGTTAAGTGGGTATTTTCCAGTATACAATTTTATTTCCTTGTTGTTCCTTTAACTATATATTTTGTAGCTATTTTCTTAGTGGTTTTCCTGGGAATTAAAAGTAACAGTTTAGTTTATAAAAATCTAGTTCAGGTTACTACCAAGTTAATTAAAATATCATACAAAAATTTTGTTTCTATACAATGCACTTTCTTTCCCCTCCTTTATGTTCATATACAAATTGCATGTTTATATATTGTTTACTACCAACACAGACTTACAGTGGTTGTTTATGCAGTTTTATTTTAAGTTAGTTTTGAAAGAAAATGCCCAAAGATACATTTATATTTTTTAGAAAATATTTACCTATGCGGTAATCATTACCATGCTCTTTATTTCATCATTTGGGTTTGTATCACTATCCAGTGTTCTTCCATTTGATACTGAAGGATTTCCTTATAATTTCTTATAGGGGAACAGTGGAGGTCTGCTAACAATGAAAGCTCTCCGTATGGTTTATCTATGAATGTTTTAATTTCTCCTTTATTTTTGAAGGATAGTTTTGCTGGAGATAGAATTATTGGCTAAAGGTCTTTTTCTTTGCTGTTGTTTCTATTCATTGTAGTTGTTTGTTATTGACTTTTCTTCACTTATCTTTAGAGTATGTATTCTTTGTCATGTCTCTGAAGTTTCTGTTCAATTGTATTAATAGTCAGCTATGTGAAGAAACTTATGCATGCATGCAGCCTTCTCGAGCCTCAGAAATATGTCATGCTTATGGTCAGTTCATTCTCCAGATTATCTTAACGTTACTGTTTTAGTAAGCCTATTGTTTGCTCGAACTGTTAACCACCATCTCAGGCAATCAGAATATTTAACAATTTTCTCCGATTGTTTTTGAATGTCCCCAGAGAAAAGGCTATTCTCACTAGGAGAGTTCCAAGTCAGGTCAAGTAAAAATAGACTTGCCAGTAACAACCATCAGACAAAACAATGAGAATTCTCTGAGAATGGGTCTTTGGAGGCGCTCCAG
The DNA here is from genome assembly GCF_963930625.1 of Muntiacus reevesi. Taxonomy (NCBI): domain Eukaryota; kingdom Metazoa; phylum Chordata; class Mammalia; order Artiodactyla; family Cervidae; genus Muntiacus; species Muntiacus reevesi. The sequence goes on from NC_089267.1 coordinate 16,101,577, forward strand.
TCCCATTGTGCACTTCATGCTGTCAGGCTGCTGGTTCTCACCATGATTATGTGTTATTTTCTTTTAAAGCTACCACTGAGTTTGGTGGGAGGGTATGGGAATAGGGAAAGTTAAAATGCTGCAATGCTTACTGCTTTTACTGATATTCAGCTGTTTTTACAGATTCTGTCACGCCTTTGGTTAATATCTAGAGTTCTCAAAAAAACTGACAATTTTTGCATTGTTCTTATTTTATGGAAGGGAAAATATTCAGAGGTCCTCATTCCACTGTGTTTGCAAATATTTTTAGTTTAGATTAGTTTGTTTTGTAATGTTTTTAAGCACAGCATCAAATCACACAGACTTCAGTTTCCCCTAATACTGGGATCTACTCTACAACTAAACACTAAGGACAATAATGAGCACCACAATAGCTAGCGTTTACCAAGACCTTAGTTATAAATATCAAGACCGTTCATAGTTGTAAATATTTTTCTTCTTCTTCAGTCTAATGCTCTCCCAACTGAGCTATTTCGGCTACCCATAGTTGTAAATATTTTTATGTTTAATAAGTCTTTTAAAAGATTATTGGAGTATAGTTGATTTATAATGTGTCAGTTTCAGATGTACAGCAAAGTGAACCATATAAAGATATATATATATAACGAGTCTTTTAAAAGTGCAATTCAGCAGGCGTTCTCAGTATCACCTTTTACAAATGTAGAAGCAAAGGCATGAGTGACTTGCCCATAACCATACAGTAAGTGGTAGTCAGGAATTAACCTAAAAAAGCCTTTACTCTCAAGTCCTTATGCTTATCACACTAAAACTAAAAATTGAAGCTTCGTAAAAATGTCTTAAGTTACCTGGCTTTCTTATATAGAATGACTTCCTAGAATATAAAGGGAGAAGGAAGAAGAAATATTTTTTATTTAAAAGTTAATTTGGACAGCTATTCTCAGATATGGGGTTTCTCTGGTAGCTGAGCTGGTGAAAAATCTACCTGCAACTCAGGAGACCCTGGTTCAATTCTTGGGTTGGGAAAATCCCCTGTAGAAGGGATGGCCTACCCACTCCAGTATTCTTGGGCTTCCTTGGTGACTCAGATGGTAAAGAATCACCTGGAATGCAGACCTGGATTCAACTCCTAGTTTGGGAAGATCCCCTGGAGAAGGGAATGGCTATCTACTTCAGTACTCTTGCCTGGAGAATCCCATGGACAGAGGAGCCTGGCGGGCTACAGTCCATGGGGTTGCAGTGAGTCAGACACGACTGACCGGCTTTCACTTTCACTCTCAGATACATTTATAAAAGATGTCCAGACTGCTTATCAGAAAGGAATGCATCAGTAGGACAGAATGAGGACTGAGTTAGAGCCTCTCTGGTAACCAGGGCAGTGTACTGCTCCACTTTGTCCGCTAATGCACCAGTGTGTATAAGTAGCTACAGAAGAAGGCAGACACAACCCCTCACTTTGGACGTTGCTTACTGCTTACTCGTAGATTTTTAAAATTAGATTCTTTTAACCACCTATGAGATAGAATCCGTTCTTTCAGGCAATAAAGTAGAAACTCTAATAGATTATGCAAACTCTTGAATATATGATACGCAATGTTCTATATACCTTACATTCACTGACATTTTTCCCATCACAACAATCCTGTGAGATAGCTGTTAATATTTTTGTTCCCATTTTACAAATGAGAAAACTGAGGTAGAGAGAAATTAAATAACTTTCCAAACTCAAGTGAAAGAGCTGAGTTCTGAATGCTAGAAAGTCTAACTATAGACTTATTTTTTACCATTACAGTAAACTCTAGAGGCTTGCAAGACCACTTCCTTGGAACCACAAAATGCCACATGAAAAACGTCATTTTTTTAAAACATATATTAAGCTATAAAATAAAAATTTCAATTCAGTAAGATTAGTTTTATGTCAGGATGCCTTTTAATCATGTCTCAATTGAATGATGCACTTCATATCAAAATTTCAAAAACACTATATAAAAACTTCAAGACCTCTCAAATCCTCCATTACCCTGGAGCTATATATACATAGGACATCAGTTTTTTATAATTCAGGAGCAAAATTTTCCATGTGTCAGAGAGAAGAAACTCAGACATAAAGAGGGTGAAGGACTTTCCCCAGGTCACTCAGAAAGCTGGGGATAGAACTGAGTTGCATGGTAGGTTCTCCACCCAATTCATCCCACATGTCCCTGCCTCAATAATTCACTTAATAAGCATAGTTCCAACGGACAACAGAGTACCACCACCCCTGAATTAACTTATGCCAAATGCTAGAGCTTTCTCACAGCACAGAGAAACGCAAGTCAATTGTATGCCACTGATAAAACCATATACAATTAAGTACATATTTTCCAAAACAGAAGAATGCATGATTCATTTTCAGATAACCAGAATGTAAGAGACTGCTGTTGTCTTTCAATAACCCCATTTCCTTAAAAGGCGACTTCTTGTAAGTTTCACTTCTGTTCACTGTTTTGGCTTTAAAATGAGAGCAGTTTTCCATTTCCTAGTCTGATACTCCATGTATTTGAAACATCCTGTTCCCTTCCTGTGGCCATTTTGACCTTCATTGAAATTGTGAAATATTTCAAGCTCCCCTGAAGCTTTGATGTCCTTTTAGTTTTATGGAAAGCTTACTTTTAGAAGCTGTTTCATCATTATTTCTATCAAATTCTAAACTCAATCCCACCTCCATTCAATCCTTAGATTCTGGGCTAGCTAAGCTATATTGCATCTAGGCTGACTTTGATCATCATATGTAAGTTTCTTCAGAATTCTATTTTGGTTTCCTGATGCCCTTGCATATTGATTTCTTTGAATAGAATGCTCTTCTCACCATTGTTTTGCCCAGTTAATCAGTCAACCTTTGGCTTTCAGCAGTTGCTCCTTTTGTGAATATATCCCTGACCTTGCGGCTTCTGTTCATCACTGGATTTTCATGCCACATCATAATTCATTTATCATTTTGCTATTTAGCTGTATCTCCCAAACCACATGAGAACTCCTCTGAGGGAAAGGACTGAGATCCACTTGGCACACATTCATGGCATCTGATAAACACTAAGAGCACAATATCTGCTTAGAATTAATATATTGGTGAAATCAATTTAAAAACTTATCTGTTTGGAATAATGGAGTTGCTGCCAAGTTTGACTTTGTAAAACTCCAAGTTATAGAGTATTTAATGAAACAATAACTATGTTTAAGTGAATAGTTCTTTAGGTGCCAAATACAGTAAATAAGACAAATATGTAGGGAAATTAATTTCTAATAAGTCATAATTCATATATATTGTAAACCAGATCATTAATTCAAAATCTGTTTTATTTTTTTTATTAGTTGGAGGCTAATTACTTCACAACATTTCAGTGGGTTTTGTCATACATTGACATGAATCAGCCATAGAGTTACACGTATTCCCCATCCCGATCCCCCCTCCCACCTCCCTCTCCACTGATTCCTCTGGGTCCTCCCAGTGCACCAGGCCCGAGCACTTGTCTCATGCCTCCCACCTGGGCTGGTGATCTGTTTCACCATAGATAATATACATGCTGTTCTTTCAAAACATCCCACCCTCACCTTCTCCCACAGAGTTCAAAAGTCTGTTCTGTACTTCTGTGTCTCTTTTTCTGTTTTGCATATAGGGTTATCATTACCATCTTTCTAAATTCCATATATATGTGTTAGTATGCTGTGATGTTCTTTATCTTTCTGGCTTACTTCACTCTGTATAATGGGCTCCAGTTTCATCCATCTCATTAGAACTGATTCAAATGAATTCTTTTTAACAGCTGAGTAATATTCCATGGTGTATATGTACCACAGCTTCCTTATCCATTCGTCTGCTGATGGGCATCTAGGTTGCTTCCACGTCCTGGCTATTATAAACAGTGCTGTGATGAACATTGGGGTGCATGTGTCTCTTTCAGATCTGGTTTCCTCAGTGTGTATGCCCAGAAGTGGTATTGCTGGGTCATATGGCAGTTCTATTTCCAGTTTTTTAAGAAATCTTCACACTGTTTTCCATAGTGGCTGTACTAGTTTGCATTTCCACCAACAGTGTAAGAGGGTTCCCTTTTCTCCACACCCTCTCCAGCATTTATTGCTTGTAGACTTTTGGATAGCAGCCATCCTGATTGGCGTGTAATGGTACCTCATTGTGGTTTTGATTTGCATTTCTCTGATAATGAATGATGTTGAGCTTCTTTTCATGTGTTTGTTAGCCATCTGTATGTCTTCTTTGGAGAAATGTCTGTTTAGTTCTTTGGCCCATTTTTTGATTGGGTCCTTTATTTTTCTGGAATTGAGCTTCGGGAGTTGCTTGTATATTTTTGAGATTAATCCTTTGTCTGTTTCTTCATTTGCTATTATTTTCTCCCAATCTGAGGGCTGTCTTTTCACCTTACTTATAGTTTCCTTTGTTGTGTAAAAGCTTTTAAGTTTCATTAGGTCCCATTTGTTTATTTTTGCTTTTATTTCCAATATTCTGGGAGGTGGGTCATAGAGGATCTTGCTGTGATTCATGTCAGAGAGTGTTTTGCCTATGTTCTCCTCTAGGAGTTTTATAGTTTCTGGTCTTACATTTAGATCTTTAATCCATTTTGAGTTTATTTTTGTGTATTGTGTTAGAAAGTGTTCTAGTTTCATTCTTTTACAAGTGGTTGACCAGTTTTCCCAGCACCACTTGTTAAAGAGGTTGTCTTTTTTCCATTGTATATCCTTGCCTCCTTTGTCAAAGATAAGGTGAAATAGGTTTGTGGATTTATCTCTGGGCTTTCTATTCTGTTCCATTGATCTATATTTCTGTCTTTGTGCCCAAAATCTGTTTTATAATGTAGCTGATCTCTAATAATGAAAAAGCTAGTCTAGGCTTCACAGGTGGTGCTAATGGTAAGCTGGTAAAGAATCCACCTGCCAACTCAGGCGCCACGGGTTCTGTCCCTGGGTCAGGAAGATCCCCTGGAGTAGAAAATAGCAAACTGCTCCAGTATTCTTGCTGTGAAAAATCTCTAATGTGAGATACACAGAGATAAAAACTTTGATTTCCTAGGCAGGTGGCTTAAAAAACTGTTTATTTCACTTGCATTCCAAAATCTTAATACTTGTTGAGTAAGTAATTTTTTTCATTATGTGTTACTATTTTGACAAAAAGAATGATATTCCAAAATAAAAAGTTGTGTAAAAGAAATTTGGTTACAAGTATTCATCATCATTCCATTTTCCAGTGGTGTACTCTGTATGATGAGAGCATTTATAAAACAGGAGGAAAGCAAAAAGTTAAATTTAAACATATTTGACCCATAAAGTCTTTGGAAATATTTTATTATCTGCTACCAATCCGCTTGAAGTGTGCAGGTCTTACCAGCAAGAGTGTAAAAAACAAAAAAGAAATAAAGAAGAGAAACAAAGGCAAAATGCAAAATAATCTATTGCTGTCATGAATTTAAGACGTGTCAAGTCACTGGGAAAATTGTCCAAGCATATGAAGAGTTTTAAACTCACAAGTAAAACTACATTGTTCGAGAACAAAGTGTCATCCCATGTGAAGCCAATTTACTCTCCTGAGGTATCTGAATATTGTTACTCAGGGCACTGAGAGAAGAGTAAGCATACTTAAAGCTGTGTGGAAGAGATAATTTACCTCACTCACATGCATATTTTATTTAAAAGAATAGTTTCATCATTTCACTAAAGAAACAATTTAGTTACTATATCTCCTGCTTTACATGCTTTTTTTATTCAGTAGGTGATTGTCAGCACTTGGAAAAAAAAATAGATGACATTATCACATTCTATTTATATGCTCAAAATAACCTATTAGGATACTTGTGAGTATATTTTTAAAAAGAAAAGTACAAAAACCACCTGTACAGGGAGAAAAAGCTAACTTTTTCTTGCTTGAGAAAAATAAAAGATTAAGTAATATGCTTTAAAAATTACATATGATCAACCATTACCCAATCTGGTTTTCTTAGTACCTTTGGGCATTTAGCATATTATTTTTGTCTTCTCCTCATATTTATTATGTACTCACTGCATTTATATTTTAATCTATAATTATAATTAGGGCTCTTTACTTTTATATTGTATGTACCTACAACATGCTGTAATACATATACATTAGTAAGTCAAATGAATAAATAAAATGTAATTCTTTTGCTTCTTTTACTGATCTTACTCTCTGCAAACACAACTGCTGTTATTACTTATACTAATTATTATTATTTTCTCCCTCACTACAAAAAAGCAATCATATGAATTTTGTACTACATTTCGAAAAATCCAGAGACGTAGTTGAAATAAGTGACAGAAAGCTTTTTCACAGCAAGTGAAATTTGCTCAGTTGTATCTGACTCTTTGCAATGCCATGGACTATACAGTCCATGGAATTCTCCAGGCCAGAATACTGGAGTGGGTAGCTTTTCCCTTCTCCAGGGGATCTTCCCAACCCAGGGATCAAACCCAGGTCTCCCGCATTGCAGGTGGATTCTTTACCAGCTGAGCCACAAGGGAAGCCCAAGAATGCTGGAGTGGGTAGCATATCCCTTCTCCAGCGGATCTTCCAGACCCAGGAATCGACAATTCAAATATTATCTTGAGGAATAGCTCCTCAATGTTTGATATCTTTTTGAAAATAAGAATGAATTATGTGTCAACTTTGAAACAATCATTTTCAGAATTTTCCTTATCCTCCAGAATTTTCAGATGTAGATCCAAATCCTTCTCTTTATTTGCTGTTATGAAGACATAGATCTATCTTCAGACACAAGAAACAGGATAATAATACATCCCCTAGAGGAGGGCATGGCAACTCACTCCGGTATTGTCTCCTGGAGAATCCTGTGGTCAGAGCGGCCTGCTGGCGACAGTCCATGTGGTCACAGAGTCAGACATAACTAAAATGAATTATCACACACTCATGCACACACACTATTAAACTACTCCAATTTCAGCACTTTCCATGGAATCTCTCCACTTTAAAACCTCATTACTCTTTATATAACTCTAAGCAATTCATATGACACTAGCAACAGTTTAACCTATATATGTTTACATGCATATGCTTATATTACTGTAGATTTTGCTAGCATTTGGGGTTAAAGGCATGAAGAGTCTTTCATACCTCTTATATTTACATCTTTCTTAAAATAGCTCACATGAATTTATTCTATTTACCTATTTGTTATTTCTTAACGGAGAGCCATAGCTTCTTTCCAAATAATTAGAACACTTTTATGAATTTAACATTTTGATCTTCCTCTGCCTCATCCAGAAGGCAGAGACAATGCTTAACATTTCTAAACTATGCATTAACATAACTACGCATCTCCTTAACCCTACCTGGGAGCTGATTAATCTGAGCTGCCTATATGGAGATATTTATCTGACTTGATAGGAGAGTTTCCATAAGCAGAACATCTTCACTGTTGTTGCATAAGAAATGATGCCATTTGGGCTGGTGGGGGTGGTGAGCAGTGGAAGAGTTGAAATAGTTGGTGACAAACATTGGCTGCTGCTGGTGAAGGAGCCTTAAGGTAAATACTCAGATGCCTTCAGCTAGACAACAGCCGAAGAGGAGAGGAGTTGTGACAACTGATTCCCTGCAATGTCAGTCATGATTTTTGCACTTATTCTCACAACAATACGTGTATAAAATAATCCATATTTTCAAATCTATATTCCAAACATAAAAAAATTAGTTCTAGCTCTCCTCCCTCACAAATCAAATGAGTTTGTGATGTAAACACTAGTTTATACATCCATATTCATAAAAAATGGGACTCCCAGGTGGCGCTAGTGGTAAAGAACCAGCCTGCCAATGCAAGAGAAGTAAGAGACATGAGTTTGATTTCTGGGGCAGGAAGATTCCCTGGAGGAAGGCAGGGCTACGGACTCCAGTGTTCTTGCTTGGAGAATCCCTTAGAGGCGCCAGGTGGGCTACGATCCATACGGTCGCAAAAAGTGAGATGTGACTGAAGCAACTTAGCATGAACACACGCATGCCTAAAATTATATTAGAAAATGTCCACAGCAAGCTAATTTGCTAGTATGTTCATCCTTAATTTCATCCTTAAAGATGGTACTTTGTTCAGCTGAAGTTGAGGACAGCTAATATATGGTTTAGACTTGAGAAGTCCTCAGAGTTCAGTCACATATACAGCAGATGGCAGCTTTGAGACCTTCCATTGCAAAGGAGATTTGTCACAAGCCAATATTTAAGGTGACCGTATAGACACACAGAACAGTAGCATCCAAAATTTTATCCTTTAGGGGAGGTGAATCTGAAGCATTTTGCCTGGAATTTTTAAACTTCAGGTGGTTATAGTAGAAAGGAACTTAGGACTGAAAATAGGAATTCACAGCTGATATATCTGTCAGACTCTCAGACTTCCTCGCTCATCTCACAAACAGAACTCTTAACACTCAGGAATTAAGGACTTAGCCAGAATATAAAATATTTCTCTATTGGAGAATTGAAATCAGGTCAGAGAAAAGATCCCCACCTATCTGGCCATGTCTATGTAAATAGAACATCTTCACAGGTCTTCACTCAGGTGCCTGATCCCCTTCTTAGTGTCTAACATTTAAATATAAACACTAAGAGTAATCACTGTTTGAGGAATGCTTTAACTCAAGAAAATGTCTAAGATAATAAAGGAACAAATAAAAGTTAGGGAGGGAACAAAAGAAATTGTTATTAGAATCCTCAGGACAAGAGGTGGTGAGAAAAATATTCTACCCACAAAACAAGAACAAGGTTTTAGTTTTCTATTGTTGCATAATAAGTTACCACAAACCTGTGGCTTAAAACACTACAAAGTTACTATTTCACAGCATCTCTTTTCAGAGTCCTATATGGCTGCAAACTCATTTGAGGTTTAGGTCCTCTTCCAAGCCAATTTATTTTGGTGAAAGAGATCACTTCTTTCAAGGCTGTAGGACTGAGATCCCGCTTTTTGCAAGCCATAACCCAGAACTATTCTCATTTCCTAGAGACCACCCATCAGTTCCTTGCCAGGGTGATTCCCCAAAAGCATGACTGTTACCTATCTCCAGCAAGGAGTACAGCTCTCTGACTTCCTCTATCAGTGTTCATTGAACCCCTTTTGAAGAACTTACTAATTATTGCAAACTCACTCATAATCACCTTTTCAATTAACTCAAAATTTACTGTTGTTGTTGTCATTGTTCAGTTACTAAGTCATATCCAATTCTTTGCCACCCCATGGACTGCAGCATGCCAGGTATCCCTGTTCTTCACCATCTCCCGAAGTTTGCTCAAATTCATGTCCATTGAGTTGATGATACTATCTAACTACCTCATCCTCTGCTGCACCCTTCTCCTTTGGCCTTCAATCTTTCCCAGCATCAGGGTCTTTTCCAATGTGTCGACGCTTTGCATCAGATGGCCAAACTATTGGAGCCTCAGCTTCAGCATCAGTTCTTCCAATGAATATTTGGAGTTGATTTCCTTTAGGATTGACTGATTTCATCTCCCAGGGACTGTCAAGAGTCTTCTCCAGCACCACAATTCAAAATTATCAATTCTTTGACACTCAGCCTTCTTCATGGTGACTAGTGACCTTAATTACATATGCAGAATTATTTCACATAATGTAATATAATCAAGGAAACAATATGCCATCATATTTATAATTTCCTCCCACACTCAAGAAAAAGTAATTATATAAGGTATGAATGTGAGAGGCCAAGAAGCTTGGAGACCATCGTAGAAATCTGCCTACCATGCTTTGGAAAAAAAAAAAATCAGAAAACAAGAAACAGTTATTTATAACAAAATATCATTGCTAAACAAATTGCAATAGAAAGTTTGAAAGAATGATAAAGAAATAAAATCTTCAGAGAGCGAGAGAGAAACAAAGATGAGAGAAGAGAGTGTGAAAACTAAACCATTTAGCAAATTCAGCATTCAACAAACTGGAGTTTTATGTGAAATAGGAAAAAAAAAAAAAGTCACAGGAAAAGAGTTAAAGAAAGCAAGCAAAATAATTTTCCTGAAGTAAAAAAATATGCATTTCTAATAGAATTGACCTACAGTACCCAGTGAGAGGGCCTCCCCAGATGCCTCAGTGGTAAAGAATCTGCCAGTGCAGGAGATTCAGGTTCAATCCCTGGGTCAAGAAGATACCATGAAGAATATGGTAACCTACTCCAGTATTCTTGTCTGAAAAACCCCTTGGATGGAGAAGCCTGGCAGGCTACAGTCCATGGGGTAGCAAACAGTCGGACACCACTTACCAACTGAACAACAACAGCTCAGGAAGAGAGTAAAAACAGATTCAGTAGAACACATCATTTTGAGATTTTAGCATAGGATATAAAAAATCCTAGTCTCTAGCGATTTAAAAGAAACAAGTCATGAATAAAGAAGCAAGGCTGATATTTCTCAGAAGCAACACCACATGTTAAAAGCCACCGGAATAAATACTTTAAAGTTTTGAGGGAAAATGCTTTTCAAACTAAAATTTCACAGAGCCGGACCCTCATCACACGTCAGGACAAGGAGCGCATGAAGGAATTTTCATGTCTTCCAGGGTTCTGAACATTTACCTCCCATGACACATTTTCTGAGAAATCCAGAAAAACATTCTTCAGCAAATTCATGAGTCGAGGAAGGGAAAGACAGGATTCAGGAAATATGGGATCAAATCAAGAAGTCAGTGAAGGGGTTTCTCAAGATGCGTGTGCTCTGTCACTTCAGTCATGTCAGACTCTTTGCGACCCTGTGGACAGTAGCCTTCCAGGCTCCTCTGTCCATGGAATTCTCCAGTCAAGAATACCAGAGCGGGTTGCCATGCCCTCTTCCAGGGAATCTTCCCGACCCAGGGATCAAAGTTGTGTCTCCTGCATTTCAAGTGGATTCTTTATCCTTCAAGGTGAAAATAGAAAGTCAAAGTTGCTCAGTCGTGTCTAACTCTTTGCAATCCATGAACTATACAGTCCAGGGAATTCTCCAGACCAGGACACTGGAGTGGGTAGCCTTTCCCTTCTCCAGGGGATCGCCCCAACCCAGGGATCGAATCCCTCAAGGTAACAGGTTGGAATTGTTAGATAACAGTAGATTATGGAAAGGTAGTGGAGAGCTACAAAGTTAAATTTATAAATTAAAAATATTGAGACATCAAACCGGGAGTGGGTAAACTAAGGCAATTATTAGCAATTAATAATACCCACATATTTGTGCATTACCTTGGCTCTGGAAGAAGTATTTACATAAATATAATGAAAAAAGCAATGATCATTGATTTCATTCCAATTTCTGGAGAGATGGCTCAGATGGCAAAGCGTCTGCCTACAATGCAGGAGACCCGGGTTCAATCCCTGGGTCTGCAAGATCTCTTGGAGAAGGAAATGGCAATCCACTCCAGTATTATTGCCTGGAAAATCCCATGAATGGAGGAACCTGGTAGGCTACAGTTCATGGGGTCTCAAAGAGTTGGACATGACTGAGCGATTTCACTTTCACTTTCAAGAAGATTTCAAGGAACTAAATCTTCATCTTTATTATATAAAAGCAAAAGATAGAATCTAAAAATCATCAACCAAGAAATATTCTTAGAAAAATATTATTTGAAAACATATCTACAAAAACAGCTAACTCAAAACTGCTTGAGGGATGAGAGTAAAGTGGGAATGGCTCTTTCTAATTATTAGCTTTCTGTTATTATTTGACTTATGATAATGTGTTATATATTTTTTAACTTCTCAACCATATAGAACATGCATCTCCTGTAGCTGTTGGTTGCATCATAATTGTATTTCAGGTAATCTTTTTTTTTTCATTTTTTTTTATTAGTTGGAGGCTAATTACTTCACAACATTGCAGTGGGTTTTGTCATACATTGACATGAATCAGCCATGGAGTTACATGTATTCCCCATCCCGATCCCCCCTCCCACCTCCCTCTCCATCCGATTCCTCTGTGTCTTCCCAGTGCACCTTTGGAAAAAAAACACTATTGCAATGCTTTGGTAAATAAACACAGAAAGCTAAGCTTTTAACATGTAGAATGTTAGTCTACCCCACAATCAACCTAACAACTTGAAACTTCTTGATTTCCACTTTTTTCTAGTGCTGATTATGTTTTGTATATATCTTTATTAAGTATGTTAAGAAAAACCTACACTTGTAGCACTGTGACAGTATTAAAGCATTTTAGTTTATCTGATGTTAGTTATCTTTCAACAATGGTAATGAAAGCAGAATAGTCATTAAATACACTTATCAATTATTGATATTAAATATTTGTTCAGTTTTACAGATTAAGAAATTGAAGTTCATGAATTAAGTAAATACTCAGAATTATGTTTTTTTCCTTAGAACCAATCTTCTAACATTAGTATCATAGTATCTAACACTAGTAACATAGTACCTAACATTTCTTAGCACACCATGCTTTTTCCTGGATTGTATTATATATTTCATTTTATTTGGAATATCTAGATCATGTGTCATTTTAATAGTCAAGGTACTCTGCTTTTTATATGACATTTTAAAAAATTTTCAAATATATAACACTGTGTGCATCCACTAATGTCATTGTAAAAATCAGTTTCCTTGTTATATAATTGTAGGTAGGAAATATGTTTATATCTGATGTGTATATATATATATATATATGTATATATATATATATATATATATACTGTTTATGCATTTATAATTTTACTTCTAAACTTTGTTGAAAAAATACATGAACATATGTTTACTCTAGAGAGTTCTTCAATGCATTAGAATGCTTACCAGGCCTCTTAAAAAACTGCAAACAGCAAAAAGATCCACTATGTAAATCAAGAAAATAGGAGGCAAACAGTAACTGACTGACCTTTCCTTCAGCCCTTCCCCGCTTCACTTCAGAAGACTCCCCAGCTTTCACCCTGTCTTCAGGATATACTAAGACACTGGCACTGAGAGTTACTGGTTCTCTCTCTAGAGAGCTGCCAGATTTGAGATTTCCTTTGGATTCATTTTAATTTCTCAAAAGAACTCAGCCAGGAGCTAAGAAAGAAGAGAGATAAGAAGGAGACTGCAATAGTAGAAGATGATGACTTCAGCAGAAAGGAAAAGTAGTTCATTCTTTTTTAAACAAAATCTTCATGAATTTGGGGTGGTCATAAATGCATCCTAGTGCCGTACAAGGCGAATAAACAGCAAACACATAGTGATTCCAAGATGGATCCCCAAAGGACAATTTAGCTTATCACATGACAACATGAGGGAGGCATAAAATTGAGGAAATCTATACAGGAAGCTCCCCCACATCCTCAGGTTCTTTGAACTATTTTTCAGATACAAAGTACATATATACTCAAAAATTGGCACCATAAAGGAAGTGGGCTTGCCAATTTCGTAAAGAGCAGATGAATTAATGTTGTTTTATTTTAATTAAATGTATGTGATGTAACTCTGGCAATAATTCTTGTCCGGTATCTCAGCTATTTCCAGGAGTGCTGAGAAAAGTAAGATATGTCAACACAGCCATATTCTGTGAAGCTAATTACTTGGAAAATAGTTGCAAACAACAATGACAAATTGCAATGGCTCTAGTGCTATCTAGAAAGCTTTGTTTATCTGTGTTTTGACAGCTATCTATCTAATAGCTAATAAATATCAGGCAAGCCTAATTCCTGCTCTCAAGAAGTTGTCTACTGAAGTTGGAAAGATCATACATTTTTTAAAACACAATTGTATAAAGTATGAATGGGGGTGGTTACTTTGTGCTGGCATAACTGAGCAAACCATATGTTTTAGGCTGAGAACATGGAAGTTATCCTAGTAGAAGTGGCCTTGAGCAGAATTTTTGAAGATGAAGTAAAATATAACTCAATTTCAAATTGGGTGTAAAAGAACAGAATGGATAACTATTAGGACTGTGTTTAGTGAGCAAAACAGAAAGCCAACTAGCAAGGCTTAAATTGATAGGATTTTTTTCCATAACAAATACTCTTTGAGTAGGGAACATAAGGCTGGTGTCTTTGCTCAAGGAGTTGGTGAAGGATTCAGGCTACTTTTAGCTTCTTTCTTTGCCAGTTATAATAGGTAGCTTTTGTTTTCATGGGCATAAGATGACTGTTCTAATTTCAGCTATCATTCTCCATTTTAGTCAGAAAGAAGGGGAGAAAGACGAAGGTGAAAAGAAGTATGCCCCTCCATCTCCCATTTTTACTAGAACAATAGCCTTTCTAGAATTCATATCCAGTAGACCTTCGTTGTTTTATTATAGACCAAAACTTGATCACATGCCCATCCTCAAAGGCAAAGAAGGAGAATATTTTTAACTTGGCATATTACTTCACCAAATAAAAATGAAGTTATTCTAGGAAGGAGAAAATCTATATTGTACAGGAAACTATGACCAGGATTCTACTTATGAGAAGATAGAGAGTTGTATTTTGTCCAATTCCATCGCTAAGTATTACTAAAAACTTTGGACATTATATATAAGACAAATACAAGGTTTTGAAAGGTGAAGAGAAGGCAGACTATCTAGGGATGTTTGAGGAACATTATGGTGATGACTTCTCTAGATTTGATTTTTGCTTCACATATACAAACTTGGAGAAAAGAGCAACCTAGCAAGTCAGAAAACTTTCAGACCATTACCACTCTACTTTAACCCAACACTATGAAAAAGTATCCCCATCTGCACACATAAAAAACAAAGGCTGAATGAAGATTCTAGATTACCACCATTGTGAATCTCTGAGGATGAACAAAAACATTTCCACTAAGTGATGTAGAGAAGGCCATGTAGGAAGGTGGAACTTATATTTCCCACCTTCTCATTGCTCCCTGACCACCATCAGTAAAGGCCACATGGAAAGACTAGATTTCATATGATTCCTCCTCTTTGCTGAGCTAGTATCTGAGGAGGCTTAGTGGAGAGAAGGGACTTACAATATCTCCCAATGGTTGAAAAGAAAACTCACCATGATATCAATGGAGACCCATTGGTAAACCAGAACTCACACTCCTACCTGACAATAAGAAGGAGCAGTCTCTTTCTTCTGGGTGTCGATCAGGGCCACTAGGAAACCTAAATTCTACCTCCACTAGTTAATAATGAGGTAATACTCCCCTCCCTTTCCCCTGCTGGAGTGGTATCAAAGTTAGTTGAAATAAAAGTTCTAAATAAGTTCTAATGTCTCCTAATATGAAAATGTCTGCTTCATTTAAAAAATCATTCATTATACCAAGAAACAGAAATGAATTTAAAAATTTGAAAATGAATTTAAAAATCACCAAAAGACACCAATAGCAAGATGACAGAGATGATAGAATTATCTGATAAATTTTAAATTACATCATGAGTGAAAAAAATGGAGAGAAAGAAAGAAAGCCTCAGCAAGAAACAGTCTCTGGTAAGAGACAGAAGCTATAAAGAGAATAAAATGGATATTGCAAAACAAAAAATACAACTGAAATAAAAAGTTTGGTGCATGGGCTCAAAAGCACCAGATGCAAGGTAGAGTAGTTTGGAGTGTTAGTTTAGATTCTTTTATTTTCTGTGTGTAGATTTTTGATTTGTGGTTACTGTGAGATATATAGAAAGACCAGCTGACCAAAATATTAACTATGGAACCCCAGACCCTGTAGCCAGAGACTTAAGGACCTTGTTCCACCCAACAGTGAGCTAGAACTAGTCCCAGGGTCTCTCTAGGGCCTTGGCCCCACCACCAGGACTGATGCCAGCTCTAGGAACCCTGGACCCTGCCCTCCCCCACCCCACTAGTAGGCAGACACCAGCTCTTGAACCAGAACTTCAATCCCACCCACCAGCAGGACAGCACCTGACCTGAGACCCTATGAGCCTGGGCCCTGCTCGCCTGCAACCCAACATGAGCTGAGACACGTTGTGAGATATAGGACCAGCCCCCTTGTGCTCGGGGCTGGAGCCCAGGGTTTCTGGCTGCAGGACACTGGGGGTCTCAGGGCTAGTGCAGGCTAACTGGTGGGCAGAACTGGACCCCAGAGTCTCAAGCTATAGGTCCCTAGGAGCCCCAGGGTTGGAGTGTCTACCCTTGGGTATGTGGGGCCAGAGCCCAAAGGGCCCCCTGGGACTTCTGGTGGGTGGGCTAGGTCCTGACATGGCTGATTGTAGGGCTATGGTAGTCCTGAGACTGATGTCCACAGGCTGGTGGGTTAGACCGGGGTCCAAGGGATCTCAAGACTTGGATTCACCCACTCGTCCTAGTGTTAGTTTCTGCCCCACGTGGGTGGAGCCAGATGCTAGTTCTCTGCTGTATCACCTATGTATTCCAGAGCTGGTGTTGGCAGGCTGGGAGATGGGGCCGGGTACAGGAGGTCCTGGGCTTAGTGTCTGCTCACTGGAAGGTGAGGGTTAATTGTCTTTCAGTACTGGAAGGACAGTCATATAAATAAAGGGGAAAATACCAGAAGAGTTGCACTTACAATGACATGGTAGGGAAGAACTGTTAGGTTCAGTATCAGGAAGAATTCTATGATAATAATTGAACAGGTTTCAACTGAGAAGGAACCACCCCATTATAGAAGAGTTGGTGAGGACATAGGTGAGCATTAGCCAAGAGTGTTAAAAAGGAAATTCCTTAAGGTCTGTGAGATTAAGTTAAATGATTTCCAATTATTTTCTATAACTCTATGAGATTAAGACAAAAATTACTGATATATTTTCACATATGATTTCACTCAATCTTGTTTGCCAAAGATAAATTATATTTGGCACAAATTAAGATGAAAACCTGTAATGTTTCAATGTAAAAGTATTAACTGGGTCACCGAAGATTCAAATCTATTGCCTGGATTTTATAAAACAATGTTCCAAATAGCTAATTATTCTCATCTCTGAATGGGGCCATATTTCTTATCCAAGACTTATTGGCTACTAAGGCTCTGGGATATAATTTGTGATAAAAGTGGCCTATTTCTATTTAGAAAGGTATAATTTTCTCTGACATCATGTTTCATACAGGAAAGTATTCAAAGGTGCATAGCTGCATCTACCAAGCTCAATTTTAAAAACAAAAAAATGGTAATATTATTGAAATGTACAAACAGAATATGTTTCTCCAAACAATTCTTAAAAGAAAATTTATATAATAAATTATATATGGCGTATGTTCTATAGCCAGAAAGTACTTGCCTTCATTTTAAAAATTAAGTGTTTTGAGAAAAGCAATCACACACCTTTAATTATGAATAACAATACAGCCTGAAATATTAACAGTTGTACCAACAACAACAAAAAATGTGAGCTTGAAATATTCAGGACTCAATATCTAGCATATTCAGAGCAACAATAAATGCTTTATAAACACTAGTAAAGTGAGTGATATGAAATCTCACACACAAATTGCATGACAACATAGAATTCCAGTTTTCACACCATTAAACGTGATTCCACAAATGGACTTTTAGCCAAGTTAAAGTCCAGAGCCCTTAGGTAAATATTACTATTTATGCCTTTATAGTAAAGAAATATTAAATCACATCTCAAGATGCATATTATGAAGAGATAATTGAGGAGATAAGTGGCCTTAGAAATAATATTTTAACATTTTTAAGAGGAAAATAGTTAAAATTTTTAAAAAAGACTGAAATAGGTGGCATTTAACATTTTTAAAATGTGATTTTTAACATGTCATTACCAAGAGACTCAAACTTTGGCTAACCACTCTCTGGTAAAGAAGTTATATTCCTTCATAAAGCCTTAGAAACACATTTTCTAAGATTTGTGAGATATCTGGTGAAGTATTTGGGGAAATATGTGAGTAAACCAATATTTTCCTCTTAAATCTTTGAAGCACAAGAAAAAATATACCTGTTTAGTATAAACAGAAGATTTAGGAAACACATGAGAAAAACCAATGCGTGCTTATGAGACTGTTTTATCAAGGAAGGATCTCCTGAGAAGCATGTGACTACAGAATTTCTTCCATCTACTTTCTTGAGAAAATTGCTTCATGCATGGCTGACAAATTGATTACATAAAGATAGAAACAGACCGTAAGAAATGCCTTATTGCTTTTATAAATAACTGAATTAAGAAGCAAGACACTTTAAAACTCAAGGCAGTTTTGTTCGTTGAGAAAGGCCTAATTTGGAAGGGAAGAAATATGATACTAACTACCCAGGTGATTTGGGCTGAAACACAATATCCTTGTCACCAGGACAAGTCATATCGTAAGTTCAGTTCGGTTCAGTTGTTCAGTTGTGTCCAACTCTTTGTGACTCCATGGACTGCAGCACACCAGGCTTCCCTGACAATATCCTTGTCACCAAGACAAGTCATATAAGGATTGCTACTAATGAGTGTCCTTGTGGTATTGGATGCTTTACTCAGTTACCTATTTTAGTCTGCTGAACCTGAGCTAATTATTTAACTTCGATCTTCAATTTCCTCACTGAAGCAATGATAGTTGTGAAGATTAAATAGGACCAAGTACTCAGCATTTAGCACAGGGCCTGGCAGCTAATAACCTTGTGATAAATGGCTTTTTAGTGTTATTAACTCTTGACTCATACTCTAGATGTAGGCATTTTTTAAGGATGGAAGTCACAGTGAGTTAGCGGAATAGATTAGGAAACAGTCATGACACTCTTACATAAATTTTGTAAATAGACTGAAATGTTTTGTTTGGCAGACAGTACACTATTTGGCCCACAGAATGTTTTCCTTTTCAGATTTGCAATTATTAGTCAATGTATAAAAATAGATGGCACAAACAAATTGCGATGTCCAGCTTTTATTGAAAATGTGAACTATCTGATCATTTCAGGCCCATGTGCTTAGTCACTCAGTCGTGTCCTACTCTTTGCGACTCCATGGACTCCAGGCAAGAATACTGGAGTGGGTTGCCATTTCCTCCTCTAGGGGATCTTCCGAACTCAGGGATCAAAATCAGTCTCCTGCATTGCAGGTGGACTCTATGTCCTCTGACCCACCAGGGGAACCCAATATTAGGCCTACCAACCCAGATGGTAAGCATCAGGCTTAAGATGGAACCGTTCTTTTCAGCAGAGGTTCTCGAGTTTGGCATGGTTTTCACTTTTATTATCTTCACAAGAATGAAAACACAATGAATACAATTTATTATTTTGCCTCAGAAAATTGTCCACCAGTATTATTATTTTTCTTAGATTTTTTTCTGTAGGATTTACAAATCTGGTGGTACCCTCCATTTGACTGAACTACCCAGGTAAGTAAAATAAGTGGCTCTATGTTTATTTTTTTAGTAACTTCCATACTGTTTTCCAAAGTGACTAAACCAATTTACATTCCCACCAACAGTGCGCAAATTTTCTCTTTTCTCCACATCCGCACCAGTGTTGTTATTTCTTGTCTTCTTGGTAATAGCCATTCCAATAGGTATGGTGTGATAACTCATTGTGATTTCCCTGTTGAACACCTTTTCCTACTTGTTGAGCACATTTTCACACCTATATTTCCCTAGTGGCACTTTTTCGTACCTGTTTGGATGTCTTCTTTTGAAAAATGGCTATTCTGTTCCTCTGTCCATTTTTCACCTGGATTGTTTCTTTTTATTGTTGGTGTTAAATTATATGATTTCTTTATATATTTTATATACTAACCCTTTCTCAGATATATATATTTTGCAAAGATTTTCTCCCATTAAATAGGTTTATACATTTCTTTTATTATTTTTTTAACTATGCAGAATGTTTTTCTTTGATATAGTCCCACTATTTGATTTTTGTTTTTATTGCTTGTGTCATATTAAAAAAAAATCACTGACAATACCAATATCATAGAGCATTTTCCTTACTTTTTTCCCTATTTATGTGTCTTATTCATTTTCTTTCATCAAAGTCTTGTAGTTTTCAGTTTTCAGACTTTTCCTTTTTTGCTTAAATTTATTCCTAAGTATTATATTGATTTTGATGTTTTTATGAATTGTATTGTTTTTATTTTTGCTGATATTTTGTTGCTGATCTGTACTGATTTCAGTTTGTTGATTTTATATCTTGCAATTTTACTAAATTCCTTGATTAGTTTCAATAGTTTTTTGGTTAAATACTTAGGATTTTTTAATAAAAGATTATATCGTATGTATATAAAGATAATTTTACTGTTCCTTTCTGATTTTGATGCCTTTTATTTCTTTCTTTTTTTTTTTTTTTTTTTTGCCAGATTATTCTGGCTAGGAATTCCAGGACTATGTTTGTCTTGTCTTGTTGTTTGTCTTGTCCCTGATCTTAGGGGAAGAGCTTTAAAACTTTCACACTGAGTATGATGTAGGCTATAGGTTTTTCATATGGTCTTTATTATGTTGAGGTTTTTTCTTCTGTGGGCTTCCCTGGTAGCTCAGATGGTAAAGAATACACCTTCAATGCAGGAAACTCTGGTTCAATTCCTGGGTCAGGAAGATCTCCTGAAGAAGGGATAGACTACCCACTCCAATATTCTTTGGCTTCCCTGGTAGCTCAGACAGTAAAGAATCTGCCTGCAATGTGCGAGATCTGGGTTCCATCCCTGGGTTGGGCAGATCCCTTGGAAGAGGGCATGGCAACCCACTCTAGTATTCTTGCCTGGAGAATCCCCATGGACAGAGGAGCCTGGAGGGCTACAGTTCATAGGGTCACAAAAAGTCAGACATGACTGAGTGGTTAAGCATAGCACATGTTCCTTCTGCAACCAATTTGTTGAGGGTTTGTATTATAAAGATTATGTATTTAGTTAAATGCTTTTCTGTACCTGTTGATAATCATATGGTTTTTATTTTTATTTTTTTATGTGGTATATCACATTTATTGATTTGTATATGTTGAACCATGCTTGCATTTCAGAGATAAATCCCGCTTGATCATGGTATATGATCGTTTTAAAGTGCTCATGAATTTGGTTTGGGTAATATTTTACTAGGAGCTTTTGTACCTATATTTATGAGAAATTTCAGTCCATAATTTTCTTTTCTTGTAGTGTCCTTATTTGGCTTTGGTATCATGATACTATTGGCCTTGTAAAATGAGTTTATGGGTGTTCCCTCTTCAGATTTTTTTGGAAGAATTTGAGAAGAACTGGCATTAATTCTTTAAATATTTGGTAAAACTCGCTGCTTCTGGGCTTTTTGTTGGGGGGGGGGGCTTATGCTTCTGTTTAAATCTGCTTACTAGTAATTGGTTTACTCATATTTTTATATTTTTTCTGATTCACACTTGGTAATTTGTATGTTTCTAGAAATGTATCAATTTCTTCTAGATTATGCAACACTTTGGCCTCCAAGTATTCAGGGTAGAATCTTATGATCCAATATATTTATATGATATTAGTTGTAATATCTCATCTTTAATTTCTGACTTTATTTATTAAGACTTTTTTCTTAGGCTAACTAAATTGTTGTCAATTTTGTATGTCTTTTTACAAAAGCGGCTTTTTGTTTCACTGATCTTTATTGTTTTCTTATCATCTATTTTTTATTTCATCTCATCTTTTTTGTATTACTTTTGTTAACTTTAAGCTTAGATTTTTCTTTTTTTTCTCATTCTTTGCATTGTAAATTTGGGTTGTTTATTTAAGATCTATTCTCTTAATATATATATTTATCACTTGTAAACTTTCATCTAAGTATTACTTTTGCAGAATGTCATAGGTCTTGATATGTTATACTTGCATATTCATTTATTTCCAGATATTACTATTTCCTTTTTTACTTCTTCTTTGATTGATTGATTGTCAGGAACATGTTGTTTAATCCCCATATGTTTGTAAGTTTTCCAAATTTTCTCCTGTTGATTTCTAGTTTCATACCATGTGGTCAGAAAAAA
Source organism: Muntiacus reevesi (assembly GCF_963930625.1). Taxonomy (NCBI): domain Eukaryota; kingdom Metazoa; phylum Chordata; class Mammalia; order Artiodactyla; family Cervidae; genus Muntiacus; species Muntiacus reevesi. The sequence goes on from NC_089267.1 coordinate 16,123,372, forward strand.
AAATACTTTGTATGATTTTAATCTTATTAAATTTACTAAGACCTTTTCTGTGACCCATAATATGATATGTCCCAGAGAATGCTCTGTGTGGAATTGGAGAGATATGTGTTCTGCTGCTATTGGATGGAATGTTCTACATATCTGTTAGGTCCATTTGCCCTAAAGAATGGTTCAACTGCAGTTTCCTTGTGACTTTTCTGTCTGGATTATCTATCTATTGCTTCTAAGTGGGATATTGAATTTCTCTACTATTTCTGTGTTTCTACGTCTTCTTTTAAACCTATCAGCATTTGCTTAATATATTAGGTGCTCTGATGTTAGGTACATATGTATTTCAAATTGTATCTTCTTAATGAATTGATCCTTTTATCATTACATAAAGGCCTTCTTGTCACCTGTTACCTTTTTCAGATTAAAGTCTACTTTTGTTTGAAATAAGTATAGCTATTTCACTTTTCTGGGTTTCCAGTTGCATGAAATATGTTTTTTATTACTTCACCTTGAACCTCTGTGTGTCCTTAAAACGGGAGTGAGTCTCTTATAAGTAGCATGTATTTGAGTCTTATTTTTTATTCTACCCAGTCATTTGATGTTTTTTGATTAAAGAATTCAGTCCTTTACATTTCAAGTAATTACTGATATGTAAGAACTTAATAGCATCAACTTATTAATTGCTTTCTGGCTGTTTATATTTCCATTGTTCCTTTTTTTCTCTCCTGCTGCAGACAGTGGTGGAGTGGTGATTTTCTGTGATAGTATGCTCTGATTCCCTTCTCTTTTTTTCCAAATGTTAAACTTTGTATTTTGTATTGTGGTATAGCTGATTAGCAATACTGTGTTGGTTTCAGGTGAAGAGTGAAGGGATTCAGCCACACATATACATATGCAGGCTTGCTAAGTTGCTTCAGTCATGTCCAACTCTTTGTGACTCTATGGACTATTGCCCACCAGTCTTCTCCATCCATGGAATTCTCCAGGCAAGAATACTGGAGTGGGTCGCTGTGCCCTCCTCCAGGGGATCTTCCCAATGCAGGGACAAACCCCGGCATCTCCTACATTGCAGGCAGATTCTTTACCCCTGAGCCACTGGGGAAGCCCACATATACATGTATCCCTTCTCTTTTTCTTTTGTTAATATATTGTAGACTTTTGCCTTATGGCTACCATGAGGTATACATAAAAAAAATTTAGATATAACAGTCTATTTTATGCTTTATAGAAACTTAACCATGATCATATAGAAAAACTCAGCCATATTACAACCCCTTTAATGTTGTTAATGACACAATTTACCTCATTTTATATTTTGTATTTGTTAGCAAATTATAGCAGCTATAGTTAACTTTAATATTCTTTTCTTTTAATCTGCATACTATAGTTAAGAGGTTAACACATTATCATACTACAGATTAGAGTTTTCTGTGGCATACTTTATATTTACCCTTACCAGTGTATTGTATACTTTCATATGTTTTGATCTTATTAATTAGGGTCTTTCTATATCAGCTTGGAGAACTTCTTTTATAGTTTCTCATAAGATAGCTTTAGTGGTAAAGAATTTTTATCTGTTTAAAAAAGATTTGCTTTCTCCTTTATATCTGAAGAATAATCCTGCCAGATAGAGTATCCTTGGCTGCCACTTTTTTTTTTTTCCATTTCAGTAATTTGAATATCCCGTTCTATTTTCTGAACTAGTAAGGTTTCTGCTGAGAAATCTGCTGAAAGGCTAATAGGGGTGGCTTTGTAGCTTATAAACTGTTATTCTTTTGCTGCTTTTAGGATTCTTTCAGTCTTTGAATTTTGATATTTTCATTACAATGTATCTTGGAGAAGATTATTTTGGTTTGAGATAATGAGATAATCCATTACCTTCATGAACTTCAACATTAACATTGACACTCTCTTTTGTATTCTTTATTTCATTCACTGAATTCTTTAGCTTCAGAATTTCTATTCGGTTATTTGTATTTCTGTCTCTTTATTAAATTTATCATTTTGTTCTTGCAGCGTTTCCCTGATTTTGCTGAGTTGTGTTTCTGTGCTTTCCTTTACATAATTGAGTTTGCAAAAAGCAGCCATTTTAAATTCCTTATGGGTTAAATTACAGATCTCCATGGCATTGGGTTTGGTTACTGGAGGAATATTACAATCTTTTGGTGACATCGTATTTCCTTGATTTTTCATGTTCCTTGGAGTTTGGCTTTGATGATGTCACATAAGAAGCAGCAGTCTCCTCCTTTATTCCTTACCAGCTGCTTTCAAGTAAGAGTTACTTTCCATCACTCCTGACTCTTCTGCAACCTCATATGGATATACCTGCTCCATGCATCTTGCTCCCTCTTGTGGCATAAACCTTAAACTTGTATGTCTTCTAATGCACCAGGATGGCTACTGGAAACCTCTATTTTATTTTCCTGAAGGTGGTACTAATGACTCAAGATTGTGAGCCAGTTTCTCTCCTGTCCACAGACCTTGTCCTATTTTCTGCACATGTTCCCTGTCTCCTTGAACTCACTCCTTCTGCCACACTCAGGAGCATGCACGAGGGGCAGATCCTTCTTATCATTTCCATCTCATAACATAGAGTTTTCCATCCTCTCACTTTCAGTCTTTGTGTGTCTTTAGCTCTGCAGTGGGTCTTCTTGTAAGCAGAATATAGATGGGCTTTTTAAATCAAATCATCCACCCTGTGTCTTTTGATTTAAGCATTTATTCCATTGATGTTTAAAGCTATTATTAATAGGTATGTACTTATTGCCATTTTATTTGCTTTCTGGGTTTTTTTTTTTTTTTTCTTTTTTATAGTTCTTCTCTGTTACTTTTCTTTTAGTTTCTTCCCTTGTGGTTTGATCATTTTTCTTCAGTGGTATGCTTGTGTTCCTTTATTTCCAGGTCTTGTGTACCTACTGAACATTTTTTATTTGTAATTACCATGGAATTCATATATGTTAACCTAAATCTACTAGTTTTAAACTGGAAATCATTTAACTTCAAATACATTCTAAAAGACCATTTTTTTAACTCTCTTACATCACATTTTGTGTTTTGATGTCATATTTTGCAACTTTACCCCTACAGGGCTTATTTTAGTAGTAATTGATTTTACAAGTTTTTGTTTCTTAATCTTTGTAGTAGCTTATTTAACCATTTGTTCCTCAGCCCTTAGTATATGTTTATCTTTCCTAAAGGAATCCTTCCTTTCCTATAGCTTTTTACTTTGCATTGTAGCTTTTTATTTCCCATTTAGGAAGAACTTTTAACAATTCTTTTATTGTAGGTTTAGTATTGATGAACTCTGAGCTTTTGCTTATTTGAGGAGCTTTTTGCTCTTTAAATTCTAAATGATAGTTTTGTTTGGTAAGATATCCTAGGATAGAGATTTTTCTATTTCACCACTTTAATTATATGTCACTCTCTTCTGGCCTACAAAGTTTTTACAGAAAAATCACCTGACTTTATTTTCTTTCTTGCTATGTAATTCTCCACTTTGCTTTTGCTGCCTTTAGGGTTCTCTCTTATCTTTAACTTTTGCCATTTTAGTTATATGTCATGGACTGATGATACCCTCTTTTGGACTCTTCATCCCCTAGATATGTGAGAAATAAATTTATGTTGTTTAAACCACCATAAACAGTTTACGGTATCCTTTTATAGGAACAGGATCTTACTAAGAGAATTGTACTATAGAGAAATATGTGTTTATTTCATTTCTATATTGATTTATTCTACTTACCATCTTTATTTGGCTATATATTCTCTTTTCTTATGTGTCTTACATATTTTTCCCGGTCCTCATGACAGAAAGACATCCTGGAATGTGAAGTCAAGTGGGCCTTAGGAAGCATCACTATAAACAAAGTTAGTGGAGGTGATGGAATTCCAGTTGAGCTATTTCAAATCCTAAAAGATGATGCTGTTGAAATGCTGCGCTCAATATGCCAGCAAATTTGGAAAACTCAGCAGTGGTCACAGGAATGGAAAAGGTCAGTTTTCATTCCAATCCCAAAGAAAGGCAATCCCAAAGAATGCTCAAACTACTGCACAATTGCACATGCTGGCAAAGTAATGCTCAAAATTCTTCAAGTCAGGCTTCAATAGTATGTGAACTATTAACTTCCAGATGTCCAAGTTGGATTTAGAAAAGGCAGAGGAACCAGAGATCAAATTGCCAACATCTGTTAGATCATAGAAAAAGCAAGAGGATTCTAGAAAAATATTTACTTCTTCTTTATTGACTATGCCAAAGCCTTTGATTATGTGGACCAAAAATTCTGGAAAATTCTTAAAGAGATGGGAATACCAGACCACCTTACCTGACTCCTGAGAAATCTGTATGTAGGTCAGGATGTAACAGTTAGAACTGGACATGGAACAACAGACTGGTTCCAAATAGAGAAAGGAGTATATCAAGGCTGTATATTGTCACCCTGCTTATTTAACTTATATGCAGAGTACATCATGAGAAATGCTGGGATGGATGAAGCACCAGCTGGAATCAAGATTGCTGAGAGAAATATCAATAATATCAAATGTACAAAGAACACCACCCTTATGGCAGAAAGTGAAGAAGAACTAAAGAGCCTCTTGATGAAAGTGAAAGAGGAGAGTGAAAAAACTGGCTTAAAACTCAACATTCATAAGACTAAGATCATGGCATCTGGTCCCATCACTTCATGACAAATAGATGGGGAAGCAATGGAAACAGTGACAGACTATATTTTGGCCGGGGCTCCAAAATCACTGCAGATGGTGACTACAGCCATGAAATTAAAAGACACTTGCTCCTTGGAAGAAAAGTTTTGATCAACCTAGATACCTTAATAAAAAGCAGAGACATTACTTGCCAACCAAAGTCCATATAGTCAAAGCTATGGTTTTTCCAGTCATGTATGGATGTGAGAGTTGGACTATAAAGAAAGCTGAGTACCAAAGAATTGATACTTTTGAACTGTGGTGTTGGAGAAGACTTTTGAGAGTCCCTTGGACTGCAAGGAGGTCCAACCAGTCCATGCTAAAGGAAATCAACCCTGAATATTCATTGGAAGGACTGATGCTGAAGCTGAAACTCCAATATTTTGGCCACCTGATGCGAAGAACTGACTCATTTGAAAAGACACTGATGCTGGGAAAGATTGAAGGTGGGAGAAGGGAACGACAGAGGATGAGATGGTTGGATGGCATCACTGACTCAATGGACATGAGTTTGGGTAAACTCCGGGAGTTGGTGATGGACAGGGAGGCCTGGCGAGCTGCAGTCCATGGGGTCACAAAGAGTCAGACATGGCTGAGCGACTGAACTGAACTGAACTGTATATGGTAGAAAACATAGTTTTATATACACCTTGAGTATTCTTACCTTAGTATCTGACTCTTTTACTCTCAAGTTCAAAATAAAAAAAACTCATTGCCCCAGATTTTGGTCCCCACCTCCTGAATGTATCAAGGGTGACCAGAAGTTAGGTCAGTTGATAATATGGTAGCAATAATTACAATATATGTATAAATTTCTTTCCAGAGGGAGAAAAGAGATAAGAACAGATTATCTGAAAGTAGGATAAGGAGCATTTCCAAAAAAGAAAGTTCAGGTAGAGAAAGCAATAGATCATCTATGCATTAGTATTACAAGCACTTTTCACTGAGACCAATACATAAAAGTATTCAGTTAATGCTGGTTTTCTTCATTCTTTATTCAGAGATTTTCAGTGATGTCACATTACCTTAGCAGCTTTCCATATTTTTTAAATTTTTTGTAAGTCTGTCAATTAAGGAATGCATTCTTAATTCCTCAAATGAATTTAACATTTGTTGTCCCTTATATTCCATTCCTCACTTTCTCATCTCCAACTGAGCAACCGCAAGTGGTTTCTTTGGCAAGAGTTATACAGGGATTTTCCTAGAAGAATCTGCATAGTGTGCTGGAATCGAGTGCAATATCTGAGGTCCATATGATTTGTAATCAATTTCTATTAATTTTCTAACCAGGTAAGTCAGGTTTCTCTATAGTTCAATAGTATCCATTTCACACACTCTTTCAAATATCAAGAGATGACTATGAAAGGACATTGTCCATGGTCAAGTGGTATTCAGATGTTTGCAAGAGGCAGCAGGTCCCTAAGGTGAAATACACCATGGCAGGAAAAATTGAAGTTTGAAAAGTGTACTACAGAAGAAAAGGATAAAGAACTCAATATGCAATGTGAAACTTTCTTCTGAGGAAATAAACAGGATTCCAAAAATAAACATAACTCCTCCCCTGTTTTTGTCCAATGTAAAGAAATGTGAAAATAGACCAAAATTGCCTTGAGAAGACCAAACGGTTGAAATAAAATTATGCTGACTCATCAGCTTCCTTCCCATTTAACTTAGCAAGAATGAGAGATACTATCAGTAAGAAAAATTTGCTAGTTCTATTATTCTGAAGTTTTATTATGGTTATCCCATAGAGAAATCATAGTACTTACAGCTGGAGAATTCAGGACAAGGCCCTTATTCTCTTGGGGCCTTATTAAGTCACTAGCCACTGGAGTCGCTTTTTCAGCACACTCTAAAAGGAGTTCAGGGTGGAGATCAAGAATGAGATACCCTGTTCTCTGGAAAAAAAACTAGCAGAACAAGTTTTCAGATAATTAGATATTTTCAGGAGAAGACTTTGTGTCCAAATTATTGCATCTTCTCATATCTAGAAAAGCACTAAATTTATTAACAGAGACATTTGTTCCTCATGATTACCAGTAAAATTCTGCAAAAATATGTGTTTAATTGCATGTATCCCCCTTCACCACAATCACATATATACTGACTTTCCCTGCTAGCTCTTCAGATCAGTTTCTCAGAGTTATCTGAGATGCTGTCCCTTGGGCTATAGGCCTTATTTTGTCCCAAATAAAACCTAACTCACGATGAGGTTGTGAGTTTTTTATGCTGTTTTTTTTTTTTTTTTTTTTTTAAGTTAACAAGGTAAAAGCAGGAAATCAATATCTATACAATGGTAGTAACATCTATAGTATGCACACTTAACAATTGAATTTTAAAATAATTTAATATGAGTTGGGATAAAACTTTCTATTTGAATATTCAGTGTTGTTCCAAACGAAACTCAAGTGTTTCAGAAAAGCAAAATATATTTTGAAGATATATAATGTAAAATATATCACTAGACTTCAAATGTTAACTTTAAAAAATAAGCATATAAATTGAATTTAATTTATATTTCTAAATTACTAAAGTTCACTTTGAATTAGAATTATTTTCAAATTTTTTCTTTTGGAGTTATCATCTAATAGGTCTTTACATACAAGACATTTTTGTTTTAATTTCCATGATTTCTTTCTACATGATAAATGAGGTGATTACAAAAGAAAAGCAGTACTTTCATAAATCTCTTTAGAAAATATACTTTTACAAAAACCAAACATCACTGTGATAATGGTTCATAGCTTAAATGTATTCACTTAATCTCCATGAAATTAAGGTTCTCATATTTTAATGTTTTGATACTTACTTATGGTGTCTAAGCAGAGATGTGGTTTAATTTTGAAGTGAAATAATGTGGTCCATGAATTTTTTAAGTTGTACCAAAGTACACAACACTTAATAGGAAAAAACATTATTCTCTGAAGTTAATGAAGTATTTTAGCTGGACTTTATCCAGTTATTTGTGAGAAACTATCCAGAGTACTTTCAAAAAAGCAACATTATTTTTCAAATGCCCTTTTATAATTAAAATATAAATAGCACTTATGTATAAGAGATATTTGTATCCTATAAACAAATTAAAATGTTTGCTTCACCCTGCACTGAATTACCAGTGGACAAGCAATGCATGTATTTAGAACACGAGGAAAACAAGCAATATATTATACATATAATGGATTTAATATTTCACAGATAGGAAAATACACCTCTATTTTCCTTTTAAGCACCTATGTTAGTGTACAGTATCAAATGTGTATATATATTCATGTGATGAAAAGGGAAATTGGACAGATACGTATTCTGTGCAAGATTCCAGGAAACTGCTGACCTTATTCTCAACCATCCTTCCTTTAAGCTTTCTTGCTTCTTGTCTCATTTATTTTCTTTAAACCCTGCCTTGAAATATGAAAACTATAGTTTCATAGAATAAACTGTCATAAAAATCTGTATATTATACTTTATGATCTCAGAAATCATTGAGCACCACACAAATACAATACATAAAGTTACAAACATCTAGAAGCAGCAGAATATCTTCTCAGCAACCTGCGAAGACCACTTGTATTTTTCACAAATAAAAGAAGAGAAGATGATAGTGATATTTTTACCTGGTTTCATGATGCTCAATATTAGCTGAAGGCAGGGAAATCCTAATCATGCTTTTGAAAGGCAGGTAGACAGTTTATTTTTTAAGCTATAAATTTTTACTTTGGTGTGACTTTTTTAAATATTTTAATTGAAGGATAATTGCTTTACAGAATTTTGTTGTTTTCTGTCCAACCTCAGCATGAATCAGCCATAGGTATACATATATCCTCTCCCTTTTGAAACCCCCTTTTATCTCCCTCCGCATCCCACCCCTCTAGGTTTATACAGAGCCCCTGCTTCAGTTTCCTGAGCCACACAGCAAATTCCCTATGGCTGTCTATTTTACATACGGTAATGTAAGTGTCCATGTTACTCTTTCCATGCATCTAATCCTCTCCTCCCCACTCCCCATGTCCTTAAGTCTATTCTCTCTGTCTGTTTCTCCATTGCTGCCCTACAAATAAATTCTTCAGTACTATTATGTAGATTCCATATATGTGTTTTAGAATGCAATATTTTTCTTTCTCTTTCTGACTCACTTCACTCTGCATTAATAGGTCCTAGGTTCATCCACCTCATTAGAACTGACTCAAAGTTGTTCCTTTTAATGGCTGAGTAATATTCCATTTCGTATCTGTACCACCGCTTCTTTATCCATTCATCTGTGGATGGGCATCTAGGCTGCTACCCTGTTCTAGCTGTTGTAAATAGTGCTGCAATGAACAATGGGATACAATGTGTCTTTTTCAATTTTGGTTTCTTTCAAGGTATATGGCTAGGAGTGGGATTGCTGGGTCAGATGGTGGCTTTATCCCTAGTTTTTTAAAGAATCTCCATACCATCTACTATGGTGGCTGTATCAATTTACATTCCCACCGAAAGAGCAAGAGAGTTCCCTTTTCTCCACACCTTCTCCAGCATTTATTGTTTGTAAACATTTTCATGATGGCCATTCTGATCGGTGTGAGGTGATATCTGAATGTGGGTTTGATTTGCATTTCTCTACTAATTAGAGATGTTGGGCTCATTTCATCTGTTTGTTAGCCATCTGTATGTCTTCTTTGGGGAAATATCTGTTTAGGTCTTTTTCCCAATTTTGATTGGGTTGTTTGTTTTTCTGGTATTTAGTTTTATGAGCTGTTTGTATATTTTGGAAATTAATTCTTTGTCACTTGTTTATTTACTATTATTTTCCTCATTCTGGGGGTTGTCTTTGCACCTTGCATATAGTTTCCTTTGCTGTGCAAAAGCTTTTAGGTTTAATCAAGTCCCACATGTTTACTTTTGTTTTGATTTCTGTTACTCAAGAGCTGGATCATAGAGGATCTTGCTTTGATTTATGCCATTGAATATTCTGCCTATGTTTTCCACTAAGACGTTTATAGTTTCTGGTCTTATGTTTAGGTCTTTAATCCATTTTGAGTTTATCTTTGTGAATGGTGTTAGGAAGTGTTCTAATTTCATTCTTTTCCATGTAGTTGTCCAGTTTTCCCAGCATCATTTATCGAAGAGGCTTTCTTTACTCCATTGCATATTCTTGCCTCCTTTGTAAAAAATAAGGTACCTGTAGGGTCATGGGTTTATTTCTGGGCTTTTTATATTGTTCTATTGGTCTATATTTCTGTTTTTGTGCCAGTACCATACTCTCTTGATGACTGTAGCTTTGTAGTATAATCTGAAGTCAGGAAGGTTGATTCCTCCAGCTCCAGTCTTCTTTCTCAAGACCGTTTTGGCTATTCAGAGTCTTTTGTATTTCCATATGAATTGTGAAATTCCTTGTTCTAATTCTGTGAAAAATGCCATTGGTAATTTGATAAGGATCTCATTGAATCTGTAGATTGTGTTTGGTAGTATAGTCATTTTCACAATATAGATTCTTCCTTACCCAGGAATATGGAATAGCTCTCCATCTTTATGTCATCTTTGATTTCTTTCATTAGTGTCTTATAATCTTCTGTGTACAGTTCTTTTGTCCCCTTAGGTAAGTTTATTCCTAGATATTTTATTCTTTTTGTTGCAATGCTGAATGAGATTGATTCCTTAATTTCTCTTTCAGATTTTTCATTGTTAATATATAGAAATGCAAGTGATTTCTGTGTATTGATTTTGTATCCTGCATCTTTGCTAAATTCACTGATTAACTCTCGTAATTTTTGGATGTTATCTTTAGGGTTTTCTGTGTACAGTATCATGTCATCTGCAAACCATGAGAGCTTTAATTATTCTTTTCCAATCTGGATTCCTCTTATTTCTTTTTCTTCTCTGATTGCTGTAGCTAGGACTTCCAGAACTATTTTGAATAATAGTGGGGAAAGTGGGCACCCTTTTCTTGTTCCTGATCTTAGGGGAAATGCTTTCAGTTTTTCAATATTGAGAATGTTTGCTGTAGGCTTATAATATATGGCCTTTACTATGCTGAGGTAGGTTCCTTCTATGACCATTTTTTTAAAGTTTTAATCATAAACCTTAGAATTTATCAAAGGCTTTTCCTGCATCTATTATCATATGGTTTTTAGCTTTCAATATGTTAATATGGTGTATCACATTGATTGATTTGCATATATAGAAGAATCCTTGCTTTCCTGGAATAAACCAAACTTGATCATGGTGTATGAGCTTTGTGATGTGCTGCTGAATTCTGTTTGCTAAAATTTTGTTGAGGATTTTTGCATCTATGTTCATCAGTGATATTGACCTCCTGGTTCAGTATGGAAGATTGAACTTTTCTAAGAGTCTGTCCAGTTCTTCCAGGTTACCCATTTTATTGCCATATAGTTGTTCATAATAGTCTCTTATACTCCTTGGTATTTCTGCATTGTCTGTTGTAACCTCTCTTTTTTTCATTTCTAATTTTGTTGATTTGATTATTCTCTCTTTTTTTCCTGATGAGTCTGACTAAAGGTTTGCCAATTTTGTTTATCATCTCAAAAAACCAGCTTTTAGTTTTATTAATATTTACTATTGTTTCTTTCATTTCTTTTTCATTTATTTCTGCTTGAATCTTTATGATTTCTTTCTTTCTACTAATTTTGGGGTCTTTTGTTCTTTTTTCAGTTGCTTTAGGTGTAAAGTTAGGTTCTCTATTCAATATTTTTCTTGTTTCTTGAAGTAGGATTGTATTGCTATAAACTTCCCTCTTAGAACTGCTTTTGCTGCATACCATAGGCTTTGAGTTGTGTTTTCATTGTCATTTGTTTCTAGAATTTTTTTATCTCCCTTTTGATTTCTTCAATAACTTGTTGATTATTTAGAAATGTGTTGTTTAATCTCCATGTGTTTGTGTTTCTTAGAGTTTTTTTCCTTGTAATTGATATCTAGTCTCATAGTGTTGTGGTTAGTGAAGATACTTAATATGATCTCAACTTTCTTAAATTAACTGAGATTTGATTTGTAACCCAATATGTATTCTATTCTGGAGAATATTCCATGTGCACATGAGAAGGTGTATTCTTCTGTATTTGGATGGAATGTCCTGAAGATATCAATAAGATCCATCTTATCTAATATATCATTTAAGACTTGTGTTTCCTTATTTTCTGTTTTGATGATCTGTCCATTGGTGTGAGTGGGGTGTTAAAGTCACCTACTACTATTCTGTTACTGTCAGTTTCTCCTTTTATGTCAGTTAATGTTTGTCTTATGTATTGAGGTGCTCCTATGTTGGGTGCATAGATATTTACAGTTGTTATGTCTTCCTCTTGGATTTTTCTCTGATTATTATGTAGTGTCCTTCCTTATCTCTTGCAATCTTCTTTATTTTAAGCTCTATTTTGTCTGATATGACGATTGCTACTCCAGCTTTCTTTTGCTTCCCATTTGCATGCAATATATTTTTCCATCCTCTCACTTTCGGTCTATATGTGCCTTTAGGTCTGAAGTGGGTTTCTTGTAGACAGCATATATATGGGTCTTATTTTTGTATCCATTCAGCCAGTCTGTGTCTTTTGGTTGGTACCTTTAATCCATTTACATTTAAAGCAATTTTTGATATAAATGTTCCTATTGCCATTTTCTTAATTGTTTCAGGTTGATTTTGTAGGTCTTTTTCCTTCTCTTCTATTTCTTGACTCTATAAGTCCTTTTAATATTTGTTGTAAAGCTGATTTGGTGGTACTGAATTCTCTTAACTTTTGCTTGTTTGAAAAGCTTTTTACTTCTCCATCAGTTTTGAACAGGATCCTTGCCAGGTACAGTAATCTTGGTTGTAGAGTTTTCCCTTTCAGTACTATAAATATATCCTGCCATTCCCTTCTGACCTGCAGTTTCTGCTGAAACATCAGCTGTTAAGCATATGGGGTTTCCCTTGTATGTTACTTGTTGCTTCTCCCTTTTGCTGCCTTTAATATTCTTTCTTTGTGTTTAGTCTTTGTTTGTTTAGTATGTGTCTTGGTGTGTTTCTCCTTGGGTTTACCCTGTATGGGACTTTTTGTGCCTCTTGGACTTTTTTGATTCTTTCCTTTTCCATGTTGGAGAAAATTTCAACTATAATCTCTTCAAAAATTTTCTCATACCCTTTCTTTTTCTCCTCGTCTTCTGGGACCCCTATAATTCAAATGTTAGTGTGTTTGATATTGTCCCAGGGGTCTCTGAGGCTATCCTCAGTCCTTGTCATTCTTTTTACTTGATTCTGCTCTTCAGAAGTTATTTCCACCGTTTTATCTTCCAGCTCACTGATTCATTCTTCTGCCTCAGACATTCTGCTATTGATTTCTTAGAGTAGTTTTAATTTCAGTAATTGTGTTGTTTGTCTCTGCACGTTTATTCTTTAATTCTTCTAGGTCTTTGTTAATCAATTCTTGCATTTTCTCCATTTTGTTTTCAAGATTTTTTTTTTTAATCATCTTTAGTATCATTATTATGAATTATTTTTCAGATAATTTGCCTGTTTCCTCTTCATTTATTTAGACTTCTCTGTTTCTAATTTGTTCCTTCATTCGTGTAGTATTTCTCTGTATTATTTTTCTTCATTTCTTTTCATTATTTTTTTTTCAACTATTGTGTTTGAGGTCTCCTTTTCCCAGGCTTCAAGGTTGAATTCTTTCCTCATTTTGGTTTCTGCCCTCCTAAAGTTGGCCCAGTGGTTTGTGTAAGCTTCCTATAGAGTGAGATTTGTGCTGAGGTTTTGTTTGTTTGTTTGGTTGGTTGGTTGTTTTTCCTCTGATGGGCAAGGCTGAATGAGGTGGTAATCCTGTCTGCTGATGATTGGGTTTGTATTTTTGTTTTGTTTGTTGTTTATATGAGGCGTCCTGCACAGGGTGTTACTGGTGGTTGGGTGATGCTGGGTCTTCTATTCAAGTGGTTTCCTTTGTGTGAGTTCTCACTGTTTGATACCCGCTAGGGTTATTTCTTTGGTAGTCTAGGGTCTTGGAGACAATGCTCCCACTCCAAATGCTCAGGGCTTGGTCTCTGGTCAGGAATGAAGATTCCACAAGTGGTTTGTTATGGCATTATGTGAGATTAAAACAAATATATAAAAATGAGAAACCAATGATAAATCCCAGACAAACGGCAGTTACAAAATCAGGCAAATAATAATTAAAATAATGGAATACACATATACATATATATCCATAAGCAAAATCAAAACAGTCCAACAAAAATAGAGTACAATGGATTGACCAGCAACATAGGAAATCAAAAATTATATTTGCCAGTTAAGAACAAAACTAACTAAAGCACAAATTGGAAAACAAAACTAAAGTAAGGTGCCAAGTGGGAAATAAAGCAATGAAAACAAAACTAACAAATATGTTGAGGGAAAGGAAAGAAAGAAAGAATAGACATGCAAAGTTAAATAGAGGTAGATGAATACTTATATACATTAAAGATTAACTGCAAGGGCAAAGGGACAGTAGGAAAGGCAAATAAAGGAAAAACACATAATTGGTTTAAAACACGAAAATTTAAATTATAAAAAGAAAAAGGAAAACTCCCCAGAACTACAAAAGCCCAATGTAGAAGCAGAGGTTTATAACAACAAAAATGTGACTGAGAAAAAAAAAAAAAAAACCTCAAAAGCTTAATTAGAGTTTATAGTGCCATTAAAATCAACAACTACAACGGGGGGTGGGGGAAGTCCCAAAGAATCTACAGAACAAGTCAAAACATAAAAATAATAAATGATTTTCTTGAGTCACTGCTCTCAGAGACCTTTCCCTCACTGGGAGTCACAGTCCACCTCACCTCCCTAGGATGCCATCTAACATAACACTGTGCTGACCTCTGGACCTGCTGTGGGGGCAGCTCAGGGTCTAATCTGGTCCTACTCCTCTGTGTCTTGCCTCCAATGTCCACAGCTGTCAGAACTAGTGTGTTTTCTTTTGTGGGAGCTCTCAATGAAATTTATATATTCCATAGATATAGAGTCTGCCAGGTTGATCATGTGGATTTAAGCTGCAGCTTGTACAGCTGGTGGGAAGGTTTTGGGTCTTCTTCCTTAGCCACACTGCCCCTGAGTTTCAACTGTGGTTTTATTTCCACCTCTGCACGTGGGTAGTCCACTGGGGTTTGCTCCTGAGGCTGCCCTGGAGGACTTGGGTTTGCCCCATGAGGGCCAGGCGTGGTTTGCAGCGGCTTGGGTCGCAGGGGTTCTGGCAGCACCAGGTACTCAGGGGGGTTGGCAGCTAGGGCAGCAGGAAAATAGTGCTCTAGAAGGGAATGGCAAACAGTGTTGGCCAATACATACCAGTATTCTTGCCTGGAGAACCCCTCTCCCCGACAGAGAAGCCTGGCAAGCTACAGTCTACAGGGTCGCAAAGAGTTGGACACTATCAGTGCGACCCTCCTTGCGTGCATAGCCACAAGACTTTTTTTGCCTGTGGCAGCTCTGCCCCAGTGAGAGATGAGTGTGAAGGTGGGGCAGTTGCTTGGCTTACGGGAGCCCTGGTGGGGCCAAGTGTGCAGGGACACGGACCGCCTCCACCCCAGGAGTTATGGCCCTACTTGAGTCTTTTGTTGAGCCTCTTGCAGCTGGCGATCAGGAGGCCTCTTTGGCCAGTCTTTCTCCATAGCTCTGCCGGTTCAGGCATTTAGAGGGCTCCCTTGCCTGGGGTCCTTCTCTGTTGTCCGGGGTGTCAGGCACATAGAGGCACCCCCTGGCTGGGGTTCTTCTCAGTATATCCTTGTGTCAGGCACTTAAAGGGGCTCCCTGGGTAGGAGTCCTACTCTGTAGTTCAGTGTGACAGGCGTCTAATGGGCCAGCCTCTCTATTGTTCAGCTGCCGGTGCTGGTGTGTCGGGGGAGAGAAGCTATGGTGATGGCTCCACCCCCTACGCATGACTCAGCAGTATCGCCTTGCTTCCAATGCCCGCCTTTCCTCCACCGGCATTTCCCACCAGGATCTCCTCCCTCGTATCCCCTTGATCCATCTTTCCGCAGTCAACAGCAGCCCTCCCGGATGATTGCTCCACAATCCCTAAATTCCAGCTCCCAGCTGCTGGGCAGTCTGTGGTATGTATGGCTGTGGCAAGGACTGTCTGACTCTCATTCCGTTTAGGCTGCCACAGATCCGCTGTTTCACTCTCAGCCTTAAATGTTTCTCCTCTGACTCAGACAATTGCCCTGATGCGTGCATGTTAAGTCACTTCAGTTATGTCCCACTCTGTGTGACCCTGTGAACTGCAGTCTGCTAGGGTCCTTTGTTCATGGGATTCTCCAGGCAAGAAGACTGGAGTGAGTTGCCATTTCCTCCTCCAGGGGATCTTCCTGACCCAGGGATCAAACCCACCTCTGTTACATCTCCTTTATTGGCAGGCAAAGTTCTTTACCCCTAGTGCCATCTGGGAAGCCCTCCTTGACAGCAGGAGAATATTAAGAAATTTTGACCATCTGAGAAGGCAAAAACTGGGCACACGTTTCCTTATGTGCTCTTTGCAACTATCCTATAAAATGATTATTGTGGTTCGTATTTTATAACTGAGGAAGCTTTGACTCAGTAATAATAATTTCAGCAATACAACAAGTTGCACAAACAGTAAGTAATAAGGCAGGATTGTAATTCAGATTTCTGTTTCTCCAAAATTTGTATTTGTTCACAACACAACTGGTTCTCCAGTCTTCACATTTCTATTATTAAGTTTTGAAAGACAGAGAGAGACTGAGCGAGACAGAGGGAAGTAGCAATATAAGATTGTCAAATTTTTCATTTGCTGAATATGGACATTAAAAATAAAATGAGCAATTCTCTTCTCTATTTATGCTGAAAATTGTTAGAAAAGCTGCAGGGAGGGAAAAACACAAAAACCCAAACTTTGTTTTCTGCAAAATAAAGAGATAAATATAATCTCTTATGGGCTTCTCAGGTGGCTCAGTGGTAAAGAATCTGCCTGCCAATGCAGGAAATACAAGTTCAGTCGCTGGGTCAGGAGGATCCTCTGGAGAAGGAAATGGCAATCCACTCCAAAATTTTGCCCTGGAAAATCCCACGGACAAAGGAGTTTGGCAGGCTAATAGTCCATGGGGTCGCAAAAGAGTTGGACATAACTTAGAGACTGAATAACAATATAATCACCTGTAATATGCATATGCCAAGCTGATTATAACTTCTAATATTAAGCAGAAAGGGAAAAGAAGAATGGAAATACATGAAGATGGAGTACCAATAAAACTCTGAAAGTGAAAGGTGAAAGTGGAAGTCACTCAGTCGTATCCAACTCTTTGCGACCCCATGGATTATAGAATCCATGGAATTTTCCAGGTCAGAATACTGGAATGGGCAGTCATTCACTTCTCCAGAGGATCTTCCCAACCCAGGGATCAAACCCAGGCCTCCCGCATTGCAGGCAGATTCTTTACCAGCTGAACCACCACTAACATCAACAAAAGTTCACTTCCTGTAGGTGAGAGGCTTACCTTGAAATAGTACATTGTCTTCATACAGCACATATAGGAATCAGAGCTAGCAGAACTGTTGGCAGAAGCCCTTCTTCACACAAATTAGTTCAGAAAAACAAAAATTGAGAAGTTGCATAAAAACAACATAGTTTGGTCAGAGTGATTTGCAGGGCCATGTTTGTCGTCTCTGTTACAACAAAAATATTTTAGAGTGTAAAGTATTAAAAAGTGTCCTAGCCATTCCCTTCACTTTAATTACTACAAAATGTGTACTCCTGACTATTTCAATGTCTTATAATAGTAAATAGTTCTTTACATTAAAATTTCCCTATTTTATTTACTGTATGGTTTCTGTCTCCTGACTGGGCCCTGGGAACAAATGAACTATGGTCTAAATGGAACCAGATTGGTTATGAACAGATACTTGCTGGGACTGGTTAGTAGATACATGTGGGTGTATTACATTATTATACATCTGTGTATATTCAAAATTCTTCATAGGTAAAAAGTAGTTAAAACCATCTTTAAATAATATGTCTGTAATGAAACATATGACCATCCTAACTCATAGAAAAAAAAAGACTGTAAAGAGTTTTCCTCACATTTTGCCAAGAAGCAAATTTGTGACAAATTTACCCAAAAAAAAATTGCTCTTCAGAATTTCTTATATATCAGAATTGCAGATAAGATATGGTAGATCTAAATACACATAAGTAATAGTTGAATTATTCAGGGACTCAGCATGAAGCAAGCTACACATTCAAATTAGAGTCTTTCAAGAACATCTTATGGAGAGAATATGTTCAAAGGTGTGTGCACAGTGATGATATTAATAGCAGAGCTGTTAACATTGGAGGACCCAAAAATATGAGGACAAGTAGATGTTATTAGAACCTAAAGAAGACAGTTCTGTAAAGAAGGCTACCTTGAAAAATCACAGAGCACAGTAGCGTGGGGCAACCTTTCTAAAGGGACCTGACTTCACTCTTCTCCCTCTTTTGAGTCTCCTGCTGAGACCAGGCTGCAAGGGATCTATTGGTCCATACATGTCAGCATCCTTCAGGACAGAGATCAGAGTGGACTAGGGTGGAAAGTAAACATAGGGAGGTCAAGGAGAAGATATGATAGAGATACAAAGGTAGATACTAAAAAATACTTACAGTGAGCAACACTGGGTTACAGAGGAAAAGGAAAGGGTGAGGGAAGGGGAAGAATAAGACACATAAGATAGATTAGGGTGCAGAGTAGCAAATTTATAGATTTGAGTACAAAGTATGCATTAGAATATGTGGACAATATTGTAAATGTATAATCACTAAAACAAAGCAAAATCTTTGTCAAAGACCAGAAATACACACTTCCCAGCAAGAAGAAATATTGTCAAATTGTCTTTCACAGATGTTGTATCTGCCTAGACACTTACCAGCAATGTAGTAGGATCTCATTTCCTACAGCTTACAGAACTATAGAACTTTTGAACTTGGCTAAGCTGGTAAGTAAAAAAATGATATCTTAGTACAGCTGACCCTGTTTTCTCTTCACTAAATTAAGATTCAAGCTATGTGTTCAGTTCAGTCACTCAGTCATGTCTGACTCGTTGCCACCCCATGGACTGCAGCCCACCAGGCTTCCCTGTCCATGACCAACTCCTGGAGCTTGCTCAAACTCATGTCCATCAAGTCAGTGATGACATCCAACCATCACATCCACTGTTGTCCCTTTCTCCTCCTTCCTTAAGTCTTTCCCAGCATCAGGTTCTTTCTCAATGACTCATTTCTTCACATCAGGTGGCCAAAGTACTGGAGTTTCAGCTTCAGCATCAGTTCTTCCAATAAATATTCAGGACTGATTTCCTTTTGAATTGACTGGTTTGGTCTCCTTGCAGTCCATGGGACTCTCAATTCTTCTCCAACACCACAGTTTAAAAGCACCAATTCTTTGGCACTCAACTTTCTTTATGATCCAACTCTCACATCCATACATGACTATAGCTTTGACTAGAAAAACTATAGCTTTGACTAGACAGACTTTTGTCAGCAAAGTAATGTCTCTGCTTTCTTAATATGCTGTCTAGGTTTGTCATAGCTTTTCTTCCAAGGAGCAAGGGTCTTTTAATTTCATGTCTAGAGTCATTATCTGCAATGATTTCAGAGCACAAGAAAATAAACTCTGTCACTGTTTCCATTGTTTCCCCATCTATTTGCCATGAAGTGATGGGACCAGATGCCATGATCTTAGTTTTCTGAATGTTGAGTTTTAAGCCAGCTTTTTGACTGTCTTCTTTCACTTTCTCCAAGAGGCTCTTCAGTTCCTCTTTGCTTTCTGCCATAAGGGTGGTATCATCTGCATATCTGAGGTTATTGATCCCAGCTTGTGCTTCATCCAGTCTGGAATTTCGCATGACGTACTCTTCATATAAGTTAAATGAGCAGGGTGACTACATAGAGCCTTGACGTACTCTTTCCCCAATTTGCAACCAGTCTATTGTTACATGTCCAGTTCTAAATGTTGCTTCTTGACCTGCATACAGATTTCTCAGGAGGCAGGTAAGGTGGACTGGTATTCCCATCTCTTTAAGAATGTCCCACAGTTTGTTGTGATCCACGCAGTCAAAGTGGATCCACACTACTGTTTGGCATAGACAATAAAGCAGAAGTAAATGTTTTTCTGGAACTCTTTTGCTTTACTGACGATTCAACGGATGTTGGAGATTTGATCTCTGGTTCCTCTGCCTTTTATAACTCCAATTTCAACATCTGGAAGTTCTTGATTCACACACTGTTGAAGCTTCACTTGGAGAATTTTGAACATTACTTTGCTAGCTTGCGAAATGAATGAAATTGTGTGGTAGTTTGAACATTCTTTGGCATTTCCTTTCTTTGGAATTGGAGTGAAAACTGACCTTTTCCATTTCTGTGGCCACTGTTGAGTTTTTGAAATTTTCTAGCATATTGAGTGCAGTATTTTAACAGCATCATCTTTTAAGATTTGAAATAGCTCAGCTGGAATTCCATCACCTCCACTAGCTTTGTTCATATTGATGCTTCCTAAGGCCCACTTGACTTCAGACTCCAGGATATGTGGCTCTAGGTGAGTGATCACAACATTGTGGTTATCTGGGTCATGAAGATCTTCTTTTGTAAAGTTCTTCTGTGAATTCTTGCCACCTCTTCTTAATATCTTCTGCTTCTGTTAGGTCTATACCATGTCTATCCTTTATTCTGCCTATCTTTGCATGAAATGTTCCCTTGGTAACTCTAATTTTCTTGAAGAGATCAAAAATAACATACACATGGCAAAAAATTATATACTAACATCACTAGTCAGTAGAGATATTCAAATTAAAAACACAAGATATTACTACATATCTGTTAGAATAATTAAAAGTGATAACACCAAATGCTGACACTCATACATTGTGATAGGGATGTGAAACTGTACATACATTCTGGAAAATAGTTTGGCAGTTTCTCATAAACCTAAACATACACCTGTCACTTGACCTATCGATATACTCTTGGGTATTAGCCCAAAGAAATGAAAACTTACATTAATATAAATGCTCATTATGTCCATAGTACATTTACATTTGTAACAGCCAAACATTAAAAAACAACCCAAGTGTTCTTCAATAGATGAAAGATTAAAAAAAAAAAAGAAGAAAGAAAATCATGGAACATCTTTATTGTAGAAAACAAAGCAGTCAGAAGGAATTAACTATTGGTGCATGCATATCTTGGATGAATCTGAAGGTGATAATGCTGAGTGAAAAAGCCTATCTCAAAAGGTGTATATGACTTACATATATAACACATATATAGCATTTCCACATATACATTTTCAAAATAATATTTTACAGATGGAGAACAAATTAATGATTTCCATACTTCACTGATTTTACACAAATACATATAAAACTGATGAAATCCAGTAGACAAATGGATAAGGAAGCTGTGGTACATATACACCATGGAATATTGCTCAGCCATTAAAAAGAATTCATTTGAATCAGTTCTAATGAGATGGATGAAACTGGAATCCATTATACAGAGTGAAGTAAACCAGAAAGATAAAGAACATTACAGCATTTAGAAAGATGGGCTTTAGAAAGATGGTAATGATAACCCTATATGCAAAACAGAAAAAGAGACACAGATGTGCAGAACAGACTTTTAGACTCTGTGGGAGAAGGTGAGGGTGGGATGTTTTGAGAGAACAGCATTGAAACATGTATATTATCAAGATCACCAACCCAGGTGGGATGCATGAGACAAGTGCTCGGGCCTGGTGCACTGGGAAGACCCAGAGGGATCGGGTAGAGAGGGAGGTGGGAGGGGGGATCGGGATGGGGAATACATGTAAATCCATGGCTGATTCATGTCAATGTATGACAAAACCCACTACAATATTGTAAAGTAATTAGCCTCCAACTAATAAAAATAAATGAAAGATAAAAACTGATGAAATCTAAACAGGTCTTATAAATTATACCAATGTCATTTTCCTGGCTTCGATATTGTATTAAAAGCTATGCAACATGTTAATGGGGCTTCCCTGGTAGCTCAGCTGGTAGAGAATCTGCTTGCAATGCAGGAGGCCCAGTTTGGATCCCTGGGTTGGGAAGATCCCCTGGAGGAGGGCACAGCAACCCACGGCAGTGTTCTTGCCTGGAGAATCCCCGTGGACAGAGGGAATAAGCACAGGCCAGAACAGCACGATGTCACCACTGGGTAAACTGGATGGGTGATGGGTGGAGCAAGGGACCTTCCTATACATTTTTTACTACTCTCAGTCCATTAATAGTTAGTTATATATTGTCATATAAACACAAATGTATTTGATATGTTATTTTATATATACTTATCAAAATAAACTTCAAAATGACAATATGAAGAATTATGTTTATACTATGATACTGTTTTGTGGAAAAGGGTGGAGGGAAAATCATATATTTGGTTTTGCTTGCGTGTGCATAAAGGAGCTCCAAAAGTATAACAGTGACAGTGAGCCCTCGAATATTTGTAGGGTGGGGAAACTGTAGCAAATAGGAGGAGGTTGTAGAAACCTGTATATTGGTTTTTTACACTTTGAACTATGTTAATCTATTTCTTATTTTAAAACATAAATGACCATTATTCTAGACATAAAATTAATTACAATGACCAAGGACTATCTCCATCATTCATGAAAGAACACAACACCAAAATTTTAGATTATGGAACCTTAGATTTAGGGCAGGTATTCAAATTTAATGACTTTTACTTTCTTAAAATTTTACTTTAATGTTATTTCTCTTATCTGTGGATTTAGGGAAACTGGACCACTGCGAATTGCTGGTCTTGGAAATAACACTCAGAAAAGCAATGCACTTGTTCACACCAATTTTACCAAGGTGCCAAAATGAATCACTTTCTGATTTGCAGTCCTGTGGTTCCAGCATATGCAAAGCATTGTTCTTTAGGACTTCAGAAACAGGGAAAACAAAGAGATCCCTTAAATAACCTCCACAAATTGAAATAGAATATGCTTTTCTGTGCTTTAGTGTTCCTTGGGAAATAGACTTGGGTGGTACTAGTTGTACATTTCCCAAAAAAGAAAACAAAGAACAAGAGAAATGCAAATTGTAAAACTCAAAAGAATTTTTGGAATCAGTCAAGAGCAAATGAGGGGCCTCGATAAAAATGCACATGCAGCATCTAAGCGCAATTTATTAATGGAATAAAAGTAAAATGCCAGCTGCCAGAGAATAATAGAAATCAATAAGTGTCAGTGTGTATAGTACTACTATGATGGAAATCTCTGCTTTTCTATTCATCTGCTACAACAGAGAAAAGTAAAATTTGGTAACTTAGGCCAATGAAATATTTAACATACTCTGAGGTTATTCACCTTCAAAACTGCAACTATCTGCTATGTTAAAGGGCCATTTTTCTATGTATCTAAACTTTATCCATCAAGTTCAGTTCAGTTCAGTCGCTCAGTTGTGTCCAGCTCTTTGCGACACCATGGACAGCAGCACGCCAGGCTTCCCTGTCTATCACCAACTCCCAGAGCTTGTTCAAACTCATGTCCATTGACTTGGTGATGCCACCCAACCATCTTATGTTCTGTCGTCCCCTTCTCCTCCTGCCTTCATTCTTTCCCAGCATCAGGGTCTTTTCAAATGAGTCAGCTCTTCACATCAGGTGGCCAGGGTACTGGAGCTTCAACTTCAGCATCAGTCCTTCCAATGAATATTCAGGACTGATTTCCTTTAGAATTGACTGGTTGAGATCCATGTCAGTGTATGGCAAAAATCCCTACAACATTGTAAAGTAATTAGCCTTCAACTAATAAAAAAAAAATGAAAAAATAAAAATAAAATAAACTACACTCCAATGCCTAAAAAAAAAAAAAAAAAAAAAAGAATTGACTGGTTGAATCTCCTTACAGTCCAAGAGACTCTCAAGAGTTTTCTCCAACACCACAGTTCAAAAGTATCAGTTCTTCGGCCCTCAGCTTTCTTTGTGGTCCAACTCTCACATCCACACATGACCACTGGAAAAACCATAGCCTTGACTAGAAAGACCTTTGTCAGCAAAGTAATGTCTCTACTTTTTAATATGCTGTCTAGCTTTGTCATAGCTTTTCTTCCAAGGAGCAAACATCTTTTAATTTCATGGCTGCAATCACCATCTACACTGATTTTGGAGCCCACGAAAATAAACTTTGTCACTGTTCCACTGTTTCTCCATCTATTTGCCATGAAGTGATAAGACTGAGTGCCATAATCTTAGTTTTTTGAACATTGAGCTTTATGCTAGCCTTTTCCACTCTCTTTCACTTTTTTCAAGTGGCTCTTTAGTTCTTCTTCACTTTCTGACATTAGGGAGGTATCATCTCCATATCTGAGCTTATTAATATTTCACCCAGAAATCTTGATTCCAGCTTGTGCTTCATCCAGTATGGGATTTACCATGATGTACTCTGTATATAAGTTAAATGAGCAGGGTGACAATATACAGCCTTGACATACTTCTTTCCTAATTTGGAAGCAGTCTGTTGTTCCATGCCCATTTCTAACTGTTGCTTCTTGATCTGCATACAGATTTTTCAGGAGGCATAAGATGGTCTGGTATTCCCATCTGTTGAAGAATTTTCCACAGTTTATTGTGATCTACATAGTCAAAGACTTTGGCATAGTCAATAAAGCAGAAGTAGATGTTTTTCTGGAACTTTCTTGCTTTTTCTATGGTCAAACAGATGTTGGCAATTTGATCTCTGGTTCCTCCGCCTTTTCTAAATCCAGCTTGAACATTTGGAAGTTCTTGGGTCATGTACTGTTGAAACCTAACCTGGAGAATTTTGAGCATTACTTTGGTAGCATGTGAGATGAGTGCAATTGTGCAGTAGTTTGAACATTCTTTGGCATTGCCTTTCTTTGGGATTGGAATGAAAACTGACTTTTTTCCTGTCCTGTGGCCACTGCCGAGTATTCCAAATATGCTGTCATATTGAGTGTAGCATTTACATAGCATCATCTTTTAGGATTTGAAATAGTTCAGTTGGAATTCCATCACCTCCACTAGCAAATATGTGGACCTGGAACATGGCATCTGTTTTCCAAGGACTAGGACATTTACTATATCTGCGCATCAGGTACACGAGGAGGTACAGCTGTAAATGGGGCTGTCGATAAACATAGCAGTACCATTTCAGTGTTCTTGAGACTCAGTAAGATGGTGTATATAAAACCATCAGCATAGTGCCTCACTTAGTACTGAAGAAATTCTGGCACTTGTCTTGGAGTGGAGGAATTGAGATTTTTATATATCCACAATTCCAAAAAATGTCTCTTGGTACCAAAATATATCCATTGTTTATCAGGATACCAGTGTATTTAGAAATGGCATGAATATTGTTTACAGAGAGCAGTATTTGAAACCAGAAACTCCAGACATCTATTTCTTCTGATGTTTTCAGTGAGAGCCAATATATGTGACAGGGAGGGAGCTTAAGAAGTAATGAAACATTCCTGTATTTAATTAGAACCAGCCAAGATACGGACTTCACTTGCTTAGATAGCAGGTCGATTTTACAGAGAAGAGGGTGTGAATTTGGTTTCTTTTTCCATTACTCATAACTTCAGTCCTTAGGGAAATGACAAGATAATTTAATTCTTAAACACTCATTTGGGAGTGTCAATGATAAATAATCGGAAATATTGCTGCTCCCAGCACACTGCTTTTTTTATTGGTTCTCACCTCTGTACTCTCTCTTCTTCTCCTCACTCAGCCCCAAGAAACCAACTTGATATTGGAGTGATAAGGCTTGTCACAATAAATGTAATCTTCTGTCAAAATCATTTTCTTTTCCCCCTGCTCATTGTTTCCCCTTAAGAAAAAAACTTCAGCTTGATACTTGCACAGCAATTTCATACTTCTATATAATTGAGAGTCAACAGTAATTAATTCCATTGTTTGTGCCAGTCAGAACAAGAAACTTGTAATTTTCCTTGTCACCACATCTTACAATCACCTAATAAGCAGCTCTAACGCTGGGCTATTGAATTACACAATAAACAAAAATTTCCCATCATTTAGCATTTGTTCAAAGACTGTGCTGTGGGTCCATGAGAGCAGAAAGAAGAGAAATGTGCACTTATCCCATGAATTCAATCAATGCAAACCACAAATTTTAATTAATTATTTAGGCTACCAAAATCTGTTGTTGTTGTTATTGTATTAATGCCTAAATCCTTTGAAAAGAATATCCTAATCTTGCATGAAAGCTTGGCCTCTGTTGACATAAATGTGCCTAACACATGGCAATTTTGCATTCTAATTTAAAAGTTGTTTATTTTGCAGATGAGTAAAGGAAGATACTTGAGGTACTTATGTTTGTCACTCAGATCTTAAAGAATATAAGGACTATATTACAAAGAGCAGGGATTAGGAACCCCTAACTTTTGGGGCCAGGTCACATGCCTGTAAAATTTTACTGTTTCTACCTCTCGACCCAAGAACTTTCAATCCATATGGCTGCACCCAAGAGTCCCACCAGGTCCTTCGTCACCACAGTTCCCATTGAATGTCAGGGACAGTGGGAAGCACTGACCAGCCAAGAGCCAGAATAACGCCTTCCTTCTGGGAGGACCAGCTCTCCCAGCCTGGGTCCTGCCAACAGTCCCTCCTGACAGCCTTAGGCTTCCTTCCCTGTAGGCTCATTTAGTTCATCATAACCTCATACCTTCAGAAAAATCTTCCTTAGCCATCCTGTGCAAAAGTGCACTAGGCATTTCAAGATGAAAAACAATGATCCCATGAAGGACCAATGTTTGGAAATTTGTATTTAAAACATTTAATGACAATAGAAGTGCAATGGGGCAGAGAGAGGAGAAAAGGAGGTTAACTTTGCTTCTTGGTGCTAGACATTGGGCTCTTAAAGTACCATGACTTTTCATTGTGACCTTTGATGCTGAAAATCTTCTTAGAATGTATTAGTACATTTTTTTTTTCTGAGTAAGTAATATAGTTTAGTCTTTTCTGATGATTCAGCATCTCACAGTATCTTATTAAGAACAGATAGGCAGATTCTTTTTTAAAGTTACAGATTTATTTTTCAATTGTATGCTTTTAACTAAAAGACTTTTAGGAAACCATGTGGTCCAAAAAATATTTTTCAAAGCATTACCCTGCAAGGTGAAACATTAATTCATTTATTCATTCCTCACACATTCACTTACTGATCACTTAAGTAGTTCCTGTAAAGTGTGAAGCATGGTGCCAGGCCCTGGAATTCATGATGAACACGGAAACCTCCAAGAAAGGAAGAATGTACAGATCAAGTTCACATTATACTCTCCTTATAAGCTGTTGAACACACTTGAAAACCCGTTTGTAGACATGTAGCAGCAGCATCTTCATGGTATATTGTAGAAATGCTGCAAACACAGCATAAATGCAAGAAAAATAAATGTATCTGTATCTGGAAGAATCAAAAGCAGTTTCTCAAAGGTAAAGTCCAGTGAACTGGGACTTAAAGGATGAGGACAAGGGGACTGACATTTCAATCACATTTTTCAATAACCCTATATTGTCTTGCTCTTCATTAACAATTATTCTTAACCTTCTGAGGGGTTTCATAAAGAATCTAATAAAAATGTTAATATATGTGTATATATACACACATACAACCTTTTTATCAGTGGACATAGGTTGCTTCCATATTTTGGCTATTGTAAGTAATACTGGAAAAACAGACTGGTTCAACATTGGGAAAGGAGTATGTCAAGGCTGTATATTGCCACCCTGCTTGTTTAGCTTATATGCAGAGTACATCATACAAAATGCCAGGCTGGATGAAGCACAAGCTAGTATCAAGATCGCCGGGAGAAATAAAAATAAGCTCAGATATGCAGATGACACCACCCTTATGGCAGAAAGCAAAGAGGAATTAGAGAACCTCTTGATGAAAGAGGAGACTGAAAAAGTTGGCTTAAAACTCAACATTCAAAAAACTAAGATCATGGCATCCTGTCCCATCACTTCATGGCAAATAGATGGAGAAACAATGGAAACAGTGACAGATTTTGTTTTCTTGTGCTCCAAAATCACTACAGATGGTGACTGCAGCCATGAAATTAAAAGACACTTGATCCTTGGAAGAAAAACTATGACCAACCTAGACAGCATATTAAAAAGCAGAGACATTACTTTGCCAACAAAAGTCCATCTAGTCAAAGCTATGGTTTTTCTAGTAGGCATATATTGTTGTGAGAGTTGGACCATAAAGAAAGCTGAGTGCCAAAGAACTGATGCTTTTGAACTGTGGTGTTGGAGAAGATTCTTAAGAGTCCTTTGGACTGCAAGGAGATCAAACCAGTTAATCCTAAAGGAAATTGGTCCTGAATATTCATTGGAAGGACTGATGCTGAAGCTGGAACTCCAATACTTTGGCCACCTGATGCAAAGAGTTGACTCAGTTGAAAAAACCCTGATGCTGGGAAAGACTGAGGGCAGGAGAAGGGGACAACAGAGGATGAGATGGTTGGATGGCATCACAGACTCGATGGACATGAGTTTGAATAAGCTCTGGGAGTTGGTGATGGACAGGGAAGCCTGGCGAGCTGCAGTCCATGGGGTCGCAAAGAGTTGGACACAACTTGGTAGTGACTGAACTGAGCTAACCGAACTGTAGTAACACTGCAATGAACATAAGGGTGAATTGTTATTGTTTGGTTTTTAAGTCCTGTCCAACTCTTCTGAGACCCCATGGGCTGTAGCCTGCCATACTTCTCTGTCAAGGGGATTTCCTAAGTAAGAGCACTAGAGTGGGTTGCTGTTTCCTTCTCCAGGAGATCTTCCCAATCCAAGGATCAAACTCCTGCTTAGCAGGTGAATTCTTTATCACTGAACCACCTGGAAAGCCCTGAAAATAAGGGTGAATATATCTTCTCAATTTAGTGTTTTTGTTTTCTTCAGAAAGATACCCAAAAATGGAATTGCTGGATTATATGATAGTTTTACTTTTTTGAGTAAACCTCTATACTGTTTTCCATTGTGGTCTTACCAATTTACATTTTGACTAACAGTATACAAGGTCACCCTTTTCTCCATATCTCTGCCAATACTTGTTATTTCTTGTCTTTTTGTTGATAACCATCTAATGTCTTTTTTGTGAGGTTGTATTTCATTGTGACTTTGATTTGCATTTCCCTGATGAAGAGTGATGTTGAGCATCCTTTCATGTGGCTATTGGCAAGCTATATGTATTCTTTATAAAAAAATGTCTATTCAAGTCCCCAGATCATTTTTAATAGGGTTGTTTGACTTTTTGATATTGAGTTATATGACTTCTTTATATATTTGGATATTAATTTCTTATCAGCTATTTCACTTGTTGATATCTTCTTTCATTCAGTCAGTGGGCTTGTTGTTTTGTCAATAGTTTCCTTTACTCTATAAATATTTTTTTAGTTTAGTGACATCTCATTTATGTATTTTTGGGTTTTTTCTTTTCCTTACCAGAAGAGACATATCCAAACAAGTATTGCTAACACAATTATCAAATCACATACTGCCAATGTTTTCTCCTGGGAGTTTTATGGATTTAGGCCTTACATTTAAGTTGTTAATCCATTTTTAGTTTGTTTCTGTATATAGTGTGAGAAAGTAGTCCAGCTTGATTCTTTTGCATGTAGCTGAACAGTTTTCCCAACACCATTTATGTAAAAATCTGTCTTTTCCCCAATGTGTATTATTGCATCCTTTGTCATAAGTTAATCACTTATACATGTGCGGGTTCATTTCTATCTCTTCAATATGTCCTATTGATTTATGTGTTTGCTCTATGCCAGCACCATACTGTTTTAATTTCCCATAGCTTTGGAGCATTGTTTTAAATCAGGGAGCATGTTGAGGTATGTTCCTTCTATTCCTGCTTTCTGGAGAGTTTTAATCATAAATGAGTGTTGAATTTTGTCAAAGGCTTTCTCTGCATCTATTGAGATAATCATATGGTTTTTATCTTTCAATTTGTTAATGTGGTGTATTACGTTGATTGATTTGCGGATATTAAAGAATCCTTGCATTCCTGGGATAAAGCCCACTTGGTCATGGTGTATGATTTTTTTAATATGTTGTTGGATTCTGTTTGCTAGAATTTTGTTAAGGATTTTTGCATCTATGTTCATCAGTGATATTGGCCTGTAGTTTTCTTTTTTTGTGGCTTCTTTGTCTGGTTTTGGAATTAGGGTGATGGTGGCCTCATAGAATGAGTTTGGAAGTTTACCTTCTTCTGCAATTTTCTGGAAGAGTTTGAGTAAGATAGGTGTTAGCTCTTCTCTAAATTTTTGGTAGAATTCAGCTGTGAAGCCATCTGGTCCTGGGCTTTTGTTTGCTGGAAGATTTCTGATTACAGTTTCGATTTCCTTGCTTGTGATGACTCTGTTAAGATCTTCTATTTCTTCCTGGTTCAGTTTTGGAAAGTTATACTTTTCTAAGAATTTGTCCATTGCATCCAAGTTGTCCATTTTATTGGCATAGAGCTGCTGGTAGTAGTCTCTTATGATCCTTTGTATTTCAGTGTTGTCTGTTGTGATCTCACCCTTTTCATTTCTTATTTTGTTAATTTGGTTCTTCTCTCTTTGTTTCTTAATGAGTCTTGCTAATGGTTTGTCAATTTTGTTTATTTTTTCAAAAAACCAGCTTTTAGCTTTGTTGATTTTTGCTATGGTCTCTTTAGTTTCTTTTGCATTTATTTCTGCCCTAATTTTTAAGATTTCTTTCCTTCTGCTAACCCTGGGGTTCTTCATTTCTTCCTTCTCTAATTGCTTTAGGTGTAGAGTTAGGTTATTTATTTGGCTTTTTTCTTGTTTCTTGATGTGTGCCTGTAATGCTATGAACCTTCCCCTTAGCACTGCTTTTACAGTGTCCCATAGGTTTTGGGTTGTTGTGTTTTCATTTTCATTTATTTCTATACATACTTTGATTTCTTTTTTGATTTCTTCTATGATTTGTTGGTTATTCAGAAGCGTGTTATTTAGCCTCCATATGTTAGAATTTTTAACAATTTTTTTCCTGTAATTGAGATCTAATCTTACTGCACTGTGGTCAGAAAAGATGACTGGAATGATTTCAATTTTTTTGAATTTTCCGAGACCAGATTTATGGCCCAGGATGTGATCTATTCTGGAGAAGGTTCCGTGTGCACTTGAGAAAAAGGTGAAGTTGATTGTTTTGGGGTGAAATGTCCTATAGATATCAATTAGGTCTAGCTGGTCCATTGTATCATTTAAGGTTTGTGTTTCCTTGTTGATTTTCTGTTTAGTTGATCTATCCATGGTTGTGAGTGGGGTATTAAAGTCTCCCACTATTATTGTGTTACTATTAATTTCCTCTTTCATACTCGTTAGTGTTTGCCGTACATATTGCGGTGCTCCTATGTTGGGTGCATATATATTTATAATTGTTATATCTTCTTCTTGGATTGATCCTTTGATCATTATGTAGTGTCCTTCTTTGTCTCTTTTCACATCCTTTATTTGGAAGTCTATTTTATCTGATATGAGTATTGCGACTCCTGCTTTCTTTTGGTCTCCGTTTGCGTGAAATATTTTTTTCCAGCCCTTCACTTTCAGTCTGTATGTGTCCCTTGTTTTGAGGTGGGTCTCTTGTAGACAGCATATATAGGGGTCTTGTTTTTGTATCCATTCAGCCAATCTTTGTCTTTTGGTTGGGGCATTCAACCCATTTACCCTCAATGGTGAAAAATTGAAAGCATTTCCTCTGAAATCAGGAACAAGACAAGGATGCCCACTCTCACCACTACTATTCAACATAGTGTTGGAAGTTTTGGCCACAGCAATCAGAGCAGAAAAAGACATAAAAGGAATCCAGATAGGAAAAGAAGAAGTGAAACTCTCGCTGTTTGCAGATGACATGATCCTCTACATAGAAAACCCTAAAGACTCTTCCAGAAAATTACTAGAGCTAATCAATGAATATAGTAAAGTTGCAGGATATAAAATTAACACACAGAAATCCCTTGCATTCCTATACACTAACAATGAAAAAACAGAAAGAGAAATTAAGGAAACAATACCATTCACCATTGCAACAAAAAGAATAAAATACTTAGGAGTATATCTACCTAAAGAAACAAAAGACCTATACATAGAAAACTATAAAACACTGATGAAAGAAATCAAAGAGGACACAAACAGATGGAGAAACATACCGTGTTCATGGATTGGAAGAATCAATATTGTCAAAATGGCTATTCTACCCAAAGCAATCTATAGATTCAATGCAATCCCTAGCAAGCTACCAACGGTATTTTTCACAGAACTAGAACAAATAATTTCACAATTTGTATGGAAATACAAAAAACCTCGAATAGCCAAAGTAATCTTGAGAAAGAAGAAAGGAACTGGAGGAATCAACCTGCCTGACTTCAAACTCTACTACAAAGCCACAGTCATCAAGACAGTATGGTACTGGCACAAAGACAGAAATATAGATCAATGGAACAGAATAGAAAGCCCAGAGATAAATCCACGAACCTATGGACACCTCATCTTTGACAAAGGAGGCAAGGATATACAATGGAAAAAAGACAGTCTCTTTAACAAGTGGTGCTGGGAAAACTGGTCAACCACTTGTAAAAGAATGAAACTAGAACACTTTCTAACACCATACACAAAAATAAACTCAAAATGGATTAAAGATCTAAATGTAAGACCAGAAACTATAAAACTCCTAGAGGAGAACATAGGCAAAACACTCTCCGACATAAATCACAGCAAGATCTTCTATGACCCACCTCCCAGAATATTGGAAATAAAAGCAAAAATAAACAAATGGGACCTAATGAAAATTAAAAGCTTTTGCACAACAAAGGAAACTATAAGTAAGGTGAAAAGACAGCCCTCAGATTGGGAGAAAATAATAACAAATGAGGAAACAGACAAAGGATTAATCTCAAAAATATACAAGCAACTCCTGAAGCTCAATTCCAGAAAAATAAACGACCCAATCAAAAAATGGGCCAAAGAACTAAACAGACATTTCTCCAAAGAAGACATACAGATGGCTAACAAACACATGAAAAGATGCTCAACATCACTCATCATCAGAGAAATGCAAATCAAAACCACAATGAGGTACCATTACACGCCAGTCAGGATGGCTGCTATCCAAAAGTCTACAAGCAATAAATGCTGGAGAGGGTGTGGAGAAAAGGGAACCCTCTTACACTGTTGGTGGGAATGCAAACTAGTACAGCCACTATGGAAAACAGTGTGGAGATTTCTTAAAAAACTGGAAATAGAACTGCCATATGACCCAGCAATACCACTTCTAGGCATACACACTGAGGAATCCAGATCTGAAAGAGACACGTGCACCCCAATGTTCATCGCAGCACTGTTTATAATAGCCAGGACATGGAAGCAACCCAGATGCCCATCAACAGATGAATGGATAAGGAAGCTGTGGTACATATACACCATGGAATATTACTCAGCCGTTAAAAAGAATTCATTTGAATCAGTTCTAATGAGATGGATGAAACTGGAGCCCATTATACAGAGTGAAGTAAGCCAGAAAGATAAAGAACATTACAGTATACTAACACATATATACGGAATTTAGATAGATGGTGGCGATAACCCTATATGCAAAACAGAAAAAGAGACTCAGAAGTACAGAACAGACTTTTGAACTCTGGGGGAGAACGTGAGGGTGGGATGTTTTGAAAGAACAGCATGTATACTATCTATGGTGAAACGGACCACCAGCCCAGGTGGGATGCATGAGTCAGGTGCTCTTGCCTGGTGCACTGGGAGGACCCTGAGGAGTCGGGTGGGGAGGGAGGTGGGAGGGGGGATCGGGATGGGGAATACGTGTAACTATATGGCTGATTCATGTCAATGTATGACAAAACCCACTGAAAAAAAAAAAAAAAAAAAAAAAAAAAAAAAAAAAATAAATCAGGGAGCATGATACATCTAGCGTCATTCTTTCTCAAGATTGCTTTGGCTGTTTGGGGTCTTTTGTGTTCCCATAAAAATTTTAGAAGTATTTGTTCTACTTCATGATATTTTGATAGGGATTATATTGAATCTGTAGATTGCCTATGGTCATTTTAATAATACTAATTCTTCCAATCCATAACACAGTATATGCTTCCATTTGTGTCCATTTTCATTTGTTTTGACAATGTCTTATAGTTTTCAAAGCACAGGTCTCTCACCTCCTTGGTTAAATTTATTCAGGCATTTTATTCTTTTGATGCTATTATAAATGGGGTTGTCTTCTAAATTTCTATGTATAATCATTGTTAGTGTAAAGAAATACAACCAATTTCTAAATATTAATCTTGTATCTTGCAACTTTACTGAAATGTTTATTTTTTCTAATAGTTTTTTGGTGGTGTCTTTAAGATTTTCTATATAGAGTATCATGTTATCTGTAAACAGTAGTGTTTTATGTAGTCCTTTCCAATTAGGATTTCTTTTCATATTTTTTGTATCTGATTACTGTGGCTAGAACAAACATTCAGTACTATGTTGAAAACAAATGATGAGAATGAACATCCTTATTTTCTTCCTGATCTTACAGAAAATGCTTTCTGCTTTTCAACATTGAACATGGCATTAGCTGTAGGTTCATCATATGTGGCCTTTATTTTGTTAAGATATTTTCCCTCATTATTCACTTTTTTGATATTTTATCACAAATGGATGTGGAATTCTGTCAAAAACTTTGCTGCATCTGTTGAGATTATTATGTGACTTTTAGCCTTCCTTTGGTTATTCCAGTGTATTGAATTAATTGATTTGTGGATATTGAATCATCCTTGGATCTCTGGAATAAATTCCACCTGATCATAGTGTATGAGCCTTTTCATGTGTTGTTAAATTTGGTTTGCTAATATTTTGTTGATTTTTGCATCAATATTCATCAGTGATATTGGTCTCTTTTTGTTTGATTGTTTTTTTTTTTTGTTTGTTTGTTTTTTTGTTTTTTTTTTTTTTTGGTGTCTTTATCTGTTTCAGTATCAGGGTGATGCTGCCTTTGTAGAATTAGTTTAGAGGCAATAATTCTCTAATTTTCTAGAACAATTTAAGAAGAAGAATTGTAAACTCTTCTGTAAATGTTTGGGCAGAATTTATTCGTGAAGCCCTCTGTCCCTGGACTTTGGTTAGTTAGCAAACATTTGATTCAACATAATTGACTGGTAATCATTCTACTTATAGTCTTCATTTCTTCTTTATTCAGTCTTGGGAAATTGTTTGTTTCTAGGAATCCATCCATTTTCTTAGGTTGTTCAACTTATAAGCATTAATCATTTGTAGTAGTATCTTTTATCCTTTGTATTTCTATAGTGTCAGTTATAGCTTCTGCTTCATTTCTGATTTTACTTATTTGGGTCCTCCCTTTTCTTGATGACTCTGTCTAAAGCTTTATTAATTTTGTTCATATTTTCAAAGAATCAGCTCTTAATTTCAATGGCTCTTTCTTCTGTTTATTTAGTCTCTTATTTCCACTCTGATCAATTTAACTTTCTTTCTTCTACTACTTTAGGCTTTGCTTTATTCATTCTTTTCTTGTTTATTTTAGGTATAAATTTAATATTTATCTAAGACTTTTGTTGTTTCCTGAGGTAGCCTTGTTTCACTATAGTTTTCCTCTTAGAGCTGCTTTTGATAACTATAGATTTTTTAACATTGTGCTTCCATTTCTATTTATCTCAAGGCATTTTTTTTTTTAATTCGTTTTTGATTCTTCAGTGACCCACTGGTTGTTCAGTAGCACAGTGTTTTGATTCTACGTGTTTGTTTTTCCCATTTTTTCTTGTTTTTGATATCTGGTCTTATGCTGTTGTGGTCAGAAAGGAGGTTTCCTATGATTTGCAGTCTCCTTAAATTTACTGAGACATGCTTTGTGGCCTAGCATGTGATCTATTCTAGAGAATATTCCAAGCCCCCTTGAAAAGAATGTGTATTATGCTGCTTTGGGATGGAATGTAACAAATATATTTGGGTGTATATATTTATATGTATATGTATATGTATATGTATATATATAAAACAGGCCAAGCCATAGGACAATATCATGACAGTGGACTTCAAAACAGAGGAGTGCATGGCAGTCAGATATGACTGGAGAGAGGCCAATGAGTGTCAGCAGGGTGGCAAAAAGGCCAAGCCAAGGTATTTCTTCACATCTACCAAAGATGGGAAATAAGCAGAAGAAAATCACTGCTCCTGAGATGGATTGCAGGCAAGTTGTTTTCCTCAGAAAAATTTGAGCTTTTATGACGTCTTTTATGACAGTGTTCATACAATTATTCAAAATGCTAAAATAATTTAAAAGGAAATGTTTCTTAAATGCTGCTATAATTTTATATCCATATTTTACATGTTTGTTTTATAGAGCTAAATAAGATATCTTTTAACTAATTATATATAATTTGCCAATATTCTCATAACTATCTATACAAGTTATACAATATTTGTAGAAGAATATGAGTATTAATCATACCACTTTATAAGGTAAAAATAAGAAGGCTTCAGAGATTGTTTTTCCCAGATGGAACAGACTGAATCTATTAAGCACTAAAGAAAAGAGGAAGATATTAGTAAAAAATTGTTTGTGACACAATATGCTAAAAGAAGTGAAAAAAATAAATAGTTTTCAAACCTCCAGCCATTTAAAGAAGCAAAATAATTTCTTTATTATGCATTATTTGTGAGTTTCTAATTAATAATGTTAATAATTGATTCTTTTTCTGAGCATGTTAAGTTGATATAGCATTGAGAAGAGTACATTTTTCATGACCAAAGCCTATTGCAAAATATTAAGGCCACCTTACGTGGCTCAGAGGGTAAAGCATCTGTCTGTGATGCGTGAGACCCAGGTTCAACCCCTGGGCCAGGAAGATTCCCTGGAGAGGACATGACAACCCACTCCAGTATTCTTGCTTGGAGAATCCCATGGACAGAGAAGCCTGGTGGGTTACAGTCTACAGGGTTGCGAAGAGTCGGACACAACTGAGTGACTACACTTTAAGTAGTAAAACTTTAAGATAAGGTTTTCTTTTAAAATGGTTTATAGAGCTGGGATGAGGGAAAATTCTATATTAATAAATCAGTACTGTTTTGTGTATACATATATATATATGTATGTATGTATATGTGTATATGTAGACATGTATGGGCATGCATATATGTATATGTATACATGTATATACATGTACATACACACATATATACATATATGGATATACATGTATATATATATATGTATATGTAGGTGAGATGGACTGGTCTAATTCATCTTGATGATTGGTACGATAAGATTGTTCAGTAAAGCATTAGTGGCTGGTTTCTATCAAAAAGTTATATTAAAACAGACTAAAGAGAAGAAATGCCTTGAATTTATTCGTCTTAGTTTTGAGTAGGCTATATAGACACAACTTCTGATAGACTGCAACTGTAAGCATAAACTTAGTTAAAAGCCTGGTTCTCCTTGGCAAAGAGATTTTTTAAACCTGATACAAGACATGCCATAGGAGAAGTCAGGAATGTGAAATTTATCTGAATGGCAAATATATGGATGTTTTTGCCATTTGTACTTACATAATAATTTGATATATAAAACCAGTTCATTTTATATACCAAAGAATTATTTTTATAGGTTATACAAATGAGGACTAGTAGTTTTCAATATGAACTTTTCCCAATAAACTGTGTTCAAATCTTGAAAATAGTCTATTTTGTCTGATACAAGTATCATTGCTCTAGTTTTGGTGTTTTTTTTTTCATTTCTATTTACATGAATACTTTTTCATCCTCTCACGTTTGGTCTGTGTGTGTCTTTAGATCTGAAGTGAGTCTCTTGTAAGCAGCATATATTTTAGTCTTGTTGTTGTTGCTGTTTAATCAACTCAGCCAACTCAACTAATCTTTTGATTAGAGCATTAGTACATTTATATTTAAAATAATTATTAAAAAAATAAAATAAAATAATTATTGATAGGTATGTACTTATTGCCATTTTGTTCATTGATTTTTGCTTTACTTTATAGTTCTTTTCTGTTTTTTTCTTCTTATTTTGCTTTCTCCCCTGATGACTTCATGTGTGTTTTGTCTTATGTTTAGATTCGTTTCTTTGTACTATTTATATCTGTTAAATAGTTTTGATTGATGGTCACCATGAGGTTCATGTATAATAACATATATATATATATGTGTGTGTATATATGTATATATATATGTGATTATTTTAAGTTCATAAACATTCTAAGTACCCTTCATTTTTATTATCTCCCTGCTTAATGTTTTGACATCATTATTTCACATTTTTTGTTTGGTGTATATCTTTACTTACTGTGGATATAGATGATTTGACTGTTTTTGTCTTATAACTTCTGTCTGACTAATAGTTTTATGAGTGGTTGATCTACTACTTTACTATATGCTTGCCTTTATTTATAAGTATTTTTTGTAATTTTCATATTTCTAGTTGTGGGTTTCTCAGCTTAGAAAAATTATTTGAACATTTCTTATAATGTCAGCTTAGTGGTACTGAACTCTTGTATATTTTTCTTGCCTGTAAAATCCTTTATCTGTCCTTCCAGTCTGAATAATGGCCTGGATGGATAATATTCTTGTTTGTAGATTTGTTTTCTTTTTCACCACTTAGAATGCTTTGTGCTACACCATTCTGGCATGCAGATTTCTCCTTAAAATTGACTACCTGCCTTTTGGGAATTCCCTTGTATGTAACTTGCTACTTTTCTGTTAGTCCTTTTAGGATTTCCCCTTTATATTTAATTTTTGCCATTTTGATTATAATGTATCTTAGTGTGGATGCTAGGTTCATCTTGCTTGGGACTCTCTGTGCTTCTCAGGCATAGGTAACTGTTTCCTTACGCAGATTAAGTATGTTTTCAACTATTATTCCTTCAAATAAGTTCACTACCTCCTTTCTCTTTCTTCTATTGGGACCTCTAGAAAGTGAATGTTAATATGCTTGATATTGTCCTAGAAGTCTCTTAAATTATCTTTTTTTTTTTTAATTATTTTTTCTTTTCAAACTTGGGTACTTTTGACTACTCTGTCTTTAATGATCCATTTCTTGGCATCATCTGATTTACTACTGTTTCCTTCTAGTGCATTTTTAATTTTGGATAATGTATTCTTCAGCTGTATGGTTCTTCCTTATAGTTTCTAAATTTTTGTTAAACTTCACACTGTATTCATTAATTCTTCCCTGAGTTCATTGTGCATCTCTATGATCATTACCTTAAGAGATCATAAACAGAGCTCATAAAGAGCTCATAAAAGAGATCATAAAGAGATCATCCAACTCTCTATTGGATAGATTGCTTATCTCTACTTTGCTTAGTTCTTCACGTGAAGTTTTGTCTTATTCTTCTGTTTGGAACATATTCCTCTGTCACCTCATTTTGTGTAATTCTCCTTGTTTATTTCAGTGTATTTGGTAGATAAGCTACATTTCCTAATCTTGGAGAAGTGGCCATATGTAGAAGGTGTTCGGTAGGGCCCAGAACCTCACTTCCCGTTACTCACTGGAGTTATGTCCTTTAGGGGTGCCCTCTATCCAGACTGCAGGCACCTTTCTATAGTCGCAGAGCCAGCTGCTGTGCATGTGTGAGCCACTGGCTAGCCAGCTCTCAGGACCTGCCTCATTCAATGGCTGCTAGCCCATTGGTAGGTGGGGGCCAAATCCTGGGACAGCTTCCTGAAGGACTGGTGGGTCCTGAAGCTGGTGGTGGGCCCAGGTTCTGGTATGACTGGCTGCTGACCCAGGGGTCCCAGGAATGTCACTGGCTTGCTGGTAGTCAGATAATCCCCTGGTTCTAACTAGCTAGAGGAAGGACATTAAAATGGAGTGTCCTTGTGTTAGAATGAGCATCCTAAATTTGCTGCTGCCAGCATGTCTGTCTCCAGTGGGTATCCCAGTGGCCTCCTCCCTCTCTGAGATCAACAAATGTGTCTGACTCAGGTCCCTTTAAGTTGCTGCCTCTGCCTGGAACTCAGGGCGTGTGAAATTTCACATGTGCCCTTTAAGAGCTGACTCTCTGTCCTACAGCCCTCTGGATTCCATATGCAAACCTGCTGGCCTTCAAAGCCAGACATTCTGGGGTTTCATCTTCCTGGATGCAGGACCCCTTGTCTGGGAAGCTGACATTAAACTCCTAACCCTCACTCCTTGGGGATAATCTGTACAATTATGATTATCTTCTTGTTTGTGGGTCAGCTACCTGGGAGAGTCTTGATTATATTTTCTCTCTGCCCCTCCTACCTGTCTTGTTTTGGGTCCTTCTTTTGACCTAAAATAAGTCATAGACCTCTTTTCATAAAGGCAGGGGAGGGATCTCCTTTGTGAATGAAAATAATCTGGCCAGTCCATCTGCCCTGCAGTGTTAGCCTGTGGCTGTTGCTATAGCAAATATCTGCGTTTTATGAATACCACTGAGTAACACAAGCAGTCAAAGATGAAAACAGACTTGATTAAATGCAGACGAAGTGACCTTCAAAATTATTCCATTGCTTCTGGACAGTGGTTTGGGTTATTGTGGACAAATATCCACTCAGTATATACTTGTGGTACTTGGGACCGCACCTCCACGAGGCCAGGAGAGCACACTCTATGGGTCTGCTAGAGTATTTTCTCTTAGAAGTACACACTGGCCAGCCACCTTTAGTGAGAAACCCACAGTGAACATTAAGACACATGGCAAGTTAGCTTGTCTGTGCTCAGAGCTGCATTTTTCTAGCTGAGTACAGTGACGTATTTACCATCCCAAATTATTTTTTCTTCCAGCAAACTTCAATGCTTGTGGTATTTAAAATAATCAAATATCTTACAGAAATATACAGTATAAAATGCAAGCACACTGTTAATAAAAACTATTTTAAAAAGATAAGTTTTATTTTAAATAATCTCTTCAATTTCACTCTTCCCCTGGGGCTCTTACATGACCACTTGTGACATGCTGCAGCTCATTTTTGTCTATCTAGAAATAGTTGAGTCACAGTTCAAAATTAGTCTTTTCTTATCCTCTAATATTCAAAAATCACATCATTTTAATGTTATGGGCTCCAACCATCCACGGCACTCAGAAACCTATTTACATTAAGATGTAAAGGACTCACAGCAGAATAGAACAAAACTTCAAGAAGTATTTATATTTTAAAATAAAGCATTTATATTTTAAAATAGATGAACATTGGGCAGGAAACAGGGTATGTTTTCTAGAATCTCTTGAATCTCAGCATACAATTGATTTTGAGATAGTATCAATAAAACAGGTTCCAAACCAAAAATCTGTCCAGATCTCACTTTTAACAATAAAAGGGATTTTACTAACTTGGAAGAATAGCAAATAATATCAGATCTTAGCTCCTAAAGACAGAAAAAGAAGCAAATGGAGTAGAATACTAAATTCCCCTGACAATCACATTGCTCCAAGAACCGTCTCAGATGTCTGCATTATTATGTAATACCATCTTCTTAAGATCTTTTCAAGAGGGACATATTAGCCCTATTTTAGGTATAGGAAAACTGACATTTGCAGAAATTGAATAGCATGATCCAAATTGCATACTAATAAGGAACAAAAACAGAAGTTTAAACAGTTTTTCTGCCTTCAAATTTCATGGTCTCTGGATAGACACCTGGCTCATTTTGTCTGAACAGAGGGAATCTAGTCAACAACAAATACTTTTTAAGCACTCTCTGGACTAAGTACCGCCACATGGTAGCTTGTTTAATCCTCATCACTAAGCTGTGAAGAAACTACCATTCATCTTACATTAATACTTGAAGAAACAAATAGTCAGTTAGGTAAAAGTTAGAGAACTGGCCAGTAATAAACCTGAAATTTGAACCAAGGTCAGCCTGGATCTGGATTCTAATTCCAAATTTACCAAAGTTTCTATGTCATATATTTTTGTCTCAACTAAAAATGGATGTGCCTGTGTATGTGTGAGTCATTCAGTCATGTCTGACTCTTTGTGACCCCATGGACTATAGCCCACCTGCTTCTCTTCCATGGAATTTTCCAGGAAAAACACTGGAGTGGATAGCCATTCCCTTCTCCAGGGGATCTTCCCAACCCAGGTATTGAACCTGGGTCTCTTGCATTGCAGGCAGATTCTTTACCATCTGAGCCACCAGGGATAATCAAGCACAGAAGGCAAAAACTATTTCGAGCAGAATTCTCTCCAATTTATATGTATATTTTTTATCCAAAACAGAGGAGATTCTACAGCCCTACACACTCACTATTGTAGCTACTTGCTGCTGCTGCTAAGTCGCTTCACTCGTGTCCAACTCTGTGCGACCCCATAGACGGCAGCCCACCAGGCTCCCCCATCCCTGGGATTCTCCAGGCAAGAACACTGGAGTGGGTTGCCATTTCCTTCTCCAATGCATGAAAGTGAAAAGTGAAAGTGAAGTCATTCAGCCGTGTCCAACTCTTTGCAACCCCATGGACTGCAGCCTACCAGGCTCCTCAGTCCATGGGATTTTCCAGGCAAGAGTACTGGAGTGGGGTGCCATTGCCTTCTCCGGTAACTACTTGATGAAAGCAATTTTTTCTTTTATATCTAGTCTAACTGTTTTGGTTTTAAGTCAGTTTTGTGACTACCAAGTTTCTGTCTCCAGGATTTACCGGGCTTTGTTGTTTGTGGTAATGTTTTAGAATTCTGGGGGTGGGAGGAAGGTGGAGATAGAGACAGGAGAGGAAAAGAATGGAAACTCTTGGCAAAGAAGGACTTTGCTAATAATACATCCAATTAAAAAACAGAGAAAATATAGTATTAATTTAGAAGTTTTATCTATATTATGAGAAAAAAATGCTAACACCTGAAAATATCCTCTTACTTGCCTGAATTTACTTTTCACTCCGAAATTTGACTCCATGTAAAAATAGGCATACGTCTCAAGTACCCAAGTTTTTGACATATGTATTTCTCAGTAACTTTCCATAAAAGGGAAATACCTCCTGCCATGCATTACTCATCACAGTCAAAGCATTTATATTTAATACTGCCAAATCCAACAGTTTAAATGTACATTTTTATCCACACCAATTCCCTTGGAAGAGGTCAGGGGGCATGGTGTGTTTCCTGGCTATAAGTGTGTAAGTATGGTGTGTGTGTATGTGTATTTGGGTGTATTAACAGATGGAATCCAAGTGGGTTTACTAAGTGAAACAGATTACAAGGAAATTGTGCTGCCTTCCACATGCTCACAATTGTTATTTTTTCTTTTAATTGTTGTTTTATCATTTCCTTTGTATTTTTAATTAACTGTTTTTTTAACAAAAGACAAAGCCCTTATTTGGAAGTCATGTAAAAACAAAGGACTGAATCTGAGAGTCAGGCTTTGCTGATTCAGATCCAGAAGTAAGCTGTTTGTTTTAGGATAGACAGGATTTGAAGCATCTGGGAGAAAGCATGTAAGAGGAAGTATTTCACAACTTCTGAAGCTGAGACATGAATACAATGTAAACAAGTCAAGAAAACATAGTGCATTGTACTTTAAAACAATACATTTTCTTATCTGTTAGTTTAACATTGATATGTGTGTGTGTGTGTGTGTGTGTGTGTGTATGCACACGTATATATATTTCCACCTTTAGGAAATGATAGATACTCTGTCACTAAGCTGTTGTACTCAAAGTGTGGTCCATGGATGAGCATCATTGGTGTTTCCTGACCTGACCGCTTGTCGGAAATGCATCATCTCAGGCTGCTCCATAGACCTACTGAATCAGAATCTGCATTTTAACCAAGTCCCCAGGTGATTCACATGAGCATTAAATTTCAAGATGCACAACTGTGAAAGGCCAAATCTACTTGACTTTCCATATTATTCAGGGACCCCCTTCACACCCAAAGATCCTGCATGTGCAAACATTGCTACAAGACCTGTGTGTACATATTCTCAGTGGATCTCACCCTGGTCACACATTAGAGTTACCCAGAGAAAATGTTTTAAATAAAACTATCAGGCCTTGCTCCAGATAACATAATTTAATTAGTCTGAGACAGGGTCTAAACAAAGTTCTTTTTAAAGCTCTCCTGATACACGAAATATGGACCAAAGGGTGAAAACAATTGCATTTTCCCTTCAACTTTTACCTGCAAACATAAAGGTGTGTAAGATTACATTTGTAGAGGAACTTGCTTGTGGTTGCCAAAAATGCATTTAAACTCATTTTCCTGATTTCAAACACTTGCTCTTGCATTTAAAATCAACCAAGTGTTGGGGCCTTCAGGCCAACCAGCTCTAAACTCCCCTTGTGTGATTATCCCAACATGCTATACTCTGTGGGAAAGCCTCTGAGAAAAAGGAGAAAAGAAAGGGAGAGTCTAGGACCTTAACGCTGGACACTATTGGGGTAAAGTGATGAAGAACCACACAAGTGCTTCTCCACAAAATTAGACCAGCCTAGTGTTGAACACATTGAGAATATTCAATGAGCCAAGAATGGGCTGGCAAGTCACAGGGCGAGCTGTGAATCTATACTCACTTTCCCAAACTGGATTAGAACATGAGGAAACGCAAGAGACATGGGTTTGATCCCTGAGCCAGGAAGATCCCTTGGTGGAGGAAATGGCAACCCGCTCCAGTAC
Source organism: Muntiacus reevesi (assembly GCF_963930625.1). NCBI lineage: Eukaryota > Metazoa > Chordata > Mammalia > Artiodactyla > Cervidae > Muntiacus > Muntiacus reevesi. The sequence continues at coordinate 16,167,647 of NC_089267.1, forward strand.
TCTTGCCTGAAGAATCCCATGGACAGAAAAGCCTGGCAGGCTACAGTCCATAGGGTTGCAAAGAGTCAGACACGACTGAGAGTAAGTACAAGCATGTAAGTATTACAAGAAACAACCAGGTGGGTTGACAAAAATACCCCGCGCACCGCCTCTGGACCAAGTGACCTACCCTTTGTGGGCTGCCTTATCACTGTAGCCCCATCACCACATTTGTGAGCAAGAGCTATCCCGAAATCTCAGCCGGTCATCCCAACGTGAGATGACCAGTCGGAGGCTAATGTGTGGAATGTTCCCACAGCGTTAGGAAGCATGTGAGTCATGCCTTTGTGCATCATTTGAACAAGCCATGTGTAGATTCTTTTAAGCATTTGCCATAAATGGCTCCCCATATCGCCATCTGTTCACTTTAGGTGCAAGAAATATTATAAGATCATTCTTGTAATATAGATTTCCAGTTTGCTGTTTTGAAACGAGTTTCTAGCTGCTTTTTTCCTTCCTCCTATCTTTTGAAATATGTGCAAATAAGAAGAAATGGACATTTTCTTTTACACACTATACTAGGAATAGTGTTAAGACAATCTCTCTGTCAGCTGGCTCAATCCTAGGGACTAGGTCTCTCTCAGGGATCGCTGGAAATCCTAGTTTAATCCTAAAATGTGAATGTTGACTTTGAATGTCTTATTTAACTGACGGATGTGTGAAATGGCACATAGAAAACTCCCCACTGGGGACAGTGAAAATGTAGGGAGTAACAGTTAAGGAAAATGTCAATGATATAACCTCACTGGCTTTCTCATTATATATGGTCAGTTTCCTGACACAGAAATTTATTTTGTGATACAGAAGATTGTACTCACATTTATATATGCCTGTTTTTAAAGTAAATGTCAAAATTACACAGACTTGAAAGTCTGACTCCTGGGAAAAACTGACATACAAATACACCTTATTTCTGTGAAAAAAAAGCAATGTTCTCTTTAAATGGTAAATGGTAGTGTTCTACCTTTGAACTATGGATCTATTAACTTCAAGCCAATGAGATTTTGAAAGGAAAAAAGAAAACTATGATGTGAAAATTGGAGAAGGAAATGGCAACCCACTCCAGTATTCTTGCCTGAAGAATCCCAGGGACAGAGGAGCCTGGTGGGCTGCCGTCTATGGGGTCACACAGAGCCGGACAAGACTGACGCACCTTAGCAGCAGCGGCAGCATGATGTGAAAAATCATGACATAAGATAAGTTGTAAATAAGTAGCCCTCTCTATCTTGTATGTAAATTCTTTGTATTCTAATCTCTGACTTCACTTGATGGCGCAATAATCAAAGGTCACAATGTTTTAAAACACTAAAGTTGTAGCATTTTTTTAGGACAAGTGGAGAATAAGAAAATAAGTTTGTAAATATGAACACCTTTAGTTTTATTATAGGGATCCTCTGCCTGAGTTTGCAGCTCTGAAAAAGCTTCCCTTTGATTTGTTTATTTTTTTTCTAATTGCTCAGTTTTATTTTTTTTTTCATTGTATAGTTTAAAATTGGTTTAATTTCCATTTTTTCTTTTTTTGATATTTAAAAAAAATTTTTTTTCCAGTGGGTTTTGTCATACATTGATTAAGCTTCTCTTTTAAAATAAATGATAAACCCCACCTCTCATGGTTCACGGATCTCCATGTTCACGGAGCCTAGGGAAGCTGACACCATTTGCAGTGTCTTGGAAGAGGGAGTCCAGTTGTAATAGCTGAGCACCTGTGGCCTCTGCACAACTCGGAGGCGCTCTGCCCCCTGGTGGACGGTTCAAGCACAGATTTTGGGGGTTTTTTTGTTGTGGGGTTTTTTTTGGTTTTTTTTTTTTGGAGAAAAGATTTGGAGCCATAATTTCTCACATCCTTCTCCTATCAGCCTCTTCTCATCTGAAAACCCAAGTAGATGCCCCACGTTGAAAGCTTTTTTTTTTTTCATTCATTTAGGTCAAAAATTTTCTTTGGTTATAATATAAAAACTCAGGGATGTCTAATCAGTCTATCACAGCTAAAATAAGAGCTGTATGAGATCAAAACTTTATCACTGGTTATCACGGCTTTGCACAGGTAAGAAAAAAGCAGAGAAGTGGAAAATGAGGCGCTGAGAGAAGATATGAATGTGGTGAGGGCCCTTGGACACTAGGAAACAATTGGAAACCTCTAGACAAGAAAGAGGAAAGAGGGTTTAAAAATCAACGAGAGGATGCTACAGGAAATGAAATACTTGGCAATTTCCTCTTGGCCGGGAGAGCCACCGCAAGCCATCTCTCCTACTCGCTTTTGGCCTCTTGGCTGTGCGTTGCCAGCCCAGAGGATGAGCGTGAAAAGTTCTAAGCCTCAGTTGCTTCTAGTTTACCCACGTATCTTCCATTTGGGCTAGCTTGATTTTCTTCAGTCCAGCCTCTCTCAAAAAGCTTTCAGGTTTTTCTCTGCTGCAGGTGTCCTACATCCACAAAAAGGGCAATGACAAAATAACTGCTGGAGAGGAAGTACCATCTGCTGAGCGATAAAAAGTGTCAGGGATCTTGATAAATGCTCCATGTGCATAGGCTCTAAGCCTTTGCAACAAATTGCAAGTAGGCTGCATTTGAGGAGAACCACACAGCAATAACATGCTCTATTTGCAATTCAAACCTAGAGCTTTCTGACTCCAAAAGTTTTATTTTCTGTCTGTATTCTGATGCTTGGTCTCCTCCTCTTAGGTCTCTCCCCCCCCAAGCCTGCTTCTAACTCAGCATCTCCTTTTCTGTTTTCTATATTTGAAGTACCATGTACTGCCTTGGAATCTCGTTCTCCATCCTGAAGACTAAACATTCCTTCTAAGAATGCTGATTTGGAAAACACCTGGGATCATGGAATTGACTTAAACATTTTGCAGACTGTGTCTAATTCCTTTTAAATTCTTCCTACAGGTATAAACGAAATCCCACACATTGTGGCCATACTTGCCAGTCCACCGCAGTATCATTCATCATCAACTAGTCTCTCTTGAAGGTTCAAGTTCCTAAATGCAACCCAGAATCCAATGGAGCAATCTTTCCATAATCATCAAATTACTCCCCAAAGCACTGTAGAACACAAAAGGACTTTTATTTCATTATTTTCCTAAATTTCACTTTCAATTAACACATTTTTGAAAGGTGGAAAAGGCAATTTGCAGTCACAGTAACTCCATCAAATGCACATAATCTGAGATTTTGCTGCTTGAGTAAATTATAGTCCTCTCAGTGTTTCCTGGATCAAGAAGATAAAACTAAGATAATAGACAGGAACAGTGAAGAATATTGTTCTGTAGGAAATTTGTTGAAGTCAATAACCATTCATTCATAGGTACAGTGTCCATTTTTAAAAAGGAAACTCTAAAATTCCTAGAAACACAAGACAATATTGGCATTTGGGGATGAGTATACATTCATATATTTTTGTGAAAATTTGTGCAATTCAACAATATGGAAAATGTTATTTGTTACCACAGCCAATGAAAATATATTTTCATTTCTATGTAAGTTAAATATTTCCATCTCCCATATAATGTTCTGCAAAAAGTCATCTCTAGTTTATGAAACAATCTATGCTATAGGCAGCAGTAACTGAAAAGAAGCTTAAGAGTCTTAACTACATACCCCTGGGATGAATAATACACTTTGCATAACCATGTGCAATGCTGGATGAGGTGTCTAGATTTCTTATAACTACAAGGGTTTGCAAGCTTCTATTTCATACAGTATGCCCCCAATCCAGTTGATTCAGCAAAGGAGTCAAGCAAAAATTTAGGTAGGTCATCTAAAAATGGCAAACAACCCATTTGACTAAATTGACCACATTTTGTTAATACGAGGACAAAAATCATTGCAGATGCCCTGTAAAGAAATCATTTGTAATTGGCTATGGGTTTCAATTAATTTTGCTCTCTCAGGCTCCTAGAAGTTGGCTTAATTGCTTCTTAGGCCCAAGAAAATACCTAACCAAAAGACAAACAGTAGCATAAAAACAAATTATGTGCTCTATGCACAGTCCTCTCGGTAGTAAGCTTGATCTCTCCATAGGAGAAATGTCACACAAAACAAACAGACGTTGGGGATACAGCAAAAATATAGGATTATCTAATGCCTAAAATTTCCTCTTACTCCAGTGACAGGTGTCAGTGTTGATCAAAATTTTCTTTTGTACTTAGTTTACATGTAAACCTTTAAATAGGGTATTTTCAAGAGTCATTATGCCAGAGTAAAGGTGTGCACAGCAGGGAAGCAGTGTACTTCAGCTCAATACATCTATTGTCTGACAGTCTGGACTGGGAAGCTTCAAGCAGGGAATGAATCCATTTTACAAAGACAACTTGCTTCTGCAGACAAAAGATATCAACTGCAGAAAGCTCTCTAAAGAACAAAGTGTGTATCTTCTTTGGCATAATAAATGTTCCACAGACACATTCGTTTTCCGTGCAGGTAATCCTTTGGGGCTACTCCATTTTATTTAGAGCATGCATTTTTCATCTTTTAACGTGTAATCTTGCCCTGTACTAGGGAGTCCTCAGAGTGAATTTAAGATAACAACTAAGTATTTTTGAAATTTGAAACAGAGATAAATTTAAAGTACTATTGATATTATGTTCATAGAAATATCAGGTCAATGACAAATTTCCAAGATTCAAAAGCTTGTTAGTTTCTGGTTGCCCAGGAAGTCTGAGGGTTGGTTCCATGAGTCACAAGGAACCAAGTTCAATTTTAGCTTCTCTAAGCTTTTTGAAAACCCTTACTTGTCTTTCTAATAATTTTGTTCCTACTCAGACTTCAATAGCAAGGGAAAAGAAACAGGTTTTTATCTTTAATGTAGGTTTTAGGAGTTTTACTATTTTGAAGACTTTTGGAGAAAGGAGCTAGTTCTCTTGGTTACTTTTCATGTTAGCACACAAAGGAATTACAGATGGGAAGGAGAGTGCAAATGACTAGCAGAAAAAAGTCTCATGCATTTAAGATTTTTTTACAAGTCAAAATATACATCCTCCTGTTGCCACCCATTCCTTAATTGTATAAGAACTATTCCTATCTCATCTCACTCAATTCCATGGCTCACTCAATTGGGATTAAAAATACTTACCTTGCAAATGATATACATATATATCATACTCATCAGTTTCTATCAGTGGCATTAATAAGAAATATAGCAGCAGCTTGGGCTGAGTCACCCATCATATTCCCCATTTCTGGGGATTTAAATGTGTAAAATAGCAGGTACATGAAATTAGGAGGGAAAAAAAGCAATCTGCAGACTTTGGCACTAGCACACATAACATTTTGTCTGAGTTGTTAGGAGTGTGGTTTGACAATCACTACATATGAATTAAAAAATTATAAATCTGCAGAAAACAAACAATCCATAGGTGTTGGTTTTCTGTTTAATACTCCCCATCTCCCATTTTTACCCACCCATCCCATATAGTTTCAATTATAATAAAAATAGAGATCTTAACATCAGAATTTTGCTGTTAACTCTTCAAGGTTTCTCTGTGCTATCCAACCCACACCAAATTCGCAAGTTTCTCCAACCAAGTTTTAAATAAACAAAAACTGAATGAAGATTGAAGGATGCCAAAGTAGCTGTTCTTAAAGGAAGCTGAACACAGAGTTCTGCCCGAAAGACAGGGTGTTAATGTCTAGTTCAAGTACTGTCAGGTTTGTGTAGCTCTGTCTCAGACAGGCTCCAGACAAGAACTACAAGTTCCTGTAGTTTTAGAGGGCCTCATCCATGATACCAAAGCAGCGCAGGGCTCCCTTCTCCATCGTTGGTTTTCTAAAAGTTGCAGCCCCCTTGCCATGGGCTGCTGAAGGGTCAGTGCTGAAACGGGTTTGCAGGGAGGAAGTGAGCCTTCTCCTCAGCCAGGAAGCTCTATCCTTAGTTTGAACAAGTCTCCTTTAGATCTCTCTTAGGGCTGTCCTGGTTTTCTCAGGATCCACAGCCCTTGCTCAAAAGAGACAGCCTCATTCCGACCCAGTAACAGTGAAAGAAGAGTCAGCCTACCTTGTGGACCCAGACACAGCGTGGTCCCCTGAAGGGCGCTTAGGCGACCCCACTGTAATTAACAAGTCAGTTCGTGCACTTGAAGCCTATCAGTTTATGGAAAGCTTGTTTGAAGTCCTCGTTGGACATGGTATAGATGATGGGGTTGATGAGGGAGTTGAGATAGCCCAGCCACGTGAAGAAGTCAAAGATGGCCTGGTGGAACCAGCAGGATGTGCAGATCGGGATGACCAGGGAGATGATGAAGAAGGGCAGCCAACACACGATGAACGCGCCCAAAATGATGCCCAGGGTCTTGGTGGCTTTGCGCTCCCTAGCGGCCATGAGTTTCTTCTTCTCCAGCAGGGCGTCGGAGACGCGCACTTTGACTTGGTTCACGTACACTGGAGACCCGGATTCGCTGGGCACCTCCGGAGCCCGCGAGTTAATCGAGGCGACCGAAGACGTGGAGCCGGGGGAGTCGGTAATCAGCTGGGCTCGGGTCAGACGCTTGCCGGTTCTGTTGGGCGTCTGTTTCAAAATCCGGGAGCGGGCTTCCACGTAGATGCGGCCATAGAGGGCGATGAGGAGCAGGGTGGGGAAGTAGAAAGCGCCCACCGTGGAGTAGACGGTGTACAGGACGTGGTCGGTGTTCACCACGCAGTTCGACATCGCCTCGGCTTTGGCCTGCCGCCAGAAGAAGGGCGGCAGCGAGATGCAGATGGAGAAGACCCACACGAGCGCGATCATGACCGCGGCCCTCTTGGGAGTCCTCTTCGCCGAGTACTCCACGGCGTCCGTGATGGCCCAGTAGCGGTCCAGGGCGATGACGCAGAGGTGCAGGATGGAGGCTGTGCAACAGGTGATGTCCGACGACAGCCAGAAGTCGCAGACCACCTGGCCCAGCGTCCAGCGGCCCGTGACCGTGTACATGGTGCTCATGGGCATCACCAGGATGGACACCAGCAGGTCGGTGACCGCCAAGGAGGCGATCAGGTAGTTGGCCGGGGTATGCAGCTTCCGCGTCCGGTACACAGTGACGATCACAAAGGCGTTGGAGAGCGTGGTGGCCAAGGTGAAGAGCGCCAGCAGCAGGACCACGACTACTTTCCAGGGCAGGGCGATGAAGTCCTGGTAAATGTACTCCTCGGCGGCGCTGCAGTTGTGGGAGGGACCAGCCGAGAGGTTGGCTTGAGAAAGCCCAGTCTGGGAACTCGCCGACGGCGGCTGGGGACACTGAGCGGCCACTGCCTCCATGTCTCTCCTCGCCCGGGGCCCCGGAGCGCAGCTCTGGGGCATGGGGCGCACGAGGATGAGGACGAGAGGACCGCGGAGGAGACCGCAGTCTCGTCCACTCCGGGAGCTAGTCCGTTCCGTGGAGGGTTCTTCAATTGCGCCTCCACCCAGGCTCCCAGATCAAGCGAGAGGTCAAGGGCGAGGCTGGCTGGCCAGTCCCCCGCACCTCCAGTGCGCGCGGCGCAGCCGCCCAGTCTCCGGCGGTTCCCCGCTAAGCCCCGTCTCAGCCCCGGGCAGCCAAGGATTGGTCCAAAGAGCCACACTCCCCTCCGGCTCCCACCGGGGCGTCTAGAGGTGGAAAGCGTGGTTTGATTTGGGGAGGGAGCATTAGCAAGGTGGGATCTCTTACCCCAACTGCTCGGGGCTGAAAGTCTCTTAACCCGGGCGCTCCAGGTTCTGCAGACTCGACCCGCGGGAGTTTGCTAGCTGTCGAGACCAGAGCTTGCAGGCCAGCGAGGAGTCCGGGTCTTGCATTCCCGCCCTCCTCCCCAGGCTGGGGCAGTTTCCTGCGGCGGCCGCAGCCGCCCGAGCTGGGTGGGGTGAAATCTGGGCACCGCGCGGCGCGGAGCTCTGCCCTCCCTTCTTTGCTCACTCGCTGGCCACTCCGGCGAGCTGCCCCGCGGAGACGGGGGGTCGCCAGACGAGGAACTCGGGGGCTCGGGCTGCGGCTCCTCGCACCGCGCGGCCGGCGCACCACCTCGGTCCCCCGGGCACCACGCGGAGCCTGGCAGCTGGGCGCACGGGTCTGGGGAACCTGGCGCCCAGGGCTCACGGGGAAGGGGCAGGTGTCTGGAGGGAGCTGGAGGGACGAGCGGACGCCAGTCCAGGAGTAGCGTGTGAGTGGCGGAGCGGATGGGCTCCTTTTATAGAGTCCAGGTCCGGTCCGCCAGAGCCGCGCAACTCGGGCAGCTCGGAGAGTGCCGACGCCCGCGCCCCATCACCTTCCCTTTTTCTCTCTCCCTCCCTCCTATCCTCCCGCCCGGTTCCCTCCCCTCCAAGGAAGCTCCCGCCGGGTCCTACCGCCTTCTCCTCCACTTTCCACCCCCTGGCCCCTCTCCCGATCGGAACCAGCCCCTGGCACCGCAGTTCAGGCTGGAATGGGGGTGAGGGCGTCCTGCGCTTGCCTCTCTCTTCTTCCCAACTTGCTGCCGGCCCCTCGGGTTAGACCCGCACCCTCAGCCGCGGGCACGCGCACCGCCTTACTAGGCTTCATGTGATCCCTTAGAAGACTCCCACCTACCGCAGTAACCGCCCCGACCCCCCCAGGCCCGGCCTAGTGCTAGGTAGAGCCAGCCCCAGGCTCTGACCTCTCCACTCGGGAATTTTATCCATCCTCGCGGGCCACACCCAAGTTAGAAGGAGGCGCCAGTAATATCGCCTTAGAAGGAAATGGCCCATCCTGCATTTTATACTTTGGGATTCAAGTCAGAAACCCTGGGTACAAATGCAAACTAATTTTTCATATCTGATTGTAGGAATCTGTGCTTTCAGGGTAACCCCACCCCTTTAACTGTGAGTCAACAGGAAAGCAGAGAGGAGGGAAGGAAGGGGAAAAAAAAAAAAACATGCAAAAATGTAAAAGTATCACAAACAGAAGCACACTGTGAAATTAAACCGACCGCTCCACCTTCCCTCTCCAGCCGCGAGGCTGTTGGGTGCCTCTGGAAAACAGTTTGAAGTGCCTCGAAAGGAGGTCCTCAGAATTCGAGAGAGAGAAAAAAAAAGGGGGGGGTGCCTCTGGGACCAAGACCACCAGCGCTATCCTTGCGTCTCCTTGGGTTTCAACAAAGACATCGGAGTATCAGCCACGTGTGGCGCCAAGGTACTAGTACCTAGATCCCGTGACCCGGAGCAGGTGCTCTGCACCCCGTCCCTCCCCCAGCCCTCACAGAAACCCAGGTAGATAGAAGGACAAGTCCGAGAACATTCAAAGAAAAGCACCAGCAAAGCGCCGCTGTATTTTCAGCCGCGGGAGCTGAGTGATCACTGTTGAGTTCCAAGCGCCTAGCTCCGTGTTTGGCAGATAGAGTGCATTCAATAATAAGCGATCTTATCATTAAACTTCTCGGGATAAACGTTAGCGTATTTTAAAGAGAATTCTTCAATTTAGAGCCGGACATTTTCTGGCCCGTCTATTCGGTTTAGAAGAGTCGCTGAGATCTTTTGAAAGAACTTTTTTTTTTTTTTTGCCCAAGGTGATACGACCCTAATCTAAGTTCAGTTGATTCACGCATCTCTAAGAAAATAACCAGAGGCGGAGCGTGGGGTGGGGGTGGGGGGTGGGGGGTCGAATGCCTGCTCTGTGCTGGGAATTCTTCTAGACTTCTGGGGTATAAAGGCCAGTGGGGCAGACCCAGACCCAGTTTTCAAGCAGCTTGCATTCTAGAAGAGGCAGACAGGCAGTAATAACAAAACAATATGTAATTAACATTCTTTCATGTAGCGTTCATTGTTATGAAGAAAATGAAACACGTGCATGTATTGAGAGCGAGGGTACTTCTTTAGTGGAAACTCTCCAAAGTCATCCTCTGGCTGCAGTCTAGGCTGCAGCAGCCAAGCTGGGCATAAAGGCACAACCTTCTCTTTTCTCTTTTCTGTCCCCTAGCGCCCAGCACCCCTCGGGTAATTTTAAGCTTCATTTGCACCTCATTGCAAGGGGTCTTGCCCATCCTTCTATCCCATCCACGCATGTCCGGCCCCTAGCGAGTTAATTATTTTGGAAACTGCAATGCTTTCTCAGAAACCTCAGCAAAGGAAAGAGAAGCTGGCAAGCCTAAACCACTAGGTGGGGGCGTTGGTCAGGATGGAGCAAAAATGTATGTGTCTCTGTGTGTGTGTGCGCGCGCGCGTGCATGTGTGTGTGTGTGTGTGTGTGTGTGTGTGTGTGTGTGTGTGTGTGTGTGTGTGTTATGGGGCGGGGAACTGGGGACGGGAGGACGGATACGTATTAGGGGAGCGGGCTAAGGCTAGAGAGAACTGCTTGAAGGGATTCAAAGAGGAGAAAGAAGTCAAAGAAGAATGTTAGAGGCTGCCTTTCTTTTTGCAACTTAATTTCTCTTCCTCGGGCTTGGCTTTGGCGAAGTTGGGGACCTGTGGCTTTCTCCAGAAGCTTTCGCTGCTCCGCGAGTCCCGGACCCTGAATGCAATCTGCCACCACTGGGCGGAGTTTGTTTTTTTCCCTGTTTGGTTAAGAATTGCGTGAACACACCCAGCTATCACATAGATGGTATTTTGGCAGAGTTTAGTGCAAGACTACGTTTCATAACAGGGCTCCCTCGTTTCACCCCCTTTTTTGGCGCTTGCAAGCACATATAAATATTTGCACCTGAGCGCATGTTTGTGAAACATGCCAGAGGCCAGGATCTTTAAAAATCGCTTCTACGTGGGTCGCCCCTGCAGAGGAAGGTCCCCTGGCGGCCCCGCAGTCCCCAGGCGCTCTGGGCAACGTCCCTTCAATTTTGAGGGAAATGCAGCCGACACAGCTGGAGCGCCCAGGAGGGAATCGCGTTGGGGTACAAAGAGCGCAGCAAAGGTTAGTTAGGTGGAATAGACCTGTTTGGCCACCGGGCACTACAACTGCGAATCAGCATGCTCCCTTCATCAATTCCACGCAGGTGACCTTTCAGCAGAAGCTGGGGAGGTGGAGGATAATGCTGGAACCACAGCGACACCCGTGATCAGACACGAAGCCTGCCTGATACGGCAGACGTGAGCTGCGGAGAGACCAAAGGAACGCCCTTCCGAGAGACCTCGCCTATGCTGCTGCGAAACGCCAGGCGCCTTCCTCCGGGGTCTCGGCGCAGCGCTAACTAGACCGAACGCGGGTTAGGGAAGTCCGCCCCACCTCCACACCCTGGGTAGAACTTGCTGCAGCGCAGCAACTCTGGTTTGGCTGGAAGCCAGCCAGCCCGAGGGTCTGTGCGTTTCCAACTACCCTAGACTCCTTCCGCCATTTCCCAGAAAAAGACTTTAGCTCCAGGGCGCAGGAGCAAAGAACTTGTAAATTTAGCTTTGCTTTGCAGGAAAAAAAAAAAAAAAAAAAAGCAGAAATTCTCAAGCTCCCCTTGCTTTGCTCCATTTCAAAATTCCACAAGCAGTCCCTAACCACAAAATGTGGGGACCTGGCAAATTACTTCTTGCAAATCTTGCTTCCTCTGTGTCCACTGGTTTTTTGTTTGTTTGTTTGTTTGCTTGCCTGGTTTTGATTTTATTTGGGGGGGAGGGGGTTGCTGTTGTTTTGTTTTATGTTTGTTTTTTTTTGTTTTTGTTTTTGTTTTTTTTCTGCTTCCACCCAGGAAATGGACAGCGGGAGACCAGGAGCTCTCTACAACCCATTTCTAGGTTCCTCTTGTATTTCATCCAGTAACTATTCCTTAAGGAGAATACTGGTAGCAATGAAAGTACAAGTCTTCCTTATGTCTTACTTGAAACTATGGAAATGTTCTGATAAATGAACACATATACACATACAGATGTATACATACAATTTTTGCAGCCAGACCTTTTGAGGCTCCATATTATTGACACAACATTGGACTTTTGATTTGGTTTTTGTGTCATGGTCTTTATATGTTGGGTGCTCAGTAAGGGATTTTTAAGACAAAGAATAAAACTGAGTGCTTTATTCCCGAAGTGCCAGGCTGGCATAAATTAATCCCTGAGAATTAGTAACTTGGTATGTGTTTGTGTATGAATACAAATGCTGTATAAGTTATATGTATATTTAAAGAAGAATGCAGACAAAAATCAGTACGTATCTATAACTTGTTTGTGTGGTAGTTGCTTGGCTGTGTCTGACTCTTTGCGACCCCATGGACTGTAGCCTGCCAGGCTCATTTATCCATGAAATTCTCCAGGCAAGAATATTGGAGTGGGTTGCCATTCCCTTCTCCAGAGGATCTTCCTGACCCAGTGATAGACATGCTCTAATTCTTGTGTCTCTAGTCTAGTTCCAACAGAAACCCACAACAGGTGGATTACTGCTAATTCCAAGTTAGCCCAGTTCAAACTAGTAGAAAAGCCAGCTCCCAATTTAGATCTCAATCAGGTATTACATGGCTGAAGATCTAGATCTTATAAGAAAATGTCCAACATAACGTTTAAAGTTATATAAGCATGGTTGCTTGGGGGAGAGGAGAGCTGATTTTTTTTTTTCTGTTTTATGGGGGACAAAGAATAAGTTTTAGCAATAATAATGAATTCACTAAATTTAGGAACAACCTGCCACCACCAGTAGGCTGTTCTGTTCAGGATGAAGTCTCTCCTAAAAAGTGAAATCAGAGATTTAACAGTGAAGCTGTCCACTGGCTTAAGGAAAGAAGCAATAGAAATTGCTTTTTGCCTTATATTCAGACTAGGAAATATTGCATCTGTGATTCACTCCAGATTTGAAAAAAAACAGACCAAGCTAATTTATTGCTTCTTGATCTGTACTTAACAAACACCAACATTATACTTTATTAAGGACTATATACTATCTAAACCTTACACTACATGGTTCACATACATTCTCTCATTTAATTCTTAGAACAGCACTAGGAGCTAACATTTTCATCCTCATTTTTGGCCCGAGGAAGCTGAACTTAGAGAATTTAAGGAACTCTGCCAATACCAGCTGTCTGGTGGTAGAACTAGCCTCTCTTCATTTCAAGGTCCACCTCTTTGCCGATTGTCTAGACCAAGTCAGCCAGGCCACCCAGCACTGGTGGCCCTTTTGACCATCTTGCCTGTGGCTTTAGCCCATCCCACCTCTGAAGTGATATCAACGTTCATGGCTACTTAAACCTCCAAATATTGATTAGGAACCTACATGTTATTTTTTTTTTCTGGAGGTGATGATGGTGATGATAAAAATCAGGCAGAGAACTGTGCACCATGGTTCTGTTGAGCCAGCTGATCATCAATTCTTAGGTAGCACTAATAGGTAATCACATACTATTTATTTTGAAGTCCACAACCCAAACACTTTAACTTCTTATCTGGTCCCATTTAGTTACCTTCAGGATTCATTTTCCCCCCCATCTTATGTGCCTTTTCTCCCCACTCTCTTCTTCATTCTTTTTCCCTGTCTCCTCATCCTTATCACTTCTTCCAAAGCCAGACACACGTATGCATTAAATAAAAAACACAATAAATTTAAATTTGCTTGGAAGAAATGTTAAATACTGTTCTCCATTTATAACAATGTTAATGTAAATAGCAGAAAAATAACCATAAAAATTGAATTGCTTTTCATTTTCTCCTGTCTGTTGAATACAATTGTCTTTTTTGTTTTCCACCAGTGGGTCAAGGACTTAAAAATATAGAGGCCTTTCCCTTGAGAGAAAATTATTCAGATAAAAGTTCTTTAAAAGAGATCTTTTCAACTAGAAATCAGCAGTTTGGCAAGTTCACCCAATAAGAACTTGCCCAAATCAGGAATGTAAACAAAATGAATCTAGATTTCAAAGGCCCAAAAATTCTGCCCTTTATGCATGGAAGAGCCCCTCCCATGAGGAGGATCTTACTTCTTTTCTTTATTTTATTTTTTATTTTTAGATTTTTATTGGAGTATGGTTGATTTACAGTGTTGTGTTAGTTCCCGCTATACAGCAAAGTGAATTAGTTACACATACACATATATCCAGTCTTTTTTATATTATTTTCCCTTCTGGGCCATTACAGTTTTGAGAAGAGTTCCCTGTGCTATACTTTAGGTCTTTATTAGTTAACTATTTTATATATAATGGTGTGTATATATCAATCCCAATCTCTTAGTATATCCCTCCTTCTACCCCTTCCCCTCTGATAACCGTAATTGTGTTATCTATATCAAATCTTATTTCATTTTGCTTTACATATGCTTTGAACATGTTTGGCTATGTGAGTTCCAAGGACCCTGAAGATTAGAAGCATCACATTAGGAAAGGATGAGAAATCATGTCAGGTAAGCATATCGACAGCATTATGATGTCACAGCTATTATCATTATTGCAAAATAGTGGAGAGATCATAGGGTAAACTTTAATAAGTAAAAGCTTAAAATTATGACAGTGAAAACATAATTTATGTTGACATTTAACAGTATGAAACATAGTATTAATTCAGGCACTTACTACAAGCGATGTAAAACCAATTTAATCGCAACTAAATCAAAAGCGAGAACTTATTTCAAGGAGAGCTTGGCCCTCAAAAACTGAGAGAGGAATTGAGCCACCAGCCACCTTGGACCAGGAAGGAAGGCAGCCGATCCTCAGGAACAATCCACACTCCAGACACCATCAGAACTCTCCTTTTTCTGTTGGTTCTTGTCTGTGTTGACGTTTTTCATCTGTTTCACTGTAGACAGACTTTCTCCACAGTGTTCAAAACACATTCATTAATACTTTCTGAGGATTACATTTTACAGCTTCAGTCGTCTTACAGAAACTAATTTGAATTCCTTCCAAGTTCAGAAATACTGAGAAATGGATTCTGCCACTGAATAAAATGTATACCATGATAGGTTGACATTCTGAAAGTAACAACTGGAAAGACTGAAATGTAGTGGAAGCAAGAAGAATTAGACAAACAAAAATCCCAGGGAAGAAAATGTATTGCCTAGAGCTGTTGATGATTGCTGTTATATTTCCTTAAGGCATCTGTGGTTCTGGACACGGACTGTAGTTTAGACTTGGTCCAGGAAGAGGGATTCTACTGAGAAAGAGAAGCAAAGCTTTTGATAGTTATTGGGGCCAGTATGACAGCTTTGAATTTAGAAGTGCCCCAAATGTATGGCCAGTCATCTTTGTGGACCTTTGCTATGTGTTGCAATAAAACAGGAGACCAAGGAAGTGAGTAGGAAAATTCTAACAGGCAATTTGAAATCTACCCGTTTGGTGTGCTTAGAAGAAAAACTCTTGAGGGAGGAGGCCTACAGTATACATAGATGGAGGATTCAGAAGAGACAGAGACCTTCCAGGCTGTCAAGCAGAAGGCCAGGATGGCAAGGCGCAGGGAAGAGGATGCATCATAGATGGACCAAGTCTAGTTACAAATCGGCATGGACTCAGTTCAATGTCTGACTGGTCAGTGTAGTCAGTTCTCCATGCATTCTGCCTAACTTAGGAAAGAGTGACTGCTCTCTGGGCAGAATCATATCACCTGGAGCCTCTAGAATCCATTTATATAAAATATCTGATTACAATATTAAAATATATATGCACAGTGATAATAAAAATGTGACCAGGAATAATAACTAGAAAATCAAAACAGTAGAAGTAAATCAATACACAATCCAGATATTAGAGTTAGCAGGAAAGGACTTTAAAATAACTGTCATAAGAGGGGTGTGCAAAAAAGAAATCCCCCTACATTGTTGATGGGACTGTAAATTTGTGCAGCCACTATGAAAAACAGTATGGAGGGTCTTCAGAAAACTAAAAATAGAATTAACATATGATCCAGCAAATCCACTCCTGGGCATATATCTAGACAAAATTATACATAATCCAAAAATATCCATGCACTCCAATATTCATTGCAGCAACTATTTACAATGACCACAACCTAAAAGTTCATCAATAGATGAATGGATAAAGAAAATGTGGTACAAATACACAATAGAATACTACACAGTTATAAAAAAAGAATGAAACAGGCCATCTTGCAGCAACATCAATGGACCTAGAGATTATCATACTAAGTGAAGAAAGTCAGAAAAAGACAAATATCTTATGATATCACTTATATGTGGAATCTAAAACATGATACAAAGGAACTTATCTACAGAACATAGAGAACAGACTTGAGGTTACCAAGGGGAAAGGAGGATGGGGGAAGGGATGGATTGGGAGTTTGGGATTAGCATATGCAAACTACTATATTTACATAGAATGGATAAATAGCAAGGTCCCGCTGTGTAGCTTGGGAAACTATATTTAATATTCTATGATAAACCATAGTGGAAAAGAGTATGAAAAAGAATATATAATTGAATCAATTTGCTGTAGAGCAGAAATTAACACAACACTGTCAATTAAGTATACTTCGATA
The DNA here is from genome assembly GCF_963930625.1 of Muntiacus reevesi. Classification (NCBI taxonomy): domain Eukaryota; kingdom Metazoa; phylum Chordata; class Mammalia; order Artiodactyla; family Cervidae; genus Muntiacus; species Muntiacus reevesi. The sequence continues at coordinate 16,183,968 of NC_089267.1, forward strand.
AAATAAAAATGTGTTATAGAGTTAGGAGACAAAGAAGACATGTCACATAATTTCTCAGTTTTGGTAAATGTTCCCTGATTGTTAGGTGTTAACATAAGGGGAAACTGGGTGAGGGAATGTAGGAATTAAATGTAATATTTTTGTAACTCTTCTATAATTCTGAAATTGTTTCCAAAAAATGTTTAATTTTTAACCTATGAGAGGACTGAAAGATTTAGGATGATAGATCAGGGTAGCCATGAGACAGCTTAATGAATATGTTTTGTGTAATTATGATCTTTGAGCCATGTGGGAGTATGAGTCATTAAGAAATAAATTTAATATTTTAAAATAAGCGCAAAAAAGAGGGAGGATTTTTTAATGAATTTTATTTAGCTACTCTTTAGATTTTGCCCAAAAATGTATGTATAAGGCTGTGCATGTAATGCAATACTATACACTATTAGAAGAAAGAGGTGATAGATAGATCGATAGATAATGAATAAAGTAAAATAAATTAAAAGGAATTATGTAGGATTTAGTGCAGAAAGCATTCAGTCCTTAGGATCTCATATTCTAATTTAACAACAAAATGAAGTTTCCATTGCTACTGCTTATATAGCACAAAAGTACATCACCAGCTTTGCCAATGATAATTTAGAGATAATGTGAATGGTTTGCTTTAATGACTCCTAGTCAATGTGCAATGAATGAATCTGTGCTGCCTTTCCCTACCTCTCCTCTGTGAACCTCAGATGGCCTTTGACAGCAGTAAGAAAATAGAAATGGATCAGGTTTTATGGCAGCCTCTCCTCAAATACACTTTGAGTACCTGAAGTAATGAACAGGAAAAAAGAAACTGATAGAGGAGCATAATGATTAAATAAAGCTCCTTTTTTTTTTTTTCTGCTAAAATTATAATTTTCCATGTTTACCTGAGAACCCACAGAGTTTGGATCTGCAGACTTGCAATTGCTTAAATGTACAAAATGATTAAATATTTTCTTTTATTTGCATGTGCCATTGCATGCTAATTGCACTGTACTGTGAAACTAAAGGTCAGATTTTTTAATTTGACCATATTTGCTAGTGAAGTTTTGCTGCTGACAGATGATAATGTGACTGTGTGCCTGGTATTTCTTCTGTGATAATGGGCAGCTACTCTATGGCCACGTCATTCAATAGGCAATGATGTTTTTACATTATATTTTTCATTATTATTCTGCATATCTCAATTTACATGTTTAAAATGAATTTGGCTACAAAAATGAACTAGGACACATTTTCATTTTTAATGCAATTACTGAATTTTGCTTAAGGGAAAAAAACATATTCATAAGAATGGCTAGCTCATATTTTCTTTAATGCCAGGTACCTTATATCCATGATTTGCTTCAAGGATTTGCCAGTGGCCAAATCTCACTCTGCTGTCCTCATCAAGTTTGAGGGCAAAGCTGTGTTCTATCAGCTCTTCATACAAGTTCTCCAGATTCCTCCATGGATTCACAAGGGCTGATTTCTAACACAAGGGTAATGGAAGCAGCTAAACACTTTTTTTGATTAGTACTTCCTACACAGTAAAGATTATTTGATTGGATCAGCCCCTCCAAAATGTTCTTTTTCTCAACTTTGAAAGGGAAATTCTAGATTAAAGTGATGATTTCTCTTATTGGAAAATTTTACTTTGCTATCAAATTTGTGTTCTATACTCAGTTTTCTACTCTTACCAGATTATATGTTCATCCTGTCTTGGTCTCTTTGTTTCCCTATGAAAGGACATACTTTTTTTATGGATGCTTTTGCAAGGTGTTTTCATTATTGTTATTGTCATATTTGCTTTTGTGTGCAAATGTGTGCATTAAAATTTTTGTTTCACTGAACAAGGACTTAAAGATTATGAACTCCTAAGTGCCTTAAATCTCTTTTGCAAACTTCTTTTTGAAGGAATATTTCATTAACTTTAAATTAATGTCAAGTTATTAAGCTTACAACAGAATGCCTGGATGAATTTTCATCTCATTTTAAATATCTGGGGGAGACCAAGACGCTATTATTTTTTATCTAGTTTAATGCTTAATAGAGCATTCCATTATTTTATGCACGACTAAAAATAAAGTTGCCACTGATTAAATTCACAATCCTTTCTAATTAATTAGAATGCCCCATTGAAAGAGCTTTTCAGACATATGAAATTTTATATTTTAAATTATTTATCACTTCTTTGTATACATAAAATACAATTAATTGTTTAAGACATATTCATAATTTATTTAGGTTGAGAATCTCAGTCTTCTGAGTCATTTTCAACAGTCGTCGATTTTCATGTTTTCTCACACATCATCATCTGTGTCACCCAGAGCATGAGTAATACAACATTTTTGTGAGTATATCCCACTGTGATTTCTGCTATTTTTCTGCAAAAGAATATTCTGTAGCTTTTTCTCAGGATGTATAAAAATGTAGTGAGTGAAATGTTGTAAAGTGATTGGCCTCCAACTAATAAAATAATATTAAAAAAATAAAAAAAAAAAAAAAAAAAAAAAAAAAAATGTAGTGAGTGACAATCACATCACAACCTCCACCAGTAATTATACAATGCAGCCCATTTCAGAGATGCTCAAATATGGAAGAAAATGTTCTTCTTAAACTTGATAAAATACAGAGAATTCAAAATGTTTAACAGTTTGCATGACTATACAAGTCTTCAGATTATCAGCCTTTCCTGCATATTCATTATAATTGGTGTTTAAATGGTCCATTTTGTGTGAGAAAATCAAAATACTTCACCAATAGTAATAGTGCATATTCTAATCATATATACTTAAAACCTATAGGTGATATCATCTCAGAAGTTTGATATCATCTCAGAAGTCCATCTCAGAAGTTTGACAGATAAAAATGTCATTGTTTATCTGCCACAAGAGCCAGAATAAATATTACAGTTTAAGAGAATTTAGATCTAATTTGTGAATTAATTTTTTGTGTCTAATTCTGCTAATCTGATTTATGAGAATTGGGAAATAACAAATTGAAGACAATTTCAATAACTATAAAATGAGAAAAAAAGAGCTGTTGCTCTAAACACTCAAACTCCGACTGTACATCACAGGGAGCTCTGCTCAATGGCATGTGGCAGCCTGAATGGGAGGAGGTTTGGGGGAGAATGGATACGTGTATGTGTATGGCTGAGTCCCTTTGCTCTGCACCAGAAGCTATCACAGCATTTTTAATTGGCTATAGTCCAATATAAAATAAACAGTTTAAAAACTAATAAAACAGCACATAGAAAGTTTTTTAACCAGAAAAAGAAGAAAATTAGAGAGTTGCTAGATACATCCAAAATGGTGTAGTAGAGCATGAGACTAAGGAGATCAATGGGAGAAGCAATTTAATATGAAGCCAGAGTTCCAACAAGCTTTTGAGTGAGACAAGAATGCAAAGAAGTCTTAAAATATCAGTATTCAAGTTCAATCTAGAATTAATGGAAATTAAGAAAAAGAAGCAATGCTGCAATATATTGAATCAGTGATCAGTTCAGTTCAGTAACTCAGTCCTGTCCAACTTTTTGTGACCCCATGAACTACAGCACATCAGGCCTCCCTGTCCATCACCAGTTTCTGAGGCTTGCTCAAACTTATGTCCATAGAGTCAGTGATGGTACCCAACCATCTCATCCTCTGTCGTCCCCTTCGTCTCCTGCCTTCAGTCTTCCCCAGCATCAGCATCTTTTCCAAGGAGTCAGTTCTTCTTATCAGGTGGCCAAAGTATTGACGCTTCAGCTTCAACATCAGTCCTTCCAATGAATATTCAGGGTTGATTTCCTTTAGGATTGAGTGGTTGTAACTCCTTGCAGTCCAAGGGTCTCTCAAAAGTCTTCTCCAACAACACAGTTCAAAAGCATCAATTCTTTGTACTCAGCTTTCTTCATGGTCCAACTCTCACATCCATACATGACTACTGGAAAAACCATAACTTTGACTAGATGGACTTTGTCAGCAAAGTAATGCTTCTGGTTTTTAATATGCTGCCTAGGTTGGTCATAGCTTTTCTTCCAAGGAGCAGGTGTCTTTTCATTTCATGGCTGCAATCACCATCTGCAGTGATTTTAGAGCCCAAGAAAATAAAGTCTGTCACTATTTCCATTGTTTTCCCATCTGTTTGCCATGAAGTGATGGGAATGGATGTCATGATCTTCATTTTCTTGAACGTTGAGTTTTAAGCCAAGTTTTTCACTCTCTTTCACTTTCATTAAGAGGCTCTTTAGTTCCTCTTCGCTTTCTGCCATAAGGTAGTGTCATCTGCATATCTGAGGTTATTGATATTTCTCCCCCAATCTTGATTCCAGCTTGTGCTTTTTCCAGTCTGGCATTTCACATGATGTACTCTGCATAGAAGTTAAATAAGCAAGGTGACAATATACAACTTGATGTACTCCTTTCCCAATTTGGATCCAGTCCATTGTTCCATGTCCATTTCTATCTGTTGCTTCTTGATCTGCATACAGATTTCTCAGGAGGAAGGTAAGGTGGTCTGGTATTCCCACCTCTTGAAGAATTTTCCAGTTTGCTGTGATCCACACAGTCAAAAGCTTCAGCATAGTCGATGAAGTAGAAGTAGATGTTTTTCTGGAATTCTCTTGCTTTTTCTATGAGCCAATGGATGTTGTCAATTTGATCTCTGGTTCCTCTGCCTTTTCTAAGTCCAACTTGAATCACAAAGGAGGGAAAAGAAAGAGATAAAGATATAGACATCTATGAGAATTCTGGAGAAAGAAACCAGAAGACATGCAACAGTCAATGATAGAAATGAAGAAAACTTTACTGCACTGAAGAAAATGTTTACTTATTGAATAACTTATTTATTAAGTGCAGTTACAAATTCTGGGCCAAATAATAAGAAAAGATGTACATATAAATGCAACCCATTATGTTCATTTACTTACTTGTTTTATTTCAAGATATATATTATATATATATTTAAAACATGAAAGAATGGATGCAGAAAATAATTTTTAAAAAATGATTGCCTTCAACCAGAGGAGCACAGATAAATGTTTGTTTTTTCTCCGTCTGGTGATGAAGTACTTTCTTCAGAGTTTTGACAGAATAAAGTTTACACAAATGGATTTCTATACCCAGCTGAAATGCTTTTCAATATTGCTATATAAAGGGAACACAGAGACAGTCTTAGATATGCAAGAAATTATACAGTTTAAGAAAATCAAAGCTAAATTTATTTGAAAAGTTTGGAAGGATATGTATCAAAATGTTATCCCTTGTTATTCTTTGGATTGGAGAGATTCCAATGATTGCCACTTTCTTATTCTCGTTTGAATTGTTATTTTCTTTGAAATTAAGTATGAATTTCTATTCTTTCTGATAATTAAAATTTTTATTTTTAGAATATATCATCAAGCACCTTACAGCAATGCTGTAATAGTATTGCTATACAACCCTAATCCTCGCAATTTATTTAATATTATGCAATATGCATGTTATGAAAGTGAAAGAGGAGAGTGAAAAAGCTGGCTTAAAGCTCAACATTTAGAAAACTAAGATCATGGCATCTGGTCCCATCACTTCACGACAAATAGATGGGAAAACAATGGAAACAGTGACAGACTTTATTTTGGGGGGGGCTCCAAAATCACTGCAGATGGTGACTGCAGCCATGAAAATAAAAGACACTTGCTCCTTGGAAGAAAAGCTATGACCAACCTAGACAGCATAATAAAAAGCAGAGACATTACGTTGCCAACAAATGTCCATCTAGTCAAGGCTATGTTTTTTCTGGTAGTCATCTATGGATGTGAGAGTTGGACTAAAAAGAAAGCTGGGTGTCAAAGAATTGATGCTTTTGAACTGTGGTGTTGGAGATGACTCTTGAGAGGCCCTTTGACTGCAACGAGATCCAACCAGTCCATCCTAAAGGAGATCAGTCCTGGGTGTTCATTGGAAGGACTGATGTTGAAGCTGAAACTCCAATACTTTGGCCACCTGATGTGAAGAACTGACTCATTGAAAAAGACCCTTTTGCTGGGAAAGATTGAGGGTGGGAGGAGAAGGGGATGACAGAGGATGAGATGGTTGGATGGCATTACCACCTCAATGGACATGAGTTTGAGTAAACTCCAGGAGTTGGTGATGGACAAGGAGGCCTGGCATGCTGCAGTCCCTGGGGTTGCAAATAGTTGGACATGACTGAGCCACTGAACTGCTAAACTGAATATGCATAATGTGTACAAGTGAAACAAATTAGTTCAGTTTTAATAGTTATTGAAATTGCACTCTATCTCTTAGAAATAAAATTGCCTAAGGTACAATCTGCATGCCAGAATATAACTGAAACCTTGTTTAAATAAATAGAGTTTATGTACAGATTATGTGGGTGTATTTGATTTGTAAGCTCTTCACAGGTGTAAAGGAAGTTTCCTCCTTATCTGGAAATTACAGCAAGCATACGTATGTAACTTGAGCAAAATTAAGTTGAACTTATACCCAAACTTGGAAAACATAAGTCTCCCCTGGTGGCTCAGATGGTAAAGGATCTGCTTGCAATACAGGATACCTGGGTTCAATCCCTGGTTTGCGAAGATTCCCCTGGAGAAGAGAATGGCTAACCCCTCCAGTATTCTTGCCTGGAGAATCCCATCAACAGAGGAGCCTGGCGGGCTCTCATATTTCAACGAAGACTTTTGCTGTGCATCTAAAATTATATTCAGTAATTGTAGCTTATCATCTATGTATTATAACCTATACAATTTGCAGCTTAGAAATATTTCTGGGAAGAATGGACTGATTTAAACACTATAAAATTTCACTGTAATTTCATGCTCATATTGAATAAAAAGGAGCAGATGGGATGAATTGAGAGAGTAGCACTGACATATACATACACTACCGTCTGTAAAATAGATAGCTAGCAGGAAGCTCCCGTATAGAACAGGAAGCTCAACTCAGTGTTCTGTGATGACCTAGAGGCTGTGGGAGAGAGACTTAAGAGGAAAAGGATATATGTATGCAAATAACTGATTCACTTTATTATACAGCAGAAGCTAACACAACATTGTAAAGCAATTACATTCCAATAAAAAAAAAATGAATGCTTGTCAGGAAGAAAATATCAGTTTATTCTGAATTTCTATATTTAAGAACATTGTATCAATACTGAAATATCATATCTCAATAAAATATTATATCTGTTCAGTCTTAGATCTGATAATAATCATTTTTGTATAAAGCCTTTTCCTCCAAAGAGCACTTAATAGATTCTTGACAATTTTGCTGCTTTTATAAAATGGCTTAAATATAAACAGAACTTTATTAATAGTCAAAGTCAACATTTACTTACAAAATAGAGCAGAAATTCTAATGCCCTATGGTTGTGTGAAGATAGAAGTCATGGATTCAGAGCCAAGTAGAAAATTCAGTAAATATTTGTACCGTGAGTCAACAACAGCTATTCCAGTTAAGGGCATTTGAAAGTGAAAGTGAAAGTCGCTCAGTCGTATCTCTTTGCAACCACATGGACTATACAGTTCATGGAATTATCCGGGGCAGAATACTGGAGTCGGTAACCTTTCCCTTCTCCAGGGGATCTTACCAACCCAGGGATCGAACCCAGGTCTCCCATATTGCAGGTGGATTCTTTACCAGCTGAGCCACAAGGGAAGCCCAAGAATACCAGACCGGGTAGCCTGTCCCTTCTCCAGGGGATCTTCCTGACCCAGGAGTCAAACCAGGGTCTCCTGCATTGCAGGTGGATTCTTTACCAACTGAGCTATGAGGGAAGCCCAAACCAAACCTAGGGCATAAAATTCATAATTGCTAGTATGATCTTTATAAAGGTGTTTTAAATTTAATATTTTTTATCTATTATCACAAATTTCCTTTGACATTTTATGAGTATTGTTGTTAATGTTTCCACATAAGGCTAAAGTCATTTCAGATTCATTGAAATGTATTTGGGCTTATTTAAATACATCATTGGGGATTCCCTGGTGGCTCAGATGGTAAAGTGTCTGCCTGCAATGCGGGAGGCCTGAGTCCAATCCCTGAGTTGGGAAGATCCTCTGGAGAAGGAAATGGCAACCCACTCCAGTATTCTTGCCTGGGAAATCCCATGAACAGAGGAGCCTGGCGGGCTAAAGTCCAGGGGACACAAAGAGTCAGACACATTATGCCAATTCTCCAGTTTAGACTGAATTATGCACCCTGCTCTGTAATAGTATATATTTGTTCTCTGAACAGAGAAAGTAGAATGATGTTGGGGGAAAAAAAATAGAAAATTAAAGTATTCGGCTTATATTTGGCCTTAGGGATATTTAACTTCTTAGATAGTATCTGATGATTTTCTACATATATCCATTCTCCCTTTTTATTGTTAAGATAAAACTTGGTTGATGTGCCCAGCTTAAACAAAAATTACATTTTCATTTCTCTAAAATTTTATTTTAATTGGAAGATAATTACTTTACAATATCTTCCATGTGTCAACATGAATCAGCCATAGATACACATATGTTTCAGTTCAGTTCAGTTCAGTCACTCAGTCATGTCCAACTCTTTGCGACCCCTTGAACCGCATCATGCCAGGCCTCCCTGTCCATCACCAACTCCCGGAGTTTACTCAAACTCATGTCCATCAAGTCAGTGATGCCATCCAACCATCTCATCCTCTGTCATCCTCTTCTCCTCCTGCCTTCAATCTTTCCCAACATCAGGGTCTTTTCAAATGAGTCAGCTCTTCACATCTGGTGGCCAAAATATTGGAGTTTCAGCTTCAACATCAGTCCTTCCAATGAACACCCAGGACTGATTTCCTCTAGGATGGATTATTTGCATCTCCTTGCAGTCCAAGGGACTCTCAAGAGTCTTCTCCAACACCACAGTTGAAAAGCATCAATTCTTCTGCACTCAGCTTTCTTGATAGGCCAACTCTCACAGTCATACATGACCACTGGAAAAACCATAGTCCTGACTAGACGGACCTTTGTTGACAAGTAATGTCTCTGCTTTTTAATATGCTGTCTAGGTTGGTCATAATTTTCCTTCCAAGGAGTAAGCATATGTCTGCTCCCTCTTAAGCCTCCCTCCCACCTCCCTCCCCATCCCACCCCGATAGTTTGGCACAGAACACTGGCTTTGGGTTCCCTGTGTCATATAGCAAATTCCCATTGGCTATCTAGTTTACATATGGTAATGTGTATGTTTCAATGCTAGACTTCCCAGGTGGTGCTAGTGGTGAATAACCTGCCTGCCAATGCAGGAGACATTAAGAGATGTGAGTTCGATCCCTGGGTTGGAAAGATCCCTGGGAGGTGGGCATGGCAACCTACTTACTCCAGTATTCTTGCCTGGAGAATCCCAGGGACAGAGGAGCCTGGCATGCAGTCCACTGGGTGGCAAAGAGGTGGACATGACCGAAGGGACTTAGCATGCACTCACACACACACACGTTTCAATGCTACTCTCTCAAATCATCCCACATTTTCACTCCCCCACTGTGTCCAAAACTCTGTTCTCTGTGTCTGCATCTCCAATGCTGCCATGTAGATAGGTACACTTTCTCATCTCTTTTGTAGAGAAATAAGCAAAAGTTCTTGGGTGGGACTTCTGGGAAACTCTGTTTAGTAACGGAGACATGGGTTCTTGACACCATCTTGAGCTGTGAGGAAGCTTGAGCATGGACATCTCATGCTATACTAAACCTGAAGCAGAGAGACTGAAAGAACATAGGTGGCAGTTTATTCCATGAAACTGCCCTTTCAGCGCTGAACTGCCTACCTCCAGACTTCTTCGACTTTAGTAGGTCACTGCTATTTCCGGACTCTAAACTAGCAGCCAAAGACAGTTCCCAACTTACCTAATATGTAATGTGGACTCTTAGTAAGTACAATATGATTATGGTCCAGTCATAAAAATGCTTTGGGTTCCCTACTGCAAGCATGTTAATCAGAATGCTAACCTTTTTCACAAGCCTTTTCTAAGAGATAACTACTTACACATTTTCCTTCAATCTCTGAATATTTTCTGAGCAGTCAGCCATTAAGGCCTTAGAATTCAGATATTTTGAAATGTAATTGTTAAGTTAAATTGCTAAATTGCTGTTGTTCAACCATTACTAGAAAATCAATAATAATTTAAAAGGATGATGAATTTTGAACTTATATATTTAATTTAATCACATAGCTAAATATCTAATTTTAATATTATCTAGAATTTTCCTTCTTTCCAATTTCCTTCCTTCCAATTTCCTTCAAGGTAAATTGAAAGTGGTCAAACAGGAGATGGCAAAGGTGCACATTGACATTTTAGGAATCAGTGAAATAAATGGACTGGAATAAGCAAATTTAATTCAGATGACCATTATACCTACTTCTGTGGGCAAGAATCTCTTAAAAGGAGATGGAGTAGCCCTAATAGTCAGCAAAAGAGTCCAAAATGCAGTACCTGGATGCAATCTCAAAAATGACAGAATGATCTCTGTTTATTTCCAAGGCAAACCATTCAATATCATGGTAATCCAAGTCTATGCCCCGACCAGTAATGCTGAAGAAGCTGAAGTTGAACAATTCTATGAAGACCTATAAGACATTTAAAAACTAACACCAAAAAAGATGTCCTTTTCATCACAGGGGACTGGAAAGTAAAGTAGGAAGTCAAGAGATACCTGAGTAACAGGCAGATTTGGCCTTGGAGTACAGAATGAAGCAGGGCAAAATCTAATGGAATTTTGCCAAGAGAATGCACTGGTCATAGCAAACACCCTCTTCCAACAACACAAGAGAAAACTCTACACATGGACATCACCAGATAGTCAAAATTGAAATCAGATTGATTATATTATTTGCAGCGAAAGATGGCGAAGCTCTATACAGTCAGCAAAAACAAGACCGGGAGCTGACTGTGGCTTAGATCATGAACTCCTTATTGCCAAATTCAGACTTAAGTTGAAGAAAGTAGGGAAAACCACTGGACCATTCAGGTATGACCTAAATCAAATCCCTTATGATTATTCAATGGAACTGGCAAATAGATCCAAAGGGTTAGATCTGATAGAGTGCCTGAAAAACTATGGACAGAGCTTCATAACATTTTAAAGGAGGCAGTGATCAAGATATTCCCAAGAAAAAGAAATGCAAAAAGGCAAAATGGTTGCCTGAGGAAGACTTACAAATAGCTGAGAAAAGAAGAGAAGCAAAAAACAAAGGAGAAAAGGAACAATATAACCAATTGAATGCAGAGTTCCAAAGAATAGCAAGGAGGGAGAAGAAAGCCTTCCTCAGTGATCAGTGCAAAGAAATAGAGGAAAACAATAGACTGGGAAAGACTAGAGATCTCTTCATGAAAATTAGAGATAACAAAGGAACATTTCATACAAAGAAGGGCACAATAAAGGACAGAAGTGGTATGGACCTAACAGAAGCTGAAGATATTAAAAAGAGGTGGCAGGAACACACAGAAGGACTATACAAAATAGATCTTCATGATCCAGATAATCACGATGATGTGATCACTCACCTAGAGCCAGACATCTTGGAATGTGAAGTCAAGTGGACCTTAGAAATAATCACTATGAACAAAGCTAGTGGAGGTGATGGAATTCCAGTTGAGCTATTTCAAGTCCTAAAAGATGATGCTGTGAAAGTGCTGCACTCAATATGCCAGCAAATTTAGAACACTCGGCGGTAGCCACAGGACTGGAAAAGGTCAATTTTAATTCCAATCCCAAAGAAAGGAAATGCCAAAGAATGTTCAAACTACCGGACAATTGCACTCATCTCACATGCTAGTAAAGTAATGCTCAAAATCCTCTAAGCCAGGCTTCAGCAATATGTGAACCATGAACTTCCAGATGTTCAAGCTGGATTTAGAGAAGGCAGAGGAACCAGAGATCAAATTGACAATATCTGTTGGATCATTGAAAAAGCAAGAGAGTTCCAGAAAAACATCTACTTCTGCTTCATTGACTACACTAAAGCCTTTGACTGTGTGGATCACAACAAACTGTGGAAAATTCTAAAAGAGTTGGGAATACCACACTACCTGACCTGCCTCCTGAGAAATCTGTATGCAGGTCAAGAAGCCACAGTTAGAAATGGACATGGAACAACAGACTGGTTCCAATCAGGGAAAGGAGTATGTCAAGGGTGTATATTGTCACCCTGATTATTTAACTTATATGCAGAGTACATCATGCAAAATGCCAAACTGGATGAAGCACAAGTTGGAATCAAGATTGTGGGAGAAATAAAAATAACCTCAGATATGCAGATGACATCACCCTTATGGCAGAAAGCAAAGAAGAACTAAAAAGCCTCTTGATGAAAGTGAAAGAGGAGAGTGAAAAAGTTGGCTTAAAACTCAACGTTAAAAAAACTAAGATCGTGGCATCTGGTCCCATCACTTCATGGCATATAGATGGGAAAACAATGGAAATGATGAGAGACTTTGTTTTGGGGGGGGGCTCCAAAATCACTGCAGATGATGACTGCTGCCATGAAATTAAAAGACACTTGCTCCTTGTAAGAAAACCTATGACCACATAGGCAGCATATAAAAATCAGAGACATTACTTTGCTGACAAAGGTCTGTATGGTCAAAGTGGTGGTTTTTCCAGTAGTCATGTATGGACGTGAGATTTGGACTATAAAGAAAGCTGAGCACTGAAGAGTTGATGGTTTCAAACTGTGGTGTTGGAGAAGACTCTTGAGAGTCCCTTGGACTTCAAGGAGATCAAACCAGTCAACCCTAAGGGAAATCAACCCTAATATTCATTGGAAGGATTGATGCTGAAGCTGAAACTCCAATACTTTGGCCACCCGATGCGAATTACTGACTCATGGGCAAAGACCCTGATGCTGGGTAAGATTGCAGGCAGACAGAAAAGGGGATGACGGAGAATAAGATATGTGGATGGCATCACCAGCTTGATGGACATGAGTCTGAGCAAGCTCTAGGAGTTGGTGATAGACAGGAAAGTCTGGAGTGCTGCAGTCCATGGGGTTGCAAAGAGTTGGACACAGCTGAGCGACTGAACTGAGTGACTGAGAATTTTCCTTCTTTAAACAAAAATGCATATTTGATTATTATGAAAATTTGTTTCCCTATTTATTGTTGTTCAGTCCCTCAGTCATGTCCAACTCTTTGCAACCCCATGGACTGCAGCACTCCAGGCCATCATGTCCTTCAGTGTCTCCCGGAGGTTTCTCAAACTCATGTCGGTTAAATTGATGATCCCATCCAACCATCTCATACTCTGTCATCCCCTTCTCTTCCTGCCCTCAATCTTTCCCAGCATCAGCGTCTTTCCTAAAGTATAGGCTCTTCACATCACATGGCCAAAGTATTGTTTCCCTATAGTTGTAAAAGTAAACATACTGGGAAATTACAAGCTTATCTTGGCAGATGTATTCTCCTTGTTTTTGATTAAACACATATTTATTAAGGACCCTCACACAACAACGGGGCTTCCTTGGTGGCTCAGAGGGTAAAGAATCTGCCTCTAGTGCAGGAGACCCGGCTCCTATCCTTGGAGAAAGGAATGGCTACCCACTCCAGTTTTCTTGCCAGGAGAATTTCACGGACAAAGAAGTCTGGTGGGCTACAGTCCATTGGATCACAAAGAGTCAGACATAACTGAGCGACTAACACATGTTTACACAGCAACAGATACAAAAGATCACATCCCAGACTAGGGAAATTAGTTCTGTTCTCTCCAAATTGTGTGATAAAAGGTATCTGAGTACTATTCTAATTTTAAATTTTAATTTGTTTCCTATTACCAATTTTTCTCTAAGAGATGACAGCATTGTCAATTGCTTTTATTACTTTCTACCTGGAAAGAAACTTGTGGCCACCCAAAATTTACATGAACGAAATCTTGGAAATTTGGGCTGAAGGCAATGCAATAGCATTATTCATCATCTGGAAATCTCAGCCTTCTCTAGACAGTAGCCAAGAATGTTATCAACTGAAATTTCTATTTTTAGTACTGAAAAAAAGAAAAGAAAAAAAAAAAAAAAAAAACCCTGCCAAAACCAAGTATTTCCTACTTTAATTTGAAATTTTTCCTAGAGTTGAATTCACTTAAAAATGCTAGTGTGGTTTGAATAAATACTTAAGAATTTTTATTTTTGAGACCTTATGCTGAAAAAGTAACTTTAAAAATGTTGATATAGAACACAAAACATTATTTCTTTTTGGCACACCCAGACATCTTGTTTTTAATAGTATAATTCAAAATTAACATGGGCATAAGTGTTTTATGCTTCCTTCTCTGAAAATATGTTTTCTTCAAAATAGGTCAGGACTACCTTTGAAAAGTCTTCAGTTGGTTATTTCTCCAATAGGAAAAGTTACTTCACTGGGTGTGATGACTCTCCTTTGTGATGACAGTAATTTTACTCATATACTCTGTCACTTTGTAGTGGAAGAGTTTTCAACTTTAAGTTATCAGGAGGACTGACTTTCAGCAAGATAGAATAGCTCACATTTTGGTTAAAAACATGGTGGATATTAAATTGCTGCTAGTAATCTCTTTAAGTATAAATCTTTATTGGTATTAAAAACAAACAAAAATACCAAAAATCTCCTTCTAATGCTAGTCTCTTGGTTTCAAGGAGATTCCTGACCAGTGATTTCTGATTTTTGTCTATGTTTCATGTAACAGTGTTTACTAGAAGGCTTTAACATATTCAAATTCAGCAAAAATACAAAAGTTAATTTTTTTACACAAAATATATAGTGCTTGATATAAAATGGATACAAAAATATACTCTTTGTGACTCAAAGAGAAAAAAATAAGTACATCAGATCATTAAACTAAAATAAAACAAGCATTTCATGTGTCTGATGTACTATCAATGGTTAAGAGGGGGGGAAAAAGCAAACATCAACTACAGAGAAATAGCAGGGTAAACGTTATAGAACAAAAAATAATGGCAAAAGTTTAAAAGTTTACCAGTGATATTGTTTTGTTGGAAATGTAATGGAAGTTCATCACTGTCATATTCTAAACACAATGTACAAATAGTTTCTCTTTTGGCTTTTCTTAGAAATATGTTTGCTTATGCTCTCTATGGAGAAAAATTTTCCCACATTAGAAAGTGCTCAATTTATGTGGAGAACTTTTTTACCTGTTCCCCTTTTCTCAGCATCTTTCACACTGCACTATCTTCTTTATTAAAAACTTTCCCTAAACTTAAGAAAAGAAAGCTTAGAATGAAAGTGGTTGCAATTTTCTCTCTCATCTTTTCATCATTGGATTTAAAGCCTGCTTTTAATCTGGTCTCCTTAAACTATGAATAAAATTATTAACTAAGTTTTTAAAAAATATTTTTAATTCCTATGTGGCTTTAATTTTTAAAATCATTCACTATGCAAATTGGAGCAGATACAGTCCTTCAGAATTAATTGAGCTATTACAACAGAAACATGAATCAGAGGTGAATACTTTGGTAATAATCAAGTTTTCAAGAAAATTTTACATGTAATAAGTAGCCAACTCTCAGACACTTTACCCTTTTACTAGAGCCTGAGCTTAGTTTCACTCTTTCACCATTTCTTTTTTTCCATCATACTCATAGTCTGTTCATTCCACTTGACTGAGCACATGCTCTAAAAAAGGACCGCTTCCAGATCAGAACTAGCTCAACTTGAGATACAGTAGACCCCTGGAGTGACAGCCTTGATCCCCATTTCATATCACTGAGCTTGTATCTACCAGTTCAGTTCATTCGCTCAGTTGTGTCCGACTCTTTGCAACCCCATGAACTGCAGCACGCCAGGCCTCCCTGTCCATCACCAACTCCTGGAGTTTACCCAAATCTATGTCCATTGAGTTGGTGATGCCATCCAACCATCTCATCCTCTGTCATCCCCTTCTCCTCCCGCCTTCTATCTTTTCCAGCATTAGGGTCTTTTCAAATGAGTCAGCTCTTCACATCAGGTGGCCAAAGTATTGGAGTTTCAGCTTCAACATCAGTCCTTCCAATGAACACCCAGGACTGATCTTTAGGATGGACTGGTTGGATCTCCTCACAGTCCAAGGGGCTCTCAAGAGTCTTCTCAAACAACACAGTTCAAAAGCATCAATTCTTCAGCACTCAACTTTCTTTATAGTCCAACTCTCACATCCATACATGACTACTGGAAAAACCATAGCCTTGACTAGACAGACCTTTGTTGACAAAGTAATGTCTCTGCTTTTTAATATGCTGTCTAGGTTGGTCATAACTTTCCTTCCAAGGAGTAAGCGTCTTTTAATGTCATGGCTGCAATCACCATCTGCAGTGATCTTGGAGCCCAGAAAAATAAAGTCAGCCACTGTTTCCACTGTCTCCCCATTTATTTACCATGAAGTGATAAGACTGGTTGCCATGATCTTAGTTTTTTGAACACTGAGCTAAGCCTACGTTTTCACTCTCCTCTTTCACTTTCATCAAGAGGCTCTCTAGTTCTTCTTCACTTTCTGCCATACTTCATATATATTTCTTCATGAATTTCATGCAGGCATAATAAATAAATGAAAACATTCATGAATGATACTGAAGTCAGTAGCATTGCTGGATGTCATTTTCTTTCACTGTAAAAAAAGCTACTTCTACCAAATTATCATCAAACTCTCTTTCATTGTTAATGTTCCACAATTCTATATGCAAAGTGGAGAATTAGAAAATCCATGAATTAGAATGATATTGGCAACATTTTTTAAGGCTAATATTTGGTTAAAGGAAACTGTCTACTCTGACAATCAACAAATTAGAAATATTTGCTAATTATGCTGTATGATCAAGAAAATGGCAGTAGCAGTGATGGCAGCTGAGTCTCCCCACCTCCCTGAGACTGCGGACACCCCGAATGTGTGTCTTTCTAAGTAATTAATTGTTATTGAAGTATAGCTGATTTACAATGCTGTGTTCATTTCAAGCGTACAGCAAAGTGTCTCAGTGATGCATACATATATACATATACTTTCTTTTTCAGATTCTTTCCTGTTATAGGTTATTACACAATATTGAGTATGGTTTCCTGTATTATATAGTAGCCTCTGTAGATTATCTATTTTATATATAGCAATGTGTATCTGTTATTCCCAAATTTCTAATTTATTCCCACCCACCAGGTCCTTTCCCCTTCGGTAACCATATATTTGTTTTCTATGTCTGCGAGTCGGTTTCTGGTTTGTAAGTAAGTTCATTTGTATCATTTTTTTTAGATCTCACTTATAAGTGATATTGTATGTTATTTGTCTTTCTCTTTCTGACTTCACTTAGTGTGATAATCTCTAGGTCCATCCATGTTGCTGCAAATGGCATGATTTCATCCTTATTAATGAGTAATATATGATTGTATATGCCTACCCACACCTTCCTGTCATCCCCGGTGGCTCAGAGGGCAAAGCGTCTGCCTGCAATGCAGAAGACCCGCATTTGATTCCTGGGTCGGGAAGATCCCCTGGAGAAGGAAATGGCAACCCACTCCAGTACTCTTACCTGGAAAATCCCATGGACAGAGAAGCCTGGTAGGCTACAGTCCATGGGGTCGCAAAGAGTCGGACACGACTGAGCGGCTTCACTTTGACCATACCTTCCTTATCCATTCCTCTGTTGATGGATATTCAGGTTGAATGTGCTAATGCTCTTCACCGCCAGAAAACCTCAGGTGCTCCTGGGTGATTGTCTCACTCACCATGGAGCACTTGCATAAATGTCAGCCTTTCCTTAAGAGGCTGGCTTAGCTTTATTTCCTTCCATCTGAGGTCACATTTTAATACTTCTTCCATCTCTCTGAAAGTCACTTTCATTTTTCTTCTTTTTCTTTTCCCCTCTGTTCCAAAGAGTGATCTCTACTACCCACTTGGTTTTCTAATATAATTTCCTTACTATATGAGTGTAGTGCTCAAAAAATTGGTTGTGTCTTCTGATCATTTTCAAATCCTTTCATCCAACAAGTACTTTTCCCAGCTTCTTTTCATGTGAACAAGACTCAAGTTGAAAATACACTCATGAGCCGGGCAATCTGACCCTCATCATCTTGCCTGGTGCTGCTTAAGGCAGATGTTTGTGATACTGTCAGACAAGCACCTACACATGTGGGCATAACTATCTGAAGATAGAAACCGTGTGTGTCTCATTAACTATCGTATCCCTGACTTAATTTCCCTGGGCTGCTTTGACGATTTACCTCCAACTAAGCTGAAGCTGAAACTCCAATACTTTGGCCACCTCATGCGAAGAGTTGACTCATTGGAAAAGATCCTGATGCTGGGAGGGATTGGGGGCAGGAGGAGAAGGGAACAACAGAGGATGAGATGGCTGGATGGTATCGCTGACTCAATGGACATGTGTTTGAGTAAACTCGGGGAGTTTGTGATGGACAGGGGCCTGGCGTGCTGTGATTCATGGGGTCGCAGAGTCAGACACAACTGAGCAACTGAACTGAACTGAACTGAAGAAGCTTTAAAAAGCAGAATTATTTTTCTCTCACAGTTTTCTATGCCGAAACTCTGAACTCAAGAAGATAAAGGGTTGTAATCCCTCTGAAGTCTCTAGGGAAAGGTCCTTCCTTGAGTCTTCTAGTTTCTCCACATATTCCTTGGCTTGAAGCAGTATAACTCCCATGTTCATTTATGTGGATTTCTTCCTTTTCTGTAACTGCACATTCTCCCCTCTTAAAAAGCCCCCAGTCATGGTATTTAAGACCCACCTTATCCAGTCAGACCTTACCTTAACTATCTGCAATGACCATATATCCAAATAAGATCACATTCTGAGGTTCTAAGTAGATGTGAATTTGGTGAGGGGAGGACATATTTACTGCCATCCCCAGTTCCCAGAATGTTTCTTGGAACTCTTTTTTAACATAGAATGACCATGGTTAATAAATGTTCAGTAAATGAATGGCTTACTGAAGGAATAATTAATAAAGGTGTTATGGGAGCACATTTGAAAAGCACTGACTTCAGGATAGATTGTATGAGAAAAGGTTTTCAGGAAAGAGTAACCTCCAAACTAGCATCATTAAGACTAGTGGCTATTAGGGTAAACAGAGGAATAAGGGAATGTGGACAAGAGGAAATGGTGTTTCAGGTTGTGTAGACAGCATGGACCAAGACTTTGAACAAAAGAAAACATGGGGCATTCATGGTACTACAATCAGTATAACTGGAGATTGGAAGGAGCAAGTCTCTAAGGTTCATCCATGAAGGGTCTTATAAAGTTCTGTCTGGTCACCTACCCTTGTACACACACACACACACACACACAGCCTTTTACCATTTTGTTCCCCAGGAGTAGCTCTTTAGCAGTCCTTGAGTTAGAGATGAAAGGAGCTTTAGCCTAGTGGTTTTTAACTCTTGCCAAAATGATCAGTCTCTTTGAAAATCTGGTAAAAACTGAACCCCTCTCCTGAGTAAAATGCACTTCTTTATCAACACAGAAAATATTTAGAATTTGAAAGTTAGTCTATGGTGTATGGACTTCAGGAAAATAATTCCTAATTGAGACTGACAAGGACCAACTGTTCTTCAGAACTGCTTTTGCTCAAGTCTCTTGGATATAAGAAGGGATTGCAGAAATCTAAATTCTGGGGAGAAACTAACTTGTCATTGTCATCTGTGAAAACCTGAAAAACTAGGAATGAAGTTTCCTTAAGAAATTTACACTCTTATCAGAATGCATAGGTGTTAAGTTTGTTAAGTATATGTGTTAAGTATATGTACCCAGCAGGCCTGCACACCCTGTACTCGCCCAGTCTCAAGACAGAAGATAGAACTCAGAGTCAGTGACAGATTCATCCGTGGTTAATGGATGGGGAATCTTGCATATATGAAGCAAGGTCCTGGAGTGATACCCCACCCTGGGCAATGGACAGCAGCAAGACATGGCAGCAGTCATACAAAGGGCAGGGAGAGGAAGATTACCAGCTGTAGGGGGAACTGATGTCAGGTTAGCTCACTGGTCACCATTAAAACCAGCAGAGGCTCACATCCCTCACCCTACCCTTTGATAAGCTATACTGGTGGAACCACTGTGATCTAAAGATTAGAACAGTCACTGGCTGGGGTCAAGGGCAAGTACACAGGCCTTTCCTGATTAGACTCTGATTAAGAGAGAAGGTCAGTCATATGAGTAGCAAAACAGAGATGGGTCCAACTGGACAGAGAGCAAGAGAAAAGGCAGCTCGTGTTGCCTGCTCATAGGATAGGATTACTGTTTTCAAAGTTAATCCATCTGGTTTGCATTTCTAAAATGCATGAGAAAATAGAAGCTACCTCATGGCTTTGTTGGGAGGATTAAACGAGTTAATATAAGTAAAATACACCTGGAAGGTATGCACATAAATGTCAGCTTTCATGATGATTATCATCCTCGGTATTATCTTTATTTGTTGCTGTTCAGTCGCCAAGTTGTGTCTGACTCTTTGCGACCCCATGGACTGCAGCACGCCAGGCCTCCCTGTCCCTCACCATCTCCTGGAGTTTGCCCAAGTTCATGTCCACTGAATCGGTGATGCCATCCAACCATCTCATCCTCTGTCACCCTCTTCTCCTTCTCTATCTTTAATATTTTATATTGTATCTGTATATTTATATTACCTTTTTAATTCTCCTGAAATATTTACAGTAACAAAGTCCAAACCATGGGTATAAAATGGGTACCATCTTTTTCATAGTCATACCATGTGACCTATAACTCTGTGCTCCTTTCCTGTCTACAGAATGTCTTATGACATTATATCAAGTCTTGATATTCTCCACATTTGGTTCTAACAGTGGCAAAGACTCCCCAGGAGAACTCGGGCCCAGCTCACTTCCAACCCAGGGCTTTGGGATAAGCATGGCCAGGACTTACACTAGTTTGATCTGGGTTCTTACCTAGTTCACGTGCCATCTTCCAGTCTTCCTTGATGCTATTCCATGACTCCTGCAACCGTAGACTGTGCAGAGAAGAGGCTTCCCACAATATAGGCATTGATTTGTTCTAGTGAGCCACAGAGGTTGACTTCCTTCACACTTTCTTCTCTTCCTCCTTCTCTTCTTCTCCCTTTCCTCTTGTTCTCCTTCTCCTCCTCTTCCTTCACTTTTACCTTGACCTTCACCTTCAGCTTTGCCTCGGAATCTAGATCCATGAACCTAGGTAATCTGTGGGCTCCTGGAGCCCAAGGCACCCCTGATTAAGGGCCTCCTTGCCCCCATCCCCTCACACTTACTTCTTGTGAAAAATCTCTCAAGGCAAATCAGCTCTTACAGAACTAAATGTCTTCCCTCCTCACTGAAAATGGGGTACTAATTTTTCATTTGTTTGTTTTTAAATTTTTACTGGAGTATAGCTCTTCTACAATGCTGCATTAGCTTCTACTGTAGAGCAAAGTGAATCAGCTCTATGTATACACATATCCCCTCGTTTTTGGATTTCCTTCCCGTTTAGGTCATAGCAGAGCGTGGAGTAGAGTTCCCTGTGCTGTGCAGTAGGTTCTTATTAGTTACCTGTTTCATACATCGTATCAGTAGTGTATGGGTTCCCCAAGTGGCACTAGTGATAAAGAATCTGCCTGCCAATGCAGAAGATTAAGAGATGTAGGTTTGATCCCTGGATCAGGAAGATCCCCTAGAGGAGGGCACGGCAATCCACTCCAGTATTCTTCACTAGAGAATCCCTTGGACAGAGAAGTCTAGTGGGCTACAGACCATAGGGTTGCAAAGAGTCGGACACATTGAAGCAACTTAGCTTGGAAGCAGGCCCACATCAATAGTGTGTATATGTCAACCCCGATCTCTCACTTCATTCCGCACCCGCCCCTTAGCATCCCTGCATTTGTTCTCTATGTCTGTGTCTCTATTTCTACTTTGCAAATAAGATCATCCATACCATTGTTTCGGATTCGACCTATATGTGTTAATAAAAGATGTTTGTTTTCACTTTTGGAAAATGGGGTACTTTCAAGGTCACTAGGATTCACTAGTTTTAGCTGTGAGTCCAGGTTAATTTGTTCTACATATCGCCACATGTCCTATATGAGGGCTGATTGTGAATGGGGTAGAATAGCATGTGGCAGGAGGGAAGATGCAGGCTGGTGACTAATGTGATTTAAAAAAATAATTTGGTATGACTGCAGAGCTCGACCAAATGCACAGGCCATCACCTTCTCTGGGTGTACAAGTGGCCAGATAGTTCAGAGACTGCAGTCCCACCATTTCTATCACCAATGCACGGCCTGCTTCTTTTTAATATTAACCTCTCAGGTCTCCGCAGAACTGCCATGGACTGTCAAACACGCTCTCCTAGCACTCTTGGGGACATGGTGAGGGATGCAAATGTTATAGGCACACGTGTCTCTGAAAGTCTAGGACTGACTGTGTCAAATCCAGTAAACAAAGAAGGACTCCAGACGGATTGTGTAAAGCCTGCAGATCCGTTTACTCTATGGCTTTCCAATATATGCAGCTGTTCCCTTAATTGCTCTGTTGCCACAAATGTCTAAATCTCGAATCAATAATTGAACAAGAATTTAGAGAAGCCAACCAGCATTCAGAAGTCTCTAGTCCTCTTCTTGATTTTAAACTTTGCAAATCTCCCTACACTAATCTGCAGCCACCATGCCCTCAGGCATTCTGCAATGCACTCAGCCCTCAGTTTCTAAGAGCAATTAGAATAACTTTAGGCACGCATGTGTGTTAGTTGCTCAGTCATGTCCAACTCTTTGAGATCCCATAGACTATAGCCCACCAGGCCCCTCTGTCCATGAAATTCTCCAGGCAAAGAATACTGGGGTGGGTAGTCAGCCCCTTCTCCAGGGGATCTTACCAACCCAGGAATTGAAACTGTTTCCTGCATTGCAGGTGGATTCTTTACCATACGAGCCACTAGACAAGACCCAACCTTAGTACAGAGTGTACTAAAATGATAATTAACAGGGGAGAAGCATCAAATTCCATTACATACTATTTTGCAAGGATGAAAATGAAATCTGCTTATATTATTTTAAAGGTTACACTATAAAAAATTTTTTTCAAAGAGTACCCTAAGTCTGAAGTAGTACTTTTGTCTGTGCAGGATGTAGAGGGACATGTGTATACAGCATAGTATGAAATGGTAACTATGGACCTGAAAATTTAGTTCTACTCTCTTTCTCTTCATCTTACAGAAGGAAAAATGAATGCCCTGAATATCAGAGCTGATCATTAGAATCTGCACCATCATCCATCCCCTAGAAGTGGGGAGAGGCATATCGGGGATGAACTGTGAAAAGTGCTTGCATGGATGTTCAGTTGTGTCCAGCTCTGCGAGCTCATGGACTGTAGCCTTTCAGGCTCCTCTGTCCATGGGATTATCCTGGCAAGAATCATAGAGTGGATTGCCATTTCCTCCTGCAGATGATCTTTCCAACCCAGGGATCACAAACTGTGAAAAGTACATTAAACTAATAAAGAAAAGAATTATGTTGTACATTTTCTTCTTAGTATTAACTTGCAGATACTAACTAAAATGTATTAGTAGCAAAATAAAATATATAGCTACCTCTCAATCCTTCAACTATATCACCAAGCCAATTAGAAGATATAACAGGTAGACATAAAAAATATATTGTCATTTCCTAAGTGTTTAAGAATAACTCTTATCCTCAAATTTCTACTAATATCACACAAAACTATACAGAAACTGACCCAACGCCTTTGCAAGATTTTTTTCAAGAATGGAGTAGAACATTCTTAACATTTTTTCCCAAAATCAGTCCATCAGTTTCAGCAAGATTATTTTCAATATTTGTTTTGCAATTGTGGATGAATTTCTTCTTATTGGATTGTCTGTTGAATGTGCTCTGTTTATGAATTAGCTGAAGATATTGCTAATATTTTCATCATATTCCACAAAATGTCTCCATATCGTGTGCTAATTTTAGTAGTAGCCAATATTTCTGACCATAATATATCAATAAAATCCCATCTTGCTGCTGAACTACAAAATGGATACTTTCTGTTCAACCTCTATAGACATTTTCATTTAGCGTTGATGTGGATTTACACAAGGGTTTGAGACGGTAGTTTTTGCATCTTTCCTCCACATGTCCTACTGAAAAAGTTCAGATAAATATGGACTGAGATCCAAACCTTAGATCTCCCAGAATGATAGTGGACAATGACTTAGCATCTCCTATTCTTTGCCCTTGTCAGTCAAGTGATGACAATCATACCTATAATTTCCAAGGATTGTTGAAGAGATCAAAGGAGACAACAAATTCTAAGTATTAAAATACTTACAAGTGCCTGACATTTAGTAAGAACTTAACAAATGCAATTTCCTTTGTTTTGTCCCTTTGGGTTGGCCCCTGTGTCTCTTTATGTAATAGGTTCTCTGGTCAGACACCTGGAAGACTGAGGTCTTGGCATCCTTTCTAGTTCTAACTTTTCTCTTTCACCCTCCACTGGCTTTCTGAATATAAAATGAGCCTTGGTCTTTTCCAGGTTTTTTTTTTTTTTAATATTTTCAGTGATATTAGTTTTCATTAGGACTATGTTTTATGTGCCATTTCCCAATAATGCATGAAGTTAACATTTTCAATTTTTATCATCACAAGATTTGTGATCCCTTCAAGTCCATTTGTTTGGCTTAGTCTCACAGACACTTTCTAAATCTTCCCTTCCACGGAGTTAGCGAGAATTGATAGCATCTCCTAGGCATGGGGCTGCCCTGGCAGCCTCTGATCACTTGACTTCCTCAGGAGTCACTGTCTTTTTGATCAGAAGAATTTTTTATATTAAGGTGAAGCATCTAACCAGGAGAAATCACTCTGAACTCACTTTGAGGGAGGCATATTTTAAGAAGTTTTTCATTTTATTTTAAAGTTTTTTTAGATGCTCCGGTTTATGCACAAGAATATGCATGTATATTTCCCGAGAACATGTATGCATATTCTACTCTAAGGAGAAGGAAGAATTTGAGACGTTGTTTACTTATTGTAGAGCTTAGGCACCACTACTTAATAATAGTATTTTAAATTCCTTCCATTTTAATCACTAGTATTATTCTTCACTTCCTCTTTTTGAGAAGGCACATGCCAGTGGGAAGCCTGACTAGGGTCCTCAAAATCATTATCAGATCTACCAAAGAACTACATCACTGGACACATTGTAACCTATAGTCTAATCTAGCCTGTTGCCCATTGTGTTAAGTTTTGGGGAACACGTGCATGTGCGTGCTAAGTCGCTTCAGTCATGTTCAACTCTTTGTGACCCTGTGGACTTTAACCCGCCCAGTCCATGGGATTCTCTAGGCAAGAATACTGGAGCAGGTTGCCAGGCCCTCCTCCAGGGGATCTTCCTGACGCAGGGATCAATCTCGCATCTCTTAATCTCCTGCATTGCCTGGCAGGTTCTTTACCGCTAGTACCACCTGGGAAGCACACAGCTATATCCATTTATTCAGACCGTGTATAGCTGCATTTATGCTACACCTGCAGAACTGCGTAGTTGCCACAAGAGTGTAAAGATTGCATATCCTAAACTATTTATCACTTGGATCTCTGGAGAAGTCTGCTCTTCTAAGTAGTAAAATTGGAAAATGTTTCTTTATAGCATATCTGTTGATACAGAAGTCCTTTTTTTTGTTGTTTTTGAATCCCCTCCTGGGAAGACGTGGTATTGTGAATTTCAAGGCTCTGGGGTGTGGCAAGTGTTGACAGATCTGGGTATAAGACCAAGTCATTCGACTTCTTCAAACTATTTCACATAGTGGGCCATCAGTAAATATGACTTCTTCTCTTTTCTCTACCAGGAAACTTTATGTTAAATATATCAATATGTGAACCCTGATGATGTGGGATGTTAAGTGTTTAAGAGGTCAGAGGCGAATTTTTCAGTATTTAGCAACAAATAATTCATTTTTTAAGGTCTAATGCTAATGCACCATATATTTCTTTGTATTTAATTAGTCTTCAGACTTCATTCAATACTTAGCTTTTTCTCCAATACTTAGATTTTTCTCCATCTCATTTTTAAATATAATTTTCTCTTTCCTACTGCCACATCATCCATTGCTGTCCTAAATCACTTGCTACCTTGTCTTTTTCTTGGTATCTTTTATTGTTTCTGTTTTCTAATATCATTTCCATCACTTCCACATGAAAACAGATCTCAATTTTACAATGTTAGAGCATTTACCTCTCAAATTCATATTTCTTCACTAACCCTATCTTAATTTTTGCCCCAAAGCAGGATTTGGTTATTGCTGTCACCTAATATTTTGAATCTCATCAGTTTTCCCTTTTCTAAAAATGAACAGACTTGAAAAATTGTCAGTCTATTCCTTAACCCAAGCATATGTTTCTCTGCTTTTACATCACTATTCAGCTTGTAAAATAGATTTCTCCAATGTATTCAAGGACAGCACTTACAGTACTTCTCCAATGTATTAAGTACAGTACAGTTTTCAGGTTCAAGTAGGTGTTTCTATCATTTAGCTGATTAATATAAACTTAACTGAATTAGAGACTTACAGTAAGTCCCTAAATATAAAGTATAACAGAACAGCATGAAGAAAAATCTCCTTTAAAAAACCTATTTGTTTTTGGCTTTGTTTCTCCCTAGTGAAAGGATGAATGTGTCACTTGAGTGTGAATATTATTATTCTATGCGCTGGGTGGAGGGCATTGTCACTTACAGGCAGAATCCTCCAAAGGATGGCTACCCCAAGGGGTGTGCCAGAGCAATTGCTAATTTTTTTTTTGATAAATGCTACTGCAGTTCAAGTTGCAGAATTAGCTGGGGAAAAAAATTGAAGCAAGACTTCTTCTGAAGCAATGGCAGGTTGGTTCTAGACAGGTGTACATAATAAATCAGAGTTCTCACATTTGATTGCCTGGAACTAACTCAAACCATCAGTATGTGGCTGGGTATAAATCGTGTAGTTAAGATAGAGGACTGTAAACAACTTGAGCTGTAGTTTAGATACTGGAAAAGAACTTCAAGATCAAGCTCCTGGGGAAATAATCAACTGAGAAGAGTCAAAGTTAATGATAGTATTCAAAAGATTTTAATGCCATGTGTGCAAGATTGTATTATTAAAATGGAGCCAAGTAATAATTAGGTTGCATCAAGAATAATAATAATAATTAAAGTGTATCTCATTTAATATATTCATTTTATTAAAAAAAAATAGTTGCTGGAGTATGTAAGTCACCAAACCTTAACTATAAAGAATAAAAAATAGTAAATATCATTCACAGGAACATAAAATCATCTGAATGTCTACCAGTAGCTGGAGGTCCTAATGCCACTGATTTTTCATAACTAGAATATTTACTTTGGTCAAATTCGTACTTAAAATTCTGCAATATAAGGCAGAATCCACGTTTACTCCCTCAAAGGAAGGCTTATAAGCTCATTTGGAGACAAAAATACCCATATACTTTTTCTCTCACTTGGGGGATCTGATTTTTTTCAACCTAAGAAACACATTGAGAGCTATAATTGAAGCCACTAGGTGGTGTTTTGAGGGGTTCCAAAGAGCCCTGGTCCTTTCTGTCTCAGATCAGAAAGAATTCAGAGAGAGGCGAATTGATAGGTAAGGGATGGTTTATTAGAATAGGATGCTTATGAGGTTTACAAATGGGCAGGGGAGAAGGTACCACACCTCAGAACTTAGCGGACTACAGTTTTATAATCAAAGGAAAATGGGGAGGTGGAAAAGACGACCTTCTTCCTCATTCTTGAGTAGACATCACACTTCCACCATCAGCTCCTTCTCATGTTGAGTGGAGCAGTTTTGTTTTTCCTACCTTGTCAAGCCAGGACTGTCATAGCACTATGGAAAAATGACTTCAGTCAGGTCTTAGCACAATGGCCTTTCACTTCGAAATGTCACCTTTGCATAAATTATTATTTTTTATGTTTGCAGAAAACATATCGTAGGGGTCACTAACTCACTGAGCTCATTGGGCAGGATATGGGTCTCATGCCACCACTGTTTTATTGTTTGGAGGCATGCCCCATGCTGCTGTTGCATGATTTTGTTGCTAAGCTAGCTTGTTTTATTTTGTCATTTAAAAAATCTGCTTTCTTTTTTTTCAGTATTTAATGAATATGGAAAAACATTTATTAAGAAAATGTAATAATATATTCAAACTCTCACTGAATGAAAATCATTCTTCCCTGCCTTTGTGCCTTTTTAAAGAAGATGAACACTTTATTCCATGCAAGTTTGACAAGGGAAAGATGAACAAAGTCACTTCTCCCAATCTGTCATGCCCGAGTTCATGCTCAACAAATGCTTAGCTGTGGCATATTGATGAGAACTCCTGACCATGGGAATTTTCCTTTTTCACAAATGGCATAATCTGATGTTCAGACCCTGAGTAACAATTGGACCATTCAAGTGACTTCCCTGGTGGTCCAGTTGTTAAGATTCGACACTTCGACTGCAAGGGCCATAGGTTCAATCCCTGGTCAGAGAACTAAGATGCCACATGTTGTGACCAAAATGTAAAATGAACAACCTGACAACTCAAGTTTTCCCAACATAACTGTGTTGTCTGCCCATCAGTGCGTTTGCCCATCTCAAATGCCTCATCCTCTAATTTTCTGCAGACATTTCCGTTCTTGAGAAAACCCCTCTCTCTCTGGCCCATGCTAGCACTTTTGCCTCTCTTACAGCACATATTTTATCCAACCTTGACTTTAGTCAAGGTGTTTTGATGTTATTGTCTTACCCCTCATCTAGACTGTAAGCACCTTGAAGGAAGAGCTTAGGTCTTATTAAATTTTAATTGAATTTGTAGAACTAGAAGGTTTAGATTAAATTCCTTAATCTAAAGAGTTCTTTTAAAAAACAAGTTCTAAACTTAGATTCTATTGAACAATATGCAGAACAGCATTAGCTAAAACTGTTGATGTGCAGAGGAGCAGTAGATAACAAGATTTTTAGTATGCTCTATGAATCACAAGCTGGAATCAAGATTGCTGGGAGAAATATCAACAGATATGTAGATGACACCACTTTAATGATATGAAATGAAGAGGAACTAAAGAGGCTCTTGATGAACATGAAAGAGAAGAGTGAAAAAAGCTGGCTTAAAACTCAACATTCAAAAAACTAAGATCATGGCACCTGGTCCTATCACTTCATGGTAAATAGATGGGGAAAATGTGGAAGCAGTATAAGATTTCATTTTCTTGGGCTACAAAGTCAATGAAGACAGTGACTGCAGCCTTGAAATTAAAAGACACTTGCTCCTTGGAAGAATAGCTATGACAAAACTAGACAGTGTATTGAAAAGTAGAGACATCATTTTGCCAACAAAGGTCCATATAGTTAAATCTGTGGTTTTTCTGGTAGTCATGTATGGATGTGAGAGCTGAACCATAAAAAAGACTGAGGGCCAAAGAATTGATGTTTTCAAATTGTGGTGCTGGAGAAGACTCTTGAGAGTCCCTTAGACAGCAAGGAGATCAAACCAGTCAATCCTAAAGGAAATCAACCCTGAATATTCACTGGATGGACTGATGCTGAAGCTCCAGTACTTTGGTCACCTGATGGGATGAACTGATTCATTGGAAAAGACCCTGATGTTGGGAAAGATTGAGGGCAAGAGGAGAAGGGAGCGACAGAGGATGAGATGGTTGAATGGCATCACCGACTCTATAGACTTGAGTTTGAGGAACCTCAGGGAGATCATTAAGGACAGAGAACCCTGGCATGTCCATGGGGTCACAAAGAGTCAGATATGACTTAGAGACTGAACAGCAACAACGGGATGCCAAAGGATATATCTCCATTCCCTCCCTCACACAGCAATTTGTGTGGCATTTCAACATTCTTCACCTCTTCAGATAAAGTATCTATTTATACCCACATTCATTAATTGTATGATTGAAATTAATTGAACAAAAATAAAAACCTGCTCTCTTGAGTGATCATTAACTCACAGGGTCTCTCATACTTCTTTTCTTTACTTACAATTCCCTAATGTGTTTAACTATTTAGTAACCTACTTTGTCACTTTACTCTGTCCCTGTCATAATAAGCCCAGCATTCATCTAGTCCAAGCTTTCCACTTTAAAGGTGAAGAACTGAGGCCAGATGATGTCTAATGACTTCCTGGGAAGTCATCAGTTGTCTGTCTCCCAAACAATCTGGGGATTGAATTTAAAGAGATACAAGATTGAGGCTTCACTCTACAAATCCAACTTGATTAACGTTTCTGAGCCTCAGTTTCTTTCTCTACTTGTGACAAAATGAGAATATAAGACATTCTCTTTTTTCCCCTTGGAGAAATTTTTCTTTCTTTTCTAGCCTTGGAATCAGACCATTGTAATGTGAGTCTTGGAACCTCTATCTGTCCCAGAATAAGGTATTAGATTAGAGCCTAGGAACAAAGGTATCAACTCTTAGTTTCTTCAGTTCAAAAGGCAAGGTCTAAACTAGTAACATATTACCTTAATGATAAGGTATTAATAATTCTAGGGTGGAATCTTAATAATAATAAGATATAAACTAATAAGATACTGCTTCCCTGGTGGCTCAGCTGGTAAATAATCCATCTGCAATATGGGAGACCTGGGTTCGATCCCTGGGTTGGGAAGATCCTCTGGAGAAGGGAAAGGCTACGCACTCCAGTATTCTGGCCTGGAGAATTCCATGGACTGTATAGTCCATGGGGTCACAAAGAATCAGACATGGCTGAGTGACTTTCACTTTCACTTTTTCAAACATTCAAATAAGAATGAGGATTTTTTTAAGTATCTGCAATTCAGCAGAGCAATTTTTTCCTGGTTCTTCCCTAGCATGATCCCCTCTCCAAGTAGATAAAGACCCCGTGAGCTGGGGAGGGAATAGAGAATGGGAGATTAAGCCATCAGCTTGGAAGTGGGTCTCAGAGAGAGTAGGAAGCAGTAACAAAATGTTCTTAAATAATTTTGAAGGATCAGACATTTGAAGGCCTCCTGCTGTCCTCTCTGAACTGACATGGTGGCAAACCTGTTGATGTCCCCCTTCACCACAGGGTCCTAGAACAAGGACGGATCACAGAGTGAGGAGCCGAGAGTGCTCGATGAGGGCCTAACAGTCAACATGAGGGAACTAAAGAATACACAAACATTTTCTATACCTGGGACAAAAGGTTGGAGGGTTGGGAGGGGCTGCCAGCACAACCACTAGAGCTACCTGAGCTTCTTTGGGCATACAGCCCCAAGACAGACAAGACAGCTGACACCTCTGTGGGTGGAGGAGGATTAGAAACTGACCATCAACATCATTTAAAATTCCCCCAACGATGATTCTATATCTCTGCGAAGCTCAGTAGGGATGAGGTCACTCACATCCTCTTCCCCAACGCCTAAGACCAGGGAGATTTGTCGAAGACCCTCCTTCGCCTTGAGTCAATGTCAAAGCCAGTGGCTTGCAGAGGCAGGAGAACAAACTTAAAGGCATGGAAAGCTACTAAATTTAGCTCATCTGACATAAAAATAACTAGATTATCTTTTCTTTATCAGACTGATTAGGGGCTCTGAATCTGAAATTAAACTGATGAGTAGGAAAGATAGAGTTTTGCTCCTGGGAGTACTTATTTTTGAAATAGGTATTAATGTTATTTTCCTGTTACTACTCTAATAAATTACCACCACTCAGTGACTTAATACAATACAAATTCATTTTTTTGTAATATTAGAGGAATCCAGGTGTGGGCAGGGTTGCGTTCCTTCTGGAAGTTTTAGAGAATGTTTCTAAAGGTTATCTTCACTCCTTGGCCAGTGACTTCTTTCTCCATCCTGAAACACACCAGCATAATTTCTTCAAATCTCTGACTCTCTGTTTCTCTGACTTGTTGCCTGACTTAGCCACTATTTAAGCATCCTTGTGAGGCCTACCTGGATAAGGCTTTTAATTTAATTAATTAATTAATTAAATTTAGTTATATCTGCAAAATCCCTTTTGCCCTGTAAGACAATATATTTAAAGTTTCTGACAATTAGGATGTAAGCATTTGGGAGGGGGTGGGAGAATTACTTTGCCTACCACAGTATGTGTGTGTGTGTGCGTAAAAGAGAGAGAGAGGGAGACGAAGGGAGAGAAAAGCAGTGTGCTTCACAAACAAGCATTCAATTTAAACATTTAAGTCCCCATTCTCTAGGTTGCAATTAGCAAGGCTGATACTTTTGAAATTTGGTGCTGGAGAAGACTCATGATAGTCCCTTGGACAGCAAGGTGATCTAACCAGTCAATCCTAAAGGAAATCAGTCATGAATATTCATTGAAAGGATTGATGCTAGAACTCCAATCCTTTGGCCACCTGATGCAAAGAGCCACCTCATTGGAAAAAACATTGATACTGGAAAAGACTGAGGGCAGTAGGAGAAGTGGATGACAGAGGATGAGATGGTTGGATGGCATCACTGACTCAATGGACATGAGTCTGAGCAAGCTCCAAGAGATGGTGAAAGATGGAGAAGCTGGTACGCTGCAGTCCATGGGGTCACAAAGAGTCAGACATGACTGAGCAACTGAAGAACAACAACAGTGTATTTTTTAAACTGTAGGAAACTTGGTTACTTTCTTTTGCCTAGGAAAAGCTTCCCTTGGCTAGAAAAATGAAAGTTTAATGCCCTTGCTCCACATAATATCAGAATTAGAATAATATTCCTAAGAGGACTTTCATCAGATTTTATAGCTATGAACATAAAAACAAACAAACAAAAATAAAATTCATCATAGAATGAATTTGGTCATAGACCATAGAAAAAAATGGTCAGCCCTCTTCCACCATACTTTTAAATTTGTTCACACCACCTGATCTTTGCCTGTTTCTCTAATCTTTCAAACCAACTTCTTTATTTCACTTCTCTAGCTCAATGTGAAGTCAATTTTATTAACCACCTGCCACTTAAAAAACCACTTTCCCCTTGGCTTGTTTATGCCCTGCCCTCCACTTAAAAGGCCCTTTGAAAGCCCTCAAAATCTGGCCATAGAACACCAGCCTCACCTCTGAAAGCTATAGCAAGCCTCATCTCTCCCTTGAGAATTTCTAAATTGCAGGACACCACAGACTGAACTAATGGCTCCTTCCCCAGTTCAGTTTCTGTGTCTCTATTGTAGAATTTTCCTGCATGTGCATTGATTTTATATTTGACTTCATCATGAGACTGTGTGTCTTTGGCATATAAAGCTACAGGTTTGATCACCACTATATCCCTCACTTTAAAAAGGAGGTGAATAGTGAACACAAATATCGGTGTTCAATATATATTTTTGAATCGAGATGAAGGATGAGGCATTTAAGTTACAATTTAAAAAAAGATGAAATTAAAAAAATGAGAATTTCCTTGATAAGACAAAGTAAGCACATTTTAATGAACTGAATTTTAAAAACTGTCCTTGTTTATTACCACAGAAATTAGAAAGAAGGATTTTCAACAAAAGTCAGCTTGTTTCCAATACTTCAATTCTCGAGAGGTGGGGTAAATGCTCTTTTTTATGGTAGCAAATCCCAAATAATAACTAAAGCACCATTACATTTCTGGTGACAGTTTTGATTCTATGCTTTTAAAATAAGTTTATATTGTTTCTCAAGCCACTGTGCCCAGAGGTTCACCATCGAAGGATAAAAGAAAAGCAAAACACAAATAAGTCGATAAACCCACACTGGCCTATGACAGGAGATAGATTAAAGAAGAATCTGTATCAGAGTCACTGCTTATATACATGTGCTATAAAGAGGAAAAATGCTTCAAGCTAGAACTGAGAATCACAGCAGTTGATATTTGACAGGGGTCTGCATAGTATAAATTCCCCCATGCTGACAGTGGTCACCCAGCCTGTTTACTGGGATCCTCTTTGATTCATTAGAAAAAGTAGGCCCCTCAGCCAGCCCTGGCACCGTGGTGAAGGAGTCCAAACATACTGGAAATAAAATGGAGAGTAAAGATCACCCTTTTGAGGGATGATCAGAAAGCCTTATTGGAAAAGGAAATGGCAACCCACTCCAGTATTTTTGCCTGAGAAATCCCATGGACAGATGAGCCTGGTGGGCTACAGTCGATGGGGCTGCAAAGAGTCAGACACAACTGAGCATTCTCGAAAACATAATAAAATTTTATTATACTTCTCATGCAAATGACACTTAAAAAACAAACACAAAAAATAAAAAAAGAAGCATTTCTAGTCTTACAGTACAGTACCTTGAAAAGTACAGTAGTACAGACACAGAGGCTGGCATCGAGTGAACTGCAAGAAGAGTTACTGCCTGGAGAAGGGAAAGAAGATGGGAGATAGTAAAACTGAAGTGTTCGGAGGAACAACAGATGGAGGGCAAGCTGCAGTTTCACTCATACCTGACACTGATGGCACAGGTATTGGTCCCTTGCTGGATTCAATTCTATCTACCCGCTTGGAAAAACTCCCCAGTGATGTCTGGGTAGTAGCTCTTTTTTCTCATCATATATGACACGGTAGCGCTGGATTGCGTTCTGAACGACTGCTGCAACCTTCATGTACCACTCTACCTTCGGGCCCTGTGCTTCAAAAACTAGCAGTGCCTCCTCAGATAAAGAAAATCCCCTTGCCACTTCCTGTGTCATGAATCTTCCTATCTTCAGCTGCTTCTTGTTTCTCTTCACTTTCTTGTGAAGAAAGTGTCTTGTCTCTCTTCATCCTTTCTCCGCATCACCAATTCTTGGCACCTCTTAGCAGTACCAACTACATCACTGCTGCTTTTACGCTTGCTTCTGGACATCCTGGGCTTGAAATAAAGATACTATACTTCTGTACCCTATACAGTACTGTACAGTAAAGTCCACAAAAGCACAATCATTTCTAGAGGATGCATGCATGTGACAATGTACATCAGACACATGAACTAACTTATGTGATTGTACATGCAAATGCATGTTCTCATCTTTGAAAGTCCATAACTTGGAGCTTCATACATAAGGGACTTACTGTAATAGGGTTGCAACCACTTTTTCATCAGTGGCTCACAAGTCTTAATATCTACACCTTTATTCTCTAGGATAGATCAGAGAGGAACTATCCACTCTCAGCTTGATGGGCCTGGGCCTGCACAAGGGCATGTAAGGAGTAAACTGCACAAACTGTCACTTCGCACATTTTCACTAAACCACCCTAAATCTACTGGTGCCTCACTTCTACCCTGTTTTTTTTTTTAATACCATTGAGTCCAAAGCTAGTCTCATACAATTTCTCTAGAAAGAGGTCCTTCTGAATCTGCTATCTGCAAGTGGATCAGGGAGGTGGAATGAGGTAAGTTAAGAGGAAAAACAGAGGTCTAATCACTCTGCGTGCAAATATTTAAATCAACCCTCAGCTCCAACAACACCTCTGAGTTCTGTGGCACCTGATGCCTCTTAGGATTCCATCAGGTGAGCATGTTCACTACTCAGAAGAGTCTCTGTAGAAAGAGTGACTTCCCCCTCATTCCAGTATGTCAGCACAGTTATTCTTCCATCTACCTTCTCTCAAAAACTCATGGAAATCTCTTTTCCTTTTTTTTTCATCCCCTACTCTCTTTATACTTGTATTTATAAAGTTTGCTTTATTTCTGTTCTGTCATTTCAATAGCATCTCATAAAGTGGAAAAGATAAGTGTGTGTTCAATTCAACAACTTTAACTGGAGACCTCACTCATCATGTTTCATGTCTGTAAAGCACTCGCCTATTAGAAGGAGAAATGATCACATCAATTCCAACTTTAGAAACATTTTTTACTGTCTTATGGCCACATCATAAACAGTATCTCATACATACATCTTTATACAATAATTCCTTAAAAAAAAACTCCCATAGTGAAATTATAGAGTCAGGTGGTATGATTGTTAAAAGGTTGATGCATCTTATACATGAGAAAATTTATATTGGTTACCATTAAGCATGGACTTCCCAGGGGACTTATTGGTAAATGCAATTATGCAGGAGACATAAGAGATTCAGGTTTGATCCCTAGGTCAGGAAGACCCCCTGGAGGAGGGAATGGCAACCCACTTCAGCATTCTTGCCTGGAGAATCCCATGGACAGAGGAGCCTGGTGGGCTACAGTCCTTTGGGTCACATAGAGTTGGACATGACTGAGCAACTCAGCAAGCACACAGAATTAAGCATGGTTGACTCAACAGGATAAGTACTTTTTTTGCAAATTCTCTTTTACAAGTTTCTTCAAGTCAGGAGTAGATGCTGAGTTTTATCAAACACCTGACTATTTTATATTGATGAGTATATGTTTAATTTTCTGTGTATTATTAATATGAATAATTACTTTAAAAGATTTAATGTTGCACTATCTTGGAATTATTGAAGAAAATTGTACTTCATTAAGGCATATTTTTAAAATAATTTGATTCCTAGTTACTATCTTTAAATTTGGGTTTTGACATATTTTTTTGAAATGTGTTTAGTCAGATGTTATCTTTTTAAACATTTTACTTTCTTATAAAAATTTATTGCAATTGTTATATTTGCCTATGAAAAGAATTAGGAAGTCCTTGTTAGTCAAATGTCTAGTTCTATTATCACACAGTGTTCCGAATTTACCTATAAAATCCTTGGTCAGAGGAATTGTCTCCAAATTTTATTTAGAAAATAAAAAGCTTTAAGTTTTGGCTTCAAAACATAAGATAAAAATGTAACGTGTTAGGGATACTAGGAGAAGCTTCAGAGATAGTTCTGTTTGGCAGGCAGCATGACATAACTGTAAACCTCTTCTCTTGGAATTAAACAGCTCTATCTTTGAGTTATGTCTGCACTACATAGTGATAGGTAATTTACCTGAGCCACATATAAAGTGGAATACTTTTTTGTCATTTAGTCATTAAGTCATGTCCTACTTTTTTGTGACCCCATGGACTATAACCCACTAGATTCCTCTGTCCATAGGATTTAGTAACTAAATAAGACATTATATATAAAATAGTGGCAGAATAGAACAATACATAACTTCTTTATTTATATATGTAGTAAAATTCATGAAACTGTCCTTCTCTAAAATAATGCTATGATATTTTAGCAAAAATTTAGAACATTAAGCAGAGCAAAGGTATTATACAATACAATCTATTGAGAATTAAATGTTTGGGTTTTTTTTCTCATTTTAAATATTAAAGACAGCTACAACTATCTTGAGCATCAGAAATGAAAATGTGAACTTTTGGGCAGGTGAAATATGTCAGTAAATAAGTTTTTGGACCAAGTCCCCTGATGTAGATATCTGAGTCAAAAATCATTAAAAGAGCTCTGTTTGAGCTCAGAGCAAAGCTGAGTATATTCAGCAATCTAATTCCTTAAAGCACTATGATTCTGATTCAGCAGATCTTGGGTGGGACCAGATAATTTGCATATGTAGCAAGTTCCCAGGTAATGTGTTGTTGCTCCAATGACTACACTTGAAGAATTACTGCTACAGAGAAATTAGTCCTTTTGTCAACAAAGTCATGTCCTGAGACACACCATGGACCATAGTCAAGGCTTACCATAAAACCGCATATCTTTTGGTAGTCACAAATGCATAAAATGGTCAGAGAGGTTCTAGTGTCTCAACTTTTCATACAAGGAAGCAACCATGTGATAATGGCCTCTGTCAAGAGAATCTTTCAAGCATCGAAGAACTTTAAAACCCCAAACTCCACAGTGTACTTCAGTCACCGTTTTTAATGGTGAAAAATTCCTTAGTCAGAGATTTCATCCTTTTAGTTAACACAAATCCCTGAAGTTTTTATGTAAAAGTCAAGAAAGATTAAGAAAACTAGAATTTTTTACAAATATTACTGTAAACATCTTGAAAGCAAGGAAGATATGTGTATATCATCAGTAACTTATGCATCTGGCTTAAAATAGAAAGTTAATCTTTTTTGAATAAATGGAACAAGTTTGTATTTGTTCTGGATTATTTATGTTCCTTTTATTTTTGTAGTATTTCCAGTTCTATAATGAGATACTCCAAAGTGAGAACTATTTGGAATACCAAAGAAACAAATTTAATTCCAATGTGTCATCTGAGAGAAACCCACAACAAACAAGGAAAAGATGTATTTTAATGACTCAAGGAAGGTGATGTTTTAAAGACAAAAGGTAAAACTATAAATCTAGCCAGAAATTGATTCCAAGAACCAATGATTTAAAAAGCACATGACCTATATGTTGGTTTCTTCTCCAATTAATATGTGCCAAATTAGTGCAAAAAATCATAGAATTCATTTACATGACATTGGCAATGCTCTAAAAGGATATTAAGAAAACTCAAAATTTTTAATTGATATATCAAAATATCTTCTTATCTTAAAATACAAATTATAGTGCTTATAGTAAACAAATCTCAGAGCATAATTTACAATACAGAATTCTTTAAAACACATTTTTATTTTAAACTCTTGATGTCAAAAATGAAAAGTAAATGCTCAGACATTTTAGCAAAAAACAAAAAACAAAACTCTACAAAGGATCATCCAACCAAAGTGAGTAATAATACATCAAGCAATAAGACTATATTTAAGGGGCCACCATTTTATATGAGCAGAAAACATAGAGATGATACAATGACTGAAATTCATTGAGTGGAAGGGCAACATTGAATGTCTGTATCCCACCAGTGTGGCGCTCAAGATGCTTCTCACAACTCAGTCCATCTGGTCAGACGAGTTAACAATACCTTGAATTTGTTGGGCACGGACAAGGCTCTAATTTAAAGGAAAAAACAAACAAATAAACCTAGCCGAATATTCACAAACTAGGCCCTCTGTCAAAGAAGGTTGCTATTCCTAAGAGGAAATTATTGCAATTCTACTACACACTTCCGTATTTGTCATTGACATTTTGCATTAAATATGCACTGTGAATATCCTAAAAGAGAATAAAGCATGTCACATTTCCCCAATTTATTTGATCATTGCATTAGTTTCCTATTGGCACTGTAACCAATTAACACAAACCTCACAGCTTAGAATAATACAAAGCTATTCTTTTACAGTTCTGGAGTCTAGAATGTGTCAGGAGCACCATGTTCCTTCAGGAGACTTTAAGGGAAAATCCATGTGTTGCCTTTTTTAGTTTCTAGAGGCCATCTGCATTCCTTGGCTTATGGCCCAACCATCCATCTTCAAAGCCAGAAAAATAGCATCTTCCAATTTTTCTCTATGTCCCTCTGCTTCCATTGTCACATCTCAGGCTCTGGGCCTCCTGTCCCTCCCTTACCTGAACACTTATTATTATATTGATTATCCAAAATATCAGTTCAGTTCAGTTCAGTCGCTCAGTCGTGTCTGACTCTTTGTGACCCCATGGACTGCAGCACACCAGGCCTCCCTGTCCATCACCAACTCCCAGAGTTTACACAAGCTCATGTCCATTGATTGGGTGATGCCATCCAACCATCTCATCCTCTGTCATCCCTTAAGATTATCCAAAATAATCTCTTCATCTGTGTGCAAATTCCCTTTAGCCAGGTAAGGTGACATGTTCACAGATTTCAAGAACTAGGATGTGGTCATCTTTGGAAAGCCATTATTCACCCAACCATACCTAGTATGGTTCCAAGAAAAAGCTATTTCTTTTTCATGGAAGCCCTGTCATAATCTTGCTAAAATAGTGTTCTGTAGAGCAAAGTTTAGGAACTTGTGTTTATATAAGAATATGAACAAGATGCCAGACACAGGAAGCAGAAATGAGATAATAAAGAATACTCTGTACAACAAAGACCAGTTCACTGGAGAGAAGTAATAATCACTGGAGCCTGTGGCTTGTGACTGGAACCAGTTATGTCAACACAAATGGTCAAATGAGGGAAGGGAACGCACCAGGACCCTGTCCTGACATGATTCCAGATTCCTTAGCTGCTAAGTTGGATGCTCTTTAAAATGATTTAGAAATTATGGAAAAGTGTAATAAAGGAAAAAAAAGATCAGTGTGAGTACTCTAACCTGTTGGACTAAGGCAATTTGCATGTTTAATGACAAGGTGCCATGATGCATGGTAAATGGGATTTGAAAAGTCCCTAAGGTTATATGAAAGGTGAGGTGAGTTAAGTGCCTCATGTCATGCTAAACAGCATACTTCCCTGGCTAAGCCAAGGCAAAGAAAAAAAAAAAGAAGAAGGTAAACTCTTGTTTCAGTTAAAAGGCAGTGGGGTATGGTGGTTACCAGCCCACAGTCTAAGGCCAGGTAGCAATATAGAACAGTTGTTCCACTACCTTAACAGCCTTTATCTCTTTGTACCTGTTTCCTCATCTGTAAAATGAGGACTATATCTACATTTATAGTGTCTGTTAAAAACTAATAGCTAATTTATTTGTATTGCATTCCTTGGGCTCAATAATTTTACTTACTGTTATTGCAATTGCTCTGGTTTCCCAGGAGGAAAGTGAAGGGCAACAAAGGCAGGAAAATGTGGCCCAGGGCCACTTCTGTTTTGTCTTCTTCTTACATTGTCTTGTCTAAAGAAAAGTGGATGACTGTCTGGCTATACACCTTCTGGAACAGTGAGATGAAAGCAAGAATAATTCTCTGAAAATCCTAATTGATTATATGGAATCTCTGTTCATCTTACATCCACCAATAGAATATTAAAAAAAAAAATGTCCTAAATAAAAGAAATTCCCTCCTCAAGTGGTTCAGAAACATAGGTGGTTTTGAAATCAGTTTAGGACACGAAAGCATACCGTTGCCTGGCCGGAGGGCATCCTTGCCACCGGAATTTCCTAAAGTGCCCTTGATGATTGTAAAGTACAGCCAAGTTTCCTAGTTAAAAACTGTTAACTAATGAGGAAGAAACATTAACTTTCCCATGGAGCAATGTGCTCTAGGTCTACACTTTGTTGCTTCTGAGTTCATATTAAAATGTGATTCTCTTAGTTTCTGTATAGTATATTGAATCATATTAAATTAAATGATAATTTTATATGCATTTATTCTGAGTAGTATTTATGTAGAATAGCTCTTATTCTAAACAACTAAATCTCCAACAGTGGGTGATGGATAAAGAAAATGTAGTATATAGATTATTTTTCAGTTGCCTAGTCGTGACCTACTCTTTGGGACCCCATGGACTGCAGCACACCCATCTTCCCTGTTCTTCACTATTTACTGGAGTTTGCTCAAACTCATGTCCACTGAGTCAGTGATGCCATCCAACCATCTTATCTTCTGCCATCCCTTTCTCCTCCTGCCCTCAGTCTTCCCAACATCAGGGTGTTTTCTAATGAATTGTCTCTTCACATTAGGTGGCCAAAGTATTGGAGCCATTCTATATACATACCATACCACAAAATATTATTCCACCAAAGAAAAGAAGAAAATCCTGCCATATGCTACAACTTGGATAAAACTTGCAGATATTCTGCTAATAAAACAATCACAAAAGGTTAAATACCACATAATTCCACTAGTATGAGGTTTTTAAAGAAGCCAAACTCATAGAGACAGAAAGTAGCATAGTGCTCTCTAGAAGCTGAGAGGAGGTAGACATGTGGAACCGCAGTGCAATGAGTATTGAGTTTCAGTCATGCAAGATGAAATACGCCAGAGAATTGTTGTAAAACACTGTTTATAATTAACAACATGGTACTGTCAGGTAAATAATCCTACAGGACTAGATTTAGTAATACACATTCTTTATAGCTGTAAAAAGGTTCTACTTAATGGAAACTAGATTTGCTGGCAAATATAATACTAATGCCACTATCTTCCACCTAGAATTTCTTCACTTTCAATTCCACTGTAGAACTCATCAACTCTTTTTCTTAATTCCCATTTTCTTCTTTTTGCTTCATGTTTATTTCTTTTTTTATTGAAGTATACCTGATTTACAATGTCATCTTAGTTTCAGGCATACAGCACAGTGATTCAGATATATATATATATATATATATATATATATATATATATATATATATAATAATTATATATAATAAATGACGTACTCTGTATATAAGTTAAATAAGCAGTGTGACAACATATAGCCTTGACGTAACCTTTTCCTATTTGGAAACAGTCTGTTGTTCCATGTTCAATTCTAACTGTTGCTTCCTGACCTGCATACAGGCTTCTCAAGAGGCAGGTCAGGTGGTCTGGTATTCCCATCTCTTTCCGAATTTTCCACAGTTTATTGTGATCCACACAGTCAAAGGCTTTGGCATAGTCAATAAAGCAGAAATAGATGTCTTTCTGGAACTCTCTTACTTTTTCAATGATCCAGTGGATGTTGGCAATTTGATCTCTGGTTCCTCTGCCTTTTCTAAAACCAGCTTGAACATCTGGAAGTTCACAGTTCATGTATTGCTGAAGCCTGGCTTGGAGAATTTTGAGCATTACTTTACTTGCATGTGAGATGAGTGCAATTGTGCTGTAGTTTGATCATTCTTTGGGATTGCCTCTCTTTGGGAGTGGAATGAAAACTGACCTTTTCCAATCCTGTGGCCACTGCTGAGTTTTCCAAATTTGCTGACATATTGAGTGCAGCACTTTAATAGCATCATCTTTTAGGATTTGAAATAGATCAACTGGAATTCCTCTACTCTACTAGCTTTTTTCATAGTGATGTTTCTCAAGGCCCACTGGACTTCAATTCCAGGATGTCTGGCTCTATGTGAGTGATCACACCATTGTGATTATATAGGTCGTGAAGATCTTTTTTGTATAGTTTTTCTGCATATTCTTGCCACTCTTCCTAATATCTTCTGCATCTGTTAGGTCCATACCATTTCTGTCCTTTATTGAGCCCATCTTTGCATTAATTTTTCCCTTGGTATCTCAAGAGTACATCATGAGAAACACTGGGCTGGAAGAAGCACAAGCTGGAATCAAGATTGCCGGGAGAAATATCAGTAACCTCAGATATGCAGATGACACCACCCTT
This sequence comes from Muntiacus reevesi, assembly GCF_963930625.1. Classification (NCBI taxonomy): domain Eukaryota; kingdom Metazoa; phylum Chordata; class Mammalia; order Artiodactyla; family Cervidae; genus Muntiacus; species Muntiacus reevesi. Next base: position 16,226,795 of record NC_089267.1, read on the forward strand.
ATGGCAGAAAGGGAAGAGGAACTAAAAAGCCTCTTGATGAAAGTGAAAGAGGAGAGTGAAAAAGTAGGCTTAAAGCTCAGCATTCAGAAAATTAAGATCATGGCATCCGGTCCCATCACTTCATGGCAAATAGATGGGGAAACAGTGGAAACAGTGGCTGACTTTATTTTGGGGGCTCCAAAATCACTGCAGATGGTGATTGCAGCCATGAAATTAAAATGTTTACTCCTTGGAAGAAAAGTTATGACCAACTAGACAGCATATTAAAAAGCAGAGACATTACTTTGCCAATAAATTCCATCGAGTCAAGGCCATGGTTTTTCCAGTAGTCATGTATGGATTTGAGAGTTGGACTATAAAGAAAGATAAGCACCAAAGAATTGATGTTTTTGAACTGTGGTGTTGGAGGAGACTTTTGAGAGTCCCTTGGACTGCAAGGAGATCCAACCAGTCCATCCTAAAGGAGATCAGTCCTGGGTGTTCATTGGAAGGACTGATGTTGAAGCTGAAACTCCAATACTTTGGCCACCTCATGTGAAGAGCTGACTCATTTGAAAAGACCCTGATGCTGGGAAAGATTGAGAGCAGGAGGAGAAGGGGTTGACAGAGGATGAGATGGTTGGATGGCATCACTGACTCAATGGACATGAGTTTGGGTAAACTATGCAAGATGGTGACGGACAGGGGAGCCTGACGTGCTGCAGTTCATGGGGGTGCAAAGAGTTGGACACAACTGAGTGGCTGAACTGAACTGATAATATATGATATATCATATATTAATAAATTAGATTATATATTTGATACATTATATATATATTAATTTCATGAATGCATACCACATACACTATTAACATTATTAACATGTATCATTTATACTAATGTTATATATTCAAACATATCATACAAATACTATTTATTATAAATATATGTAACATATGATATCTCATACATAATATAGTGATATAACTGTATATTATATATTTGATACAAAATAAATATTTTATAGAAATATACTATTTACAGATTTTACATCATATATAGTTACCTACAAGTGACAGTAGCCTATAGACTGTAGCCCACCAGGTTCTTCTGTCCATGGGATTCTCCAGGCAAGAGTACTGGAGTGGGTTGCCATTTCCTCCTCCAGGGGATCTATCAGACTCAAAGACCAAACCCGCGTCTCCTGTGTCTCCGGCATTCCAGGTGGATTCTTTACCCACTGAGCCATCAGGAAAGCCCTTGTATATAACTATTTACATTACATAGTTATATATATTAATTACATATATAAATATAATTTTGTATATTATATATGATTATATTCATAGTTATACTCGTATATATGAATTATATAATATATATTATATTGTATATTTCTAATACATGTAATCTATTATAATCTAATGGATAATATATATAGTTAGTATATGTTATTGCTATATGTTATAACATGCAATATGTTATAATGTATAGTTATTGTTTAATCTCCAAGTCATATCCAACGCTTTGCAACACCATGGACTGTAGCATGCCAGGTTCTCTGTCCCTCACCATCTCCTCGAGTTTGCCCAAGTTCATATCTATTGAATCAGTGATGCCATCCAACTATCTCATCCTTTGTTGTCTCTTCTCCTCCCGCCTTCAATCTTTCCCAGCATCAGCGTCTTTTCAAATGAGTCAGCTCTTCCCACCAGGTGACCAAAGTATTGGAGCTTCAGCTTCAGCCTCAGTCCTTCCAATGAATATTCAGAACTGATTTCCTTTAATATTGACTGCTTTGATCTCTCTGCTGTCCAAGAAACTCTCAAGAGTCTTCTCCAATACCACAGTTCAAAAGCATGAGTTCTTTGGCATTCTACCTTCTTTATGGTTCAGCTCTCACATCTATACGTGACTACTGGAGTGGGTTTCCATTTCCTCCTCCAGGGTATCTTCCCAACCCAGGGATCAATCTCATGTCTCCTGTGTCTCTTGAATTGGCAGGTGAATTTTTTACTACTGAGCCCCCTGGGAAGCCCTAAGTTTGAGAAACAGTCCTATAATTAAAGACCTTTCAAACCCACACCATCTACCTCCTGGGAGGTGAATCAATCAAAGGCCAGTGGTGTAATCAATCATGCCCCCTGTGATTGATTATGTTCAGTTCAGTCACTCAGTAGTGTCTGACTCTTTACAACCCCATGAACTGCAGCATACCAGGCCTTCCTGTCCATCACCAACTCCTGGAGCTTGCTCAAACTCATGTCCATTGAGTCAGTTATGTCATGCAACCATCTCATTCTCTGTTGTCCCCTTCTCCTCCTGCCTTCAGTCTTTCCCAGCACCGGGGTCTTTTCCAATGAGTCAGTTCTTCATATCAGGTGGCCAAAGTATTAAAGCTTTAGCTTCAGCATCAGTCCTTCCAATGAATATTCAGGACTGATTTCTTTTAGGATGGACTGCTTGAATCTCCTTGCAGTCCAAGGGACTCTCAAGCGTCTTCTCCAACACCACAGTTCAAAAGCATCAATTCTTTGATGCTCAGCCTTCTTTGTGGTCCAACTCTCACATCTGTACATGACTACTGGCAAAACCATAGCTTCGACTATACGAAGCTTTGTTGGCAAAGTAATGTCTCTGCTTTTTAGTATCTTGTCTAGGTTTGTCACAGCTTTTCTTCCAAGGAGCAAGTGTCTTTTAATTTCATGGCTATATTTACCATGTGCAGGGATTTTGGAGCTGAAGAAAAGAAAGGCTGCCCCTGTGATTAAGCCTCGGTAAAAAATAGATAAATAAAACCCAAAGAGGAGGAGTTCAGAGAGTTTTCCCTGTGCATCTCTTCCATCTAGCTGTTTCTGAGCTATATCCTTTAATATTAAACCAGCTATCTAGTAAGTAATATGTGATTTTGAATTTTGTGAGGTGCTATAGCAAATTAATCAAATCCTAGGAGCTAGTCATAGGAAATTTTATAGCCTTACAGTCAGAAGCACAGGTAATGGCATGAGCCCTGATTGGCATCTGAGCGGAGGGTGCAGTCTTGTAGGACTGAGTCCTTCCCCTGGGGAGCCCCATGCTATTATATCTCCAGGGAGATAGTGTCAGAACTGAGATAAATTTGTGGAACACCCAGCTGGTGTCACACATCTGCTTGGTGTAGAAAAAAACCCACACATTCAGGGACCAGAAATGAAGTCACTGTCAGCCTAGTGTTAGAGGAGAGGAGAAACAAAAATGTTTTTCCCTTTACTCAGACCTAAAAGCATGTCTTTCTAATTTGTATCTAGGAGTTTATGCCTTTGCCTGTCACTAGAAATCCAGGCCTAATGTGGACAACTTTGAAAACACTTGATAATCTCAAAAAATTTCACATCAGATTCTCAGGTGAAATTCTTTTTAATAGCTCTCTCTCTCCGCATATCAATGACAGATTCCAATTACACTTTATAACTTTGGTATTATAAGTTAATTGTAATCTTAATATGTATCCTGATATACTCTTAAATTTCATCCCTCTAAATTGTTTTCCATTAACCTGTAAGAATTATTCTTCTCACTCTGTAGACCTCACTAAGTTTTATCCTCCTGGGTTTTACTTATCCTGTGCAAACACAATGCATACAACTATGAAAGTTACTTTTGTGAATAAATTATTCTATTAAAATGAATTTTATACTCTCTTCATTTTCAAATATTTCATTAATCAAAAGGTTATCTCGATTGGTAATGAGGCTGATTCTCTTACATGGCATAGTAAAAGTGTCTGACTCTTTGTGACGTTACGGTCGGTAGCCCGCCAGGCTGCTTGGTCCATGGAATTGGAGTGGATTGCCATTCCCTTCTCTAGGGGATCTTCCCGACCCAGGGATCAGACCTGCATCTCCTGTATTACAGACAGATGATTTACCACCTGAGCCAGCAGGATACATCAGTTACATATTTGGCATAGTAATAAAAAAATTATAAAGAACATGAAGACTTCAACAACAAGTAAATTATTATAAGACTGATAGGCCTAGGACACACCAAAAAGAAAAGTTATAGCAAACATCCCCCCAAATTACTAATGTTTGGAAAAGGATTAGGCACATTAATTGTTTTGTGAGCTTGAAATACATTATAATAAATACACCTTAATTTATTAGTGATGACATTTTCAGTATAGACTGGAGTGGGAAAAAAAATCAACCAGATTTAGTCATGACTTCCTTGACAGGAAAAGTTGTGAAAACACATTCTATATAATCAGTTCATGTATGTTCTTTCTTATTTCCTTGTCACAGAAGAGGAAAAATACTAATTAGTACGATATTTTCCTGGGAGATGTATGCTGAGGACAAAGATTGATTACATTTGGGAACAAATTGCCAAACACTTCAATGCTTTCATTTCTATTGAAGAGTGAATATTGAAAAGACTGTACATCAATGTCCATTTTAGAACTACTTAAAATCCAGGAAAAAATACCATGTGGAAAGGGGGAGTAAAGCTATTGATTCCTTCAAAAACATAGCAAATTAAGCTAAAATAGAAAGAGAATATAAAAGAATGTATGCAATACTACAGCTAACCTTATTCTGATGAAAAATTGATAATGCCCAGTGAAACTCCGTATCTCAAATTAGAGCTCAGAGATTTCCTCTTATCAACTATAACTCTGCTTTTTGGGCAAGTCAGTTATGATCTTTGGAGTTCCCAGATGGCTCAGTGATAAAAGAATCCTCCTGCTAAAGTAGATCTTGGTTCAATCCCTGGGTCGGGAAGATCCTCTGGAGGAGGAAATGGCAACCCACTCCAATATTCTTGCCTGGAGAAGCTCATAAACAGAAGAGTCGGTGGGCTACAGTTCATCGGGTTGCAAAGAGTCGGACGTGACTGGTCAATTGACAAAGCACACATGCAATTACACTCTTGAATATAAATGCATTGACTTGCATATTATTTACCACAAGGATGCTGAAATACCTAAAAACTTTAGAAGAATATTTAGGATCCTAGTGCCCACCAAGAATTTGCTTGTATCTCTCTCAGAGCTGCTCTGGGACTATATAAGGAATCTCTAGTGTGTTGAATGTAAAGAGTGATTGCTTATTTCTTTTTTTGTTTCCACTTATATATGGAATCTTTATTTTACTTTTATTATTATTATCATTATTATTATTATTATTATTTTATTAGTTGGAGGCTAATTATTTTACAATATTGTAGTGGGTTTTGTCATACATTGACATGAATCAACCATGGAGTTACATGTATTCCCCATCCCGATCCCCCCTCCCACCTCCCTCTCCACCCAATTCCTCTGGGTCCTCCCAGTGCACCAGGCCCGAGCACTTGTCTCATGCATCCAACCTGGGCTGGTGTTCTGTTTCACCCTAGATAATATACATGATTGCTTATTTCTTAAAGTCACTTACCTACTGAAACTGAGACTTCACACAGCTGCCTACCCCACACCACCCACATTTAAATGTTTCACCTACCAACATGACACACCCAGTCTACAGATTATGATTGGATTTGAAAAGTAACCTCAGCAATCTGAAGCACAGGAAGGAGAAGGGAGTGGAGACATCAGTCTGCTCTGTAGAGAAGAGCATTTTACCATAGACATTACCGAGAATTACCAGTGTGTGGTCATCTTGAAAAACACTTTGTCTTTTTGTCTGATTTATTACTGTTTTTGTATTCTCTACAGATACTGCAGCCCATTATTGCCTGTGACCTGGGTGGACTCCTCTCAAAGCTCCATTCCTATCCTCTGCTTCATCTAATGCATTTCCTTTTCTTTTTTTAAATGTATTATTTGTAGTAGTTGGTAGTAATAGTTGCCATTGTTGTCTGTGCAGTTAAGAGCAGACTTGGGTTAAGGACATGTGATATAAAGCACCACTTATCAAAAAGCACTCTGAATTGCAATATTTATGATGCTTTATGGCTTTATAGTGATTTCTTACATTTACATGCATTTAATTCTCAAGATAATACTATGGAATTGATATTTATATTATTGTCATTATCATTCCTGCTTTAGAAATGAGGACTGCTTGCCCAAAATCAACAAAATTAATCATCTGCAAAGACTTAAACCCAGAGTGTGATGCTCTCTCTACATTATTTGTTATTTCTTCTTTAGCAAAAAGACAAACTGATTTTGTATTTTTCTTTGTATTATGTTATTAATACATAATACGTGGTATTATGTATTTTTCATAATACATCCACATTTGCTGGATACTTCCAACATCTATATGTATGCTATTTGAATACTCAGAAAAACTCATGATCATAAGCCCATGTCAAATTCTGGTCATTAATTATAACAATAAAAATAGAGGCAGATAAAATCCATTATATGCAAGGATAGAAACTTCAGCCATAACTAAATTTCAACTGATCTGAGTCTCACCATGGCCCTTACAGCCCCCTGAGGAGCAACACTGTAGCCAACATCCAACATAGGTCTCCAAGATTTTTGTGTCCTGGTATTTCATGTCCCACTCCCTAAATGAGTAGGCTGATCTGTGTAATGAATAGAAATGACTGAGTGTGACTTCCAAAGTCATGTCATTGCTCATTCTCTTAGATTGCTGTATAGCCTATCACCTATCATGTGGTAAGGATGCTCACACAACCCTATAGATAAATTCTCAGGACAAGGAACTGAGGTCTCTGGCCAAAGCTAGCACTAACTTGACAGAAACATGAGTGAGCCAGGCTGGGAACAAAACCCTTCAGACCCAGTCAAGCCTTCAGACTACTGCAGCTTCACGAGGGACCCAAACCAGAACTACTGAGCAAATCCACTCCTGGATTCTGACCCACAGAAACTGTGTGGAATAATCAATATTTATTATTTTTTATGCTGCAAAGTTTTGAGGAAATTAGTAATGCAGCAACGCAGGAAACCCAAGTTCAGTCCCTGATTGAGGAAGATCCCCTGGAGAAGGAAATGGAAACCCATTCCAGTATTCTTGCCTGGAAATCCCAGGGACAGAGGAGCCTGGTGGGCTACAGTCCATGGGATCACAAAAGAGTCAGATATGACTTAGCTGCTAAACCACCACCAATGAATGAACTAAGTCAGGGAAGAAGCTAGAAATACTAGTTCTTCAGTGATTTTTATTACTTTAAGTATACCCAACTGTACTGCATTCTTGGATCTGACAAATAGAATTAGATTCACAATGCATTTCATTTTCTGCAGCACATACTGTGAAATTCTTCCCAGTAAAGTTTCCTAATGAGAAAGTACATTGAATACTATAGTAAGTAACAAAGCTTTTTAAAAATTAATTAATTTATTTTAATTGAAAGCTAATTACTTTCCAATATTGTGGTTTTTGCCATACATCGACAGAAATCAGCCACGGGTGTACATGTGTGCCCCATCCTGAATCCCTCACCCATTTCCCTCCCCACCCCATCCCTCTGGGTTGTCCCAGTGCACCGACTTTGAGTGCCCTGTTGCATTCATCAAACTTGTACTGGTCATCTATTTTACATATAGTAATATACATGTTTCAGTGCTATTCTTTCAAATCATCCCACCATCACCTTTTCCCACAGAGTCCAAAAGTCTGTTCTTTACATCTGTGTCCCTTTTACTATCTTGCATATAGGGGCATCATTACTGTATTTTAAATTCCATATATATGCGTTAATATACTATTGGTGTTTCTCTTTCAGACTTACCTCACTCTGTATAATAGGCTCTAGTTTCATCCATTAGAACTGACTCAAATGCATTCTTTTTATAGCTGAGCAATATTCTATTGTGCATATATACCACAACTTCTTTATCCATTCATCTGCTGATAGACATTTAGGTTGTTTCCATGTTCTAGCTGTCATAAACAGTGCTGCCATGAACATCAGGGTACATGTTTCTTTTTCAATTCTGGTTTCCTCGGTGTCTATGCCCAGCAGTGGGATTGCTGGGTCGTATGGCAGCTTTATTTCTAGTTTTTTAAGGAATCTCCACACTGTTCTCCATAGTGGCTGTACTAGTTTGCATTCCCACCAACAGTGTAAGAGGGTTCCCTTTACTCCACACCCTCTCCAGCATTTATTCTTTGTAGACTGTTTAATGGCAGCCATTCTGACCAGCATGAGATGGTACCTCATTGTGGTTTTGATTTGCATTTCTCTGATAATGAGTGATGTTGAGCATCTTTTCATGTGTTTGTTAGCCATCTGTAAGTCTTCTTCAGAGAAATGGCTGTTTAGCTCTTTGGCTCACTTTATGATTGGGCCATTTATTTTTATGGAATTGACCTGCATGAGCTGCTTGTATATTTTGGAGATTAATTCTTTGTCAGTTATTTTGTTTGCTATTATTTGCTCCCATTCTGAAGGTTGCTTTTTCAACTTGCTTATAGTTTCCCTCATTGTGAAAAAGCTTTTAAGTTTAATTAAGTCCCATTTGCTTGTTTTTATTTTTATTTTCATTACTCTGGGAAGTGAGTTACTGAGGATCTTGCTGTGATTTACGCCAGAAAGTGTTCTGCCTATGTTTCCTCTAAGAGTTTTTTAGTTTCTGATCTTACATTTAGATCTTTAATTCATTTTGTGTTTATTTTTGTGCATGGTGTTAGAAAATGTTCTAGTTTCATTCTTTTACAGGTGGTTGATCAGTTTTCCCAGCATCCCTTGTTAAAGAGATTATCTTTTCTCCATTGTATATTTTTACCTCCTTTGTCAAAGATAGGGTGTCCATAGGTGCATGGATTTATCTCTGGGCTTTCTATTTTGTTCCATTGATCTATATTTCTGTCTTTGTGCCAGTACCATACTCTCTAGATGACTGTAGCTTTGTAGTATAATCTCAAGTCAGGCAGGTTGATTCCTCACTCATTTTCACTATACTGATTCTTCCAATCCATGAACATGGCATATTTCTCCAACTATTTGTGTCACATTTGATTTCTTTCATCAGTGTTTTATAGTTTTGTATATAGAGGTCTTTTGTTTCCTTAGGTAAGTTTATTCCTAAGTATTTTATTCTTTTCGTTGCAGTGGTGAATGAGATTGTTTCCTTACTTTCTCTTTCTGTTTCCTCATTGTTAGTGTATGGGAAGGCAAAGGGATTTCTATGTATTGATTTTATACCTTGCAACTTTACTATATTCATTGATTAGCTCTAGTAATTTTCTGGTGGTGTCTTTAGGGTTCTCTATATATAGGATCATGTCATCTGCAAACAGCGAGAGTTTTACTTCTTTTCCAATCTGGATTCCTTTTATTTCTTTCTCTTCTCTGATTGCTGTGGCTAGGACTTCCAAAACTATGTTGAATGGTAGTGGTGAGAGTGGGCACCGTTGTCTTGTTCCTGATTTTAGAGGAAATGCTTTCAGTTTTTCACCATTGAGTATAAAGTCTCCTTTGGGTTTGTTGTATGTGGCTTTTATTATGTTGAGGTATGTTCCTTCTATGCTTGTTTTCTGGAGAGTTTTTATCATAAATGGATGTCGAATTTTGTCAAATGTTTTCTCTGCATCTATTGAGATAACCATATGCTTTTTATCTTTCAATTTGTTAATATGGTGTATCACATTGATTTGCAAATATTCAAGAATCCTTCCATCTCTGGGATGAAGTTCACTTGGCCATGATGTATGATCTTTTTAATATGTTCTTGGATTCCGTTTGCTAGAATTTTGCTGAGGATTTTTGCATCTATGTTCATCATAGTGTTTTGTAGTATAAAATACATCTGCTTTTTACAAGTCTCAATCTAGAAAGTTATATCTTATAACAAATAGTGTTAGCACAGTGTTCCAATTATCTGTATTTTCTTGGCTCCCTGTATCAGCCCAGCCCAGTTTATACAGAGCATTTCAATTAGAATTCATATGTCCCAGGCTTGCAGCTAACCTGGTTTCAAGGTAACCATCAGCTAATCAAAATGATGAGATTTATCCACTTGAAAAAATTCACCTATAGACGTATAGGTAGAGTACATACCATGAAATGACTGGGGTGGGGACTGGAAATTATTATATTTTGTAGAATGGATGATATAAATGAAGAAAATTCAAAGTAAGTTAAGCAATAAATAAAACATTTATAAGCAATTTAAAGAACATTGAGTAAAAAATAAATTGTCTATAATAAATAAGAACTAAGGGGATCCATAAAGATAGTTTCAATACAATACCATAACCAACTATGCTACAACAGTTTGGGGGATATAATAAGAGGGAATAAAACTAATATCTAATATCTATGAAGTATTTTATGTGTTGTGCTAAGTGCTTTACATATATTATCAGAGTGAACCCTCAGAAATAAATCTTAAATTTTCCCTACTATTAAATTATTCTCAACACCATACAAATATTCTGTAATTTCCCTCATTTAAAAGCAAACTAAAGATCTTTTGACCATAGATCACTCTAGCTACTGCTTTATTTCTCAACTTTCCCTGATATCAAATATCTAGAAAACTATTTATAGATACTTGTGGATTCCAGTTCCTTGGTTCTCTCTCCTTTTCTTTGAGAACTGGGGTAAGGGCAACACATCTGACAAAGGCTTTCACCTCCATCACTCCATGGCTCTTGTCAAGTCACCAAGACCTCTGAGTCACCAAAACCCTTTAGAGAGTTCTCAGTAATCATCTCACAGGTCCTGTCAACACTTCATACTGCTGATCCCTCCCTCCTCGAAACACTCAGTTCACATGATTCCAGAGAATTCTCTCTTTCATGTCTATACTTACTCTCTTGGTGATTTCACCTGGTCTCCTGTCTGTAAACACCATCTGTACATGGAAGACTCCCAATTTTCTGTACCTGCAGCACAGAGCTCACTTGTGAATACCAGACTCTTAAACCCAACCCTCACTTAGTGTTCTCTCCTAAATGCCTAGTGAGCATCTCAATCTCAACTTGTCCAAAACCAAGCCCATGATGCCCCCAACATCAGCCCTCCCCAACTCAGTTAAATAGCAACTCATTCTTTTAGATACTTAGATGCTCAAGCTCGGAAACCTTGGAGCCATCACTGATTCCTCTCTTTCTCTCATAACTTTTATCCAATATATCAGCCTATCATGATGATACTACCTTGGAAATACATGTAGAATTTACCACTTTCCACCTCTGTTGCAACCATGCTGGGCCACCTTCTCTCAACTAGATGACTACAATGACTTCTTAGCCTTGTACTTTTTTCTGTTTTTTTGCTAACCCTACAGTTTATCCCAATAGAATAGCCTATTTTTCTTTTAGATAGGAAAGATCCCCTTGTTCCTCTGCTCAGAACACTCCAGTGAACTCATTAAGAGTCAAATTAAGTTTGGAAAATAGTCTACAGGACTGACAAGGTCCCCCATGGCCTCTTTGCCTGATCCCCTATTTCTCTCTCCCTTGCCTATGGCGCTGCAGCCATATCACCCCACTGATTCTTGGGACATGCCTGCCCCATGGCTTTGTTTCCATGGTCTCTGATTGGATGCCCTTCACTCAAATATCTGCCAGGCTCACTCTCCCATCCCTACCTGGTGTCTGCTCAAATGTCTTAATCTTGGCAAGGAGTTTCCTAAGGATAATATCAGTGCAGGTGGAAATCATACCTGCACTGCTTAGCTCTCTCTCCTTCCTTTCCCAGATTTAACGTTCCCACTTGGGCTTCCCTGGTGGTGCCAGTGGTAAAGAACTCTCCTGCCAATGGAGAAGATTTAAGATGCTAGTTAGATGCCTAGGTCCGGAAGATCCCCTGGAGTAGGACATGGCAACCTACTCCAGTGTTCTTGCCTGGAGAATCCCATGGACAGAGGAGCCTGGTGGGCTACAGTCCATGGGGTTGCAAAGAATTAGACATGACGGCAACCCACTCCAGTATTCTTGCCTGGAAAATCCCATGGACGGAGGAGCCTGATGGGCTACAGTCCATGGGGTCGCAAAGAGTTGGACACGACTGAGCGACTTCACACACTCACACAAAGAGACTTAGGACACACGCACAGATACATGAACACACACACTATTCTTATTTTCTGATACACTGTTTAGTTCACTGTCACTTCCCAGTGAATGTAAGTTCTATGAAGGCAGACAAGAAAAACTCTAATTTTCTGTTTGCTACTGTCTCCCCTTTTACTTGCCTGTTGCAGAATCCACAAGGAACACTCATTAACTGGCTGAGTGAGCAAGGCAGGATTAGCGGCTGCAGCTGAGGGGCTGCAGTGTCCAGTAGAGGAGAGTGGTCACCCAGCTAGTCCACAGTGGAGTTGGCTACATCTTGACTCCACAGCTCCTGCTCTTTATTCCCAGGGCAGACACCATTCTCCGGTGGTGAAGGGCAGGCATCAGCTCTGGAAACAGGCAGAACTGAGTTCAAATGAAGGTTTCCCACACTTGCTACATGACTTAAGACAAGTTACATGTGCTGGGCAGTGCTCAGTTGCTCAGCCGTATCCAACTTTTGTCACTGCAAGTGCTACAGCCCGCTGTGCTCCTCTGTCTGTGGAATTTTCCAGGCAAGACTACTTGAGTGGTTTACCATTTCCTCCTCCAGGGGATCTTCTTGACCCAGGGATTGAACCTGCATCCTAAGTCTCCTATATTGGCAGGGGGATTCTTTACTTCTGTACTACCCGGGAAGTCTGTACAATTTAATTTTCTTAGTTTAAGATGAAACTCATAATAAAACCTACCTCTATGGGTTGCTGTAAAGATTAGATGACCTAAATCAAATCTGTCAATTAGGAATCAACACAAATGGCATAAAATCCAACTATAATACTTTGAAAAAGCATTTTTCTCTTTTAATGAGGGAATTGGGGATAAGCTATCGAAGATTGGTACAGTTGTTTAAGGAATCAAAGATGAATATGGATCCAAAGATTTGCATTAAAGTGAAACATAAAACAAGCCAGAAACAGGTCGTATACAGAAATGACAAAAAAAAATAAGTAAATAAATTTTTAAACATATTTATTTATTGTTGGCTGTGCTGGGGCTCTGCTACTGCACAGGCCTTTTTTTCTAGTTATGGGGAGTAGGTGCTACTCTCTAGTTATTGTTCACAGGCATCTCTGCAGTGGCTTCTCTTGGTGCAGAGTAGGGTGCTAGGGTGCACAGTCTTCAGTAGTTGTGGCACAGGGGCTCCATAGCTGTGTCACCAGGGTTCTAGAGCACAGGTTCAGTAGTTACGACATGCAGATTTAGTTGCTCCATAGCATATGGGATTTCCCTGGGCCAGGGACTGAACCTGTGTCTCCTGCATTGGCAGGCCGATTCTTTACCACTGAGCCACCAGGGAAGTCCATAAATGAATTAAAAAAAAAAAATTCAGCAGTCTCTCTTTAAGTGTCCACCTAGTGTGTCTATTTAATAATGACCATGGGTTATTACGGATACGATCATTATTAAATAAAAAGCAATATTTGTGCTCCTTACGGGGGAAAAAAGATCTCGATTACTGTGAAAAGGGAGTAATGTTTGGTTATCCTCCTAACTGAACTCTTTCTTCTTTACTCTTAGTTAAAGAAATGCAAATCAGAATCACAATGGGTTATCACTTCACACCAGTCAGAATGGTCATCATCAAAATGTCTACAAATAACCAATGCTGGAGAGGATGTGGAGAAATGGGAACCCTCCTATACTCTTGGGAATGTAAATTAGTGCAATGTGGAAGTTATTTAAAAAACTAAAACTAAGGTTACCATATGATCCAGCAATCCCATTCCTGGGCATATATCTGGAAACGATGAAAAGCCTAATTTGAAAGATACATGTACCTCAATCTTCATAGCAGCATAGTATTGACAATAGCCAAGACACGGAAGCAATCTAAGCACCCACCACCAGATGAATAGATAAAGAAGTTATGGGTATATAAACAATGGAATATTGTCTATAAACAATGGACTATTACACAGCTATTAAAAACAATGAAATAATGCCTGTTGCAGCAACATGGATGGACCTGGAGATTATCGTCCTAAATAAAGTAAGTCAGATAGAGAAAGACAAATATCATGTGTTATCATTTATATGTGGAATCTAAGAAAATGATTCAAATGAACTTATTACAAAACAGATTCACAGACATAGAAAGCAAACTTACAGTTACCAAAGGGGAAAAGGGTGAGAGGAAGGCTAAACATGGAGTTTGGGATTAACAGATCTACTTCATATAAAATAAGCAAGAAGGCCCTACTGTATAGCACAGGGAACTATATCCAATACCTTGTAATACCCTATAATGGAAAAGAATTCCAATAACGGAATCACTTTTCTGTACACCAGAAACTAGCAAAACATTGTAAATCAACTGTACTTAAAAAAAAGAAAAAACACTTCTTAAGTGTGCTCAATATGCAACACATAGTCTTTGTTTCTAAATTTTTTAAAAAAAAGATGTGGGGTTTTGTCATTCATTGACTGTTAATATCTCTGCTACCAAGTCTGATGCCACCAATGAGTGGGTTGTGTCCATCAACGGCTTCATTTGAGTTCCAGATAGAAATCTTTGAGCATGATAGCTGAAAATAGAGCTCTGCGGTAGGCTACTAAGGACCACTCCTTGGTATCAATCTTTTTAGTGCAATCATTCTACTATGAATCAAAGAAGCTGTAATAAAATAGTTTGTATTTCTCAAATATTTTGGTTCGTCATGTGAGACCTTGTCAGCAGATCTAAGATTCTGATGCAGAATTATCCTGCCAAACTCTTGACGCTGAGCTTCATGTCCCATTCCCTCTTTAACATTTTTCTTGCTGCTTTCCTCAAGTCCTTTCATCTATGCTTTGAACCAGGAAATGAGCTTACAGCTATTACAAATAAAATTAATTATTGCTTTATCAAAGAAAATAGCTCAAACCCCGCACGTCACTGGAAAATTCTCCATGCTTCCACACCAGTTTGATTGCAGTGGTAACTGTAGACTCCGTAAACCGTTTCTAGGGCCAGGTATGTGGTCTCCTGCAAGCTTCTGAAAAACGTCACCAGTTCACATTCTCCGCTGCTGCAGAGTGATTTAAGGTACCTCCAAGCAGCTATGAGATGATGATCTCTGTATTAATGACACGTATCTTTGAAGCTCCAGGCTCATATCACAAATTGCCCACTAAATTCTTCCAAAAAGATGTCCTACACACGAATTACAACAATCGTGTCCCAATCCACCACACTCCACACTGTCTCCCCACCAGCGCAATCTGCTTTCCCCCGTCTAAACCACCACCAGTCCATCAGTTCAGTCCAGAAGTGGGCAAATAATTATTGGGAACTGATGTTCAGGAACTATTCTAAGCATCACATACATAAACCCGCAAGGCACAAGGTCTGGGAGGTTAACAAGTAGAAAATGACTATTCCAACAAAAGTGATGCAAATCATGGCTTCAAAAAAAGACAAATATTCATGTGTGCAGAAGAGGAATAGCTGAAGTATTGTCCTTTCAGAGGCATCTGGTCTTGTAGGCTAGGAAAATTATATTTCTCAACATTTTCCACAGAGGAAACATCTCCAGGAGGCTTAAATCCCTAAGCCCCACGTGTGCTTGAACAACTTCATTTAAAAAAGGGCTATACTATCTGCCTTGAGGATAAGAATAACAAGGGCTTGTTGCGAGTCAATATGGATGGAGAAGGAGATAAGGCAAAGAGCAAAAGCCTTTGATCATCTTAATGAGCAGATTGAGCCTACTGCTGGGTGCCAGGGGCTAAAAGTGTTGAAAAATGCATAATTTTCTCATTGATGGCTTTTCATACACGACATCACCATAAAAGTCCCAAAATATCTTGTGCAGTTTGCACAGTGGAGAACTTGGTTCCCATTATGTCCTAACCACTGATAGTTTATGCAAGTAGCCCTAGCTTAGTGCTATGGTGAAGGTCACCATATATTTGTGGATAGTAACTGGGTGCCCAGCTGTGGCCCACATCCTCTGGGGAGACAATAATGAGATTATAATCTTCCTTTAGAAAGGATCCATTCATTCACATGACCTGTAAAGTATCATGTCATTTGCTATACCATAATGAATCTGCCTACATGCAAGGAACAAAGTAAAAGGACCACTAGGAGAGAAATAAAGTGCAAAGCCTGAGTAAAATGCGATTCTTCGTGGGTTATATATTCTTTTAGAGCCTGTCTGGAAGTTTAACATGGTGAAATCTATTAAGTGCTTTTTAAAATCGAAGAAGCCCTGCAAACCCAAGGTTATAGCAGTGGTGCAAATAACATACTTCTCTTAATCCTCTATCCTGGATAATGGCTTCAGCATTTCTAACTCCTATAATTCACATTTCCTATTTCGAACCTTTCTCTGCTACCATAGGTCTGCTATAAGTTAAATGAAATGAGGATGTAAGAAATAGGGAAGCTGAGAAAGGGAAATCAGTGATAACATCAAGATTCAGGAATGTGGGCGTGAAGCCATTTAGCAGAAAGCGGTAGTGGTTTAAAAAGTTTGATCTAGGGCTATGACTTCCCCCAACACTTCCTTTAGCTGCCTGTCCACAAAACTGTGGTTTCTGACCAAAAGGAGAGAGTCAATGACTCTGAAGGCCCCAAATAGATAAGAAAATCTTTGCAATATTCTTAGATCACACTTTGGTAGAAGCTGCCTTTCTCTCCATGAGGCCCAGATTCATTGATTGTGTGCTGAGCTACTGGCCTCTACACAGAGAATAAAATTTGGGGCCATAAAGCAAATGGAGGCAGAAAGTGTCCTTGATGGTCTCCAGGCCGAGAAACAGACCAGATACAAGCTAAATTATACTGTTGGCAATACTCAACATGTAAGGGAGGCGGGAGGGGGTTCGGGATGGGGAACACATGTAAATCCATGGCTGATTCATGTCACTGTATGGCAAAAACCACTACAACATTGTAAAGTAATTAGCCTCCAACTAATAAAAATAAAGGAAAAAAATAAAATTATAAAATAAATAAATAAATAAATAAAAGGCATAGGGCTTTTTTTTTCTCCCCTCGGAATATAATTGCTTTACAATGTTGTGTTAGTTTTTGCTGCATAATGTGAAACAGCCTCAGTGGCAGTGTAGTGTTAGTTACTCGGCCATGTCTGACTCTGCATCCACATGGACAGTGGCCAGCCAGATACCTCTCACGATAGCCATGTGTATACATATGGCGCCCCCCTCTGGAGCCTCCCTCCCACCCCCCATCCTACCCCTCTGGGTTGTCACAGAGCGCCTGGCTGAGCTCCCTGTCTTATGTCAATGCTATTCTCTCAACTCGTCCCGCCCTTTTTCTCTCCACCTGGGTGTCCACACGTCTATTCTCTAAGTCTGTGCCTCTATTCCTGACCTGCAAATAGGCTCATCAGTAGCCTTTTTTCCCCTAGATTCCATGTTGTTGTTGTTTTTTAGTTGCTCAGTCATGTCCAAAACTTTGTGACCCTTACTTCACTCTGCATGAGAAACTATAGGTTCATCCACATCACTACAATTGCCTCAGTTTCCCTTCCCTAAGTTCTCATTTTCTGAAATGAATTATTGAGTTTGGACAAAAAATTTATATACACAATAGTTATGGTCCAGTGGTGGGCTCTGGCTTCTTTATTTTTAATTGGAGGATAATTGCTTTCCGATGTCGTGCTGGTTTCTGCCACACGACACTGTGGGTCAGCCATAAGTATACACACGTCCCCCCCTCTTGAAGCCCTCTCCCCCGTCCACCGAGCTCACCCCTCTTAGGTCATCACAGAGCGCTGTGCTGAGCCCCCGTGTTAGACAGCAACCTCCCACTAGCTCTCGGTTTTACATGTGGTGACGTCTGTGTTTCCATCTACTCTCTCCATTCGTCCCACCCTGTCCTTCCTCTGCTGTATCTAGAAATCTGTTCTCTACATCTGCATCTCTCTATACCTGTCCTGCAAATAAGTTCGTCAGTATACCATTTTTCTAGATTCTATATATATATGTGTGTTAATATACAATGGTTTTTCCTCTTCTGACTTAACTCCACTCTGTATAATAGGCTCTAGTGAGGTTCATCTATCTCACCAGCTGCTGCTTCTAAGTTGCTAGAACTGACTCAAATTCATTCCTTTTTACAGCTGAGTACTATTACATTGTATATGCATACCACATCTTTATCCATTCATCTGCGGCTGGACACCTAGGTTGCTTCCATGTCCTGGCTATTATAAATATTGCTGTAATGAATGTTGGGATGCATGTGTCTTTTTGAATGATGATTTTCTCAGGGTACATGCTCAGTAGTGGGATTGCTGGGTCATATTATTCAAGTACTCAGAGCCATCAAGAGAGTAATTTAATGACATCAGTAACTGCAAGATTGGTTTCATTGACCTCAAGACTTCACTCACTTCCTAAACAAATAGGACTTCTGAAATGAAGGATTATCTGAAGAGAATGAAAATCAAATTTTGACAGATAATTTGTATTGCCCCAGTCTCTGGATTCTTGAGAAAGCCACTCTTGCAACAAAGTGCAGTATACCCTCAGAAAAGAAGTGGCAGCAAATGGCAGTGTATTCTTTCCTCTGGAGCCCTAGCAGTGAGTGATAAATGAGGTCCAGTTGAGCCTCTACTGTTTTCATTTGCTTCTATGTTTGGAATTGTATTTCCCTCATCTATTGTTTCTGACTGAAGACAGTCTCCATCTCTTCATTTATCTTTTAATTAACCAGAAACTGAAACTTCAGACCATATTGGAAGGGGGGGCGGTATTGAGGGGGCCACAGGTAGCATTGTGTGTGTGTTAGACGCTTAATGGTGTCCAACTCTTTGCAAGCCCACGGACTGTAGCCTGCCAGGCTCCTCTGTCCATGGAATTCTCCAGGCAAGAATACTAGAGTGGATAGCCTGTCCCTTCTCCAAGGGATCTTCCCAACCCAGAGCTCAAACCCAGGTCTCCTACACTGCAGGCCGATTCTTTCCCAGTTGAGCCAGCAGGTGGTGTTAGGAGGTGGGAATTCTATGACACTGAAACTGTCATTCAAAGCTTTCTTATCAAAAGGAATTAGATAAAAGAAGTGTCATGCTTCCTGCTCCACTGGTTTTTCTTCAGCGATCTCTCTCCAAAATACCAGAATATTTTTAGAAGTTTGAGTTGAAATCAAATTTAGAAAGTCTTAATTGTCACAATATCTTGCTAATTGGAGGCCATGTGCTAATTAGTCAAGTGTTTGTATCATCACCCTTGTCCATTTTAACCACAGTCCTTTTCCTTCTTCTCTGCAATGACATCCATCATCAGTTTATTGCTTATGCTTTATTTCTAGTTTAGTCTCAATATTTTAAAATATTTCATAACTGGAAACATCACTAGAAGACACCAGAAACATCATTAGCCATTGAATATTAATAAGCCACTTTACCTAATATGAACAGTTCCCTTGATATGGTTGTTTTTGTCGAGGATTTTGGACAAACTTCAGAGCACTTTGCATTTAATGGTCTGACTTGAAATTTACATGAACCTCACCTAAAAGTCTCCATATGAAAACACAGTGGTGCCAACCACCATGACTGCCTTGTCCCACAAGTGTTTTAGTGGAACTCAAATCCATTCTTAATTTCCCCTTAGAAAAGTTGCCATAATAATTCACAGACACCTGTGCTCCTAACTTATCTCAGGAATGAAGGGACAGCAGCACTGGGATGGAGGTGGGAAGGTGAAGCCAGAGCCCAGGGAGCCAAAGTTACAGGGGACCCTTGGTGCTTAAGCAGGGAAGCCAAGAACCAGGACCACAGTCTCAGAGCAATGACTGGTGCTTAGGCTCTTGGAGCAGTTCAGGGGCAGAATTCAAGAGCCAAGGTATCATGAACGTGAGGATAGAGTACGGAATTTTCTGGAAAATTAGTATAAATGACTGAGATCCTTCTGAAGGACAAAGGCATCTCACATCCTCCTTTGCAAGCTTGATCTACTGCAGTCCATTATTTGACACTCTCCACTAGTGATTGAGTTTTCATTATTTCCTTAAGGCAATGGTCTCCTTTCCATGAGTTCCTATGACCCCTTTCACCAATCCCGTCAATAGACATTCAGTGAGGATTCACTGTATGCCAGGCTAGCGCTTGTGCTTTTGAGGGCAAAAGCAGAAGTGAAATAGACATGATCATGCATGCATAGGGCCCTGACTTTTTGAAGGAGACAGATATTATTCAAAAATTCAAGTGAGCAAAAAATGTAAAATGCAACTACTGAAGCCAAGAAGAGCAATTACTGTTGCTAAGAAGAGGTACATCGTACCCTAAGAGCCATTCTCTGTTATAATATTATAGGGTGTTTGATTTGGTTAAAGAAGACAGAGGAGGCACCTCCCGGGACATTGTTGCTTTAACCAAGATATGTCAGAAGGATAAGGATTCATTTAGGCAGAGAAGACAAATGCATGGGTCCTTCAGTGATGAAAACTGGGCCAGGGTGGTTAACGAAGGGAAGTCCAATGTGTTTGGAGCAGTGAAGTAACAGGGATGGTGGTGGGTGGTGAGGCTGCAGGGAAAACAGATCCAAGAGGGGTTTCAGTTGCCGTGTGGAGGAGTTTCTTTTTCTTCCACAGAACAACAGGGAGACATCAAAAGTAAAGCAAACACGAATTCAGGGGAGACACCAAGTTGTGAAGAAACATCTTATTGCCATAGTTTTCACTATGAAGGAATGAGAATGGAGGAGAAATGAATGAAGAAGAAATCTCCTTCATTTCTATTTTAAGCCCATTACACCAGATAGAAAATATACGTCTCTTCCCTTCCTACCCAGTTTCATGTGTATCTTTTCTGGTTGTACTAGAGCCTTTCTGCCAGGATCCAGAAGGTTCCAATGTGAATGGTCCCACATGCAGATGTATTTTGATGTGTTTGTAGTGGGAGGTGATCTCTGTGTCCTCCTACTCTACCATCTTGATCTCTATTCTCCCAGCTGGAGAATACTTAATCATTATCCACTCACTATAAATTTTATCAATTTAAGTTTCCTTCGTTGATATAACACTTTCTTTCAACATAGCCTGAGAATGGCATCTATTTCCTAGGGGTCCGATCTTGTCAACGTCATCCGGGAAGATGAATCCCACTCTATCTTTCTTCATTATTAACCCTCACGTGCCATCATCACTGGGCACCCAGTCTGGGGACATGAAGTTATGAGTATCTCAAGAGGCCCAAAAGGTCAAGGACCAACAGGTATAATGCAAATGTGAAAATATACTGTTACAAATGATTTTTAAATATATGGTAATATGATCAGATGTTTCCTAACATCCTAGCCTCCATTCTGGGTGCTCTGAAGTGGAAATATAGCAGAGATATGAAAGTGGAGGCAAAAAAACCACATATGATATTACAAACAATTTCAGGTTTGTAAATTGTTATGCCCGATGTCCGAATCCCCGAGCGGGAAGAGAGAAGGCTTCCGAGACAATGCAACTCGCAGGAAGGGAAGTTTATTACTGACTGGAGTCAGGACTCCCTGCCGCAGCCAACGCAGTGGTGTGGGTCAGACAGCCCCGAGCCCAAGCTGTTACACAAATTTATAGGGTGAGAAGCGGATTGGTTACAAGTTTGCAAAACAATTTCATTGGTCAATACTTTCGCGCAGGCGGGACTTTCCTGGGGGTTTCCGCCCCGTTCCTAATTTCCTAATTGGCAAACATCTGTGAAAGCTAATTGGTCCTAATTGGCAAACAGTGGTCATTGTTAAGCGAAAGCTACCTGATAGTAGGAAGGCCTACTCCTAACCTAAGTTGCATTACTTCTGCTCACCTCACATAAATGATAATGGTTTGTGATTGGGTGATGAGGATGAGTTAGAGGTAAGGATATGGGTTCATAGTATATTTGTAGGATAAAAATGACAGAATTTGATTAAAAATTTGGATTCTGGGTTGAAGTTGAGAGAGGTAAACCTTGTGTTTCTGACTTATGCAAATACACAATGGAATTTACTGAGTGAGAAGGCATTACCTTCCTTCTACTAGAGGAAAATGTTGGGTAAGATCCTAAGTTGATCATGACATGTTGAGATTGAGATGCCTTTGAAATATTCAAGAAGATATGTATTAAGAGCTTGGCAATGTAATGGATGTGTACTAAAGGAAGAAGTCTGAGCTAGCAATAGAAATGAATGAGAACTCTGCATGCAAATTCTATTTGAAACTACAGTTACAGGTGAGAGCGCCTGGAGGAAGAGTATAGAATGAAGAAATAATGCAGAACTGAGCCCTGTCTCATATTTACATTGCCAAAGTTTCCTTTGGGCTGATTCAAAGCAAAATAAGACCAAGCATCTTCCTCTGCAAGGCTTGCCTGGTGGCTCAGTGGTAAAGAATACACAAGCAGTGCAGGAGACACGGGTTCGATGCCTGGATCAAGAAAATCCACTCCCCCACCTACCCCCAAGAAGGAAATGGCAACCCACTCCAGTATTCTTGCCTGGAAAATCCCATGGACAGGGGAGCCAGGTGGGTTATTGCCCATGGAGGTCACTAAAAGGGTCTTGGACATGACTTAGCGACTAAATAACAACAACAATCTTCCTCTGTATTAAACATCAGTGGTCCATCACAGAATACAGAAATATCAACACTTCTAACTTTTAAGTAAGCCATCTGCCCACCCAGATTCCTCACTTCTATGCTAATGAGTGTTTGTTCTCTTTTGTTTCAAGATTTGAGACTTTTAATCCCAGGGTTTTTGACAGTAACTATCATAGCCTGCTTTCTCTCTTTGTCCTTGTACACTGACAATATCTACAGTAAATTTTGGTTCACCAGGATTCTAACTTAAAGATTCAAAATGAATATCCCCACTATAAAAAGAAAGTGTGTTTCTAATCTGATCAGTTAAATAGAACAAACAAAACCTGAAAGAGCCAAATAACTTACTAAGGATTTTTTTTAAAGGAAGTTTGTTCAATTGTAAATATTAACTCTCTGCTCCCCAAGTCTAAAGTTCAATTCATCTATCAAGTTCTATCCTAGAAAAATAAATATATGCACACCCATTCCCAAAATAAGCACAACTTGTTTCCCTGCAAATAAATGTGTGCCAAAAGTCTCAGAATTTCTGATAGGGTAGGATGTGTTGGCTCTTAGGAAGGAGGTAATAGTTATTTAATAATTAATCAAACAACAAGCCTTTAAAAAAGTGTCGCATAGTGAGATTTTTATAATTTGCCAGTTTTCCTTTGACTATTCATCGAAAAAAAGGGAAAAAGCCATAACTCCAAATTTAATAAAAACAACATGTTAAATAGAGTTTTAAAATGGAGACTAAGATGATGAAAAGGAGAAGCAATGGCTTTAGCAGTGGGCAACATTTAAAATATATTTATGTTGATTTATTTCAAAGGTTTATATATTTACATAAATTATGCTAAAATTAATTAAACCTATGGAGTGCTGTGCTTCTATTTTTTTTCAAGAGATGTAAAGGTAGGTTCTTTGTGTAGTGGATCTGAGTGTGTTCTCATCTTATTTCTTTGATCTTCATGGAACATTGAGGTGATAATGATTCCCGGTGTTATTGTGCTTGTAAATGAGGGGGAAGCCATCTGCCCTTGCACTTCTATCAATTAACCAGCTGTATTTATAGAGCACTATTGAGGGGATGCCAAGAAGCATCGGGGGGAAAGCATGGTCAATGATGCCAGTAAGCTAACAGAGGATGTGTAAAGGAGACCCAAAGTCAAATGTCATGGCATGCACCATAAAACCACGAGAGAAGAGATGTCAGTGGAGGCTAAGGTATTCAGTGGTGGCCTCACAGAAGAAATGGGGTTCAAGATGTACTTGGAAACATAAGTGCAAGAAGAATGGAGAGTGTTCTAACTGAGAGGAGCTGTGTAAGGCAAGAACGACAACAATGGTATTTGTGACTCAGTTACAAATCGAAACCAACAAAACCTCAGCCCTATTGAAATAGAAATTAACTTGAATCAATCTTTCCGGATTCAACTAGGAGAAAGTTGGAACAAATTTAACGTCATTCTACCAACAGGCTGCTTAAGGCAAAGATAAATGTCATGACTGCACACACACACACACACACACACACACACACACACACACACACACATATTTTGTTTTTGTTTTTTTCTTTTTTGATGCCAAGCAAATTTAGCACTTTCTCTTACAGGCAACAGATACATCTTTGAACACATTTCTGTATTTGATTATTCAAAATGTTTATATCCAAACAGAGTAGAGACACATAAAAGGTATCTGAGCAAAGACTTGGACCATAGCCACACATACAACACCCAATCCTTGCCCTTGGCAGTGCCTGAATGAGCTCTCCAGAATATAAAGCCCGTGTAACTTTCACAAGTGTGCATGCAGCTCAGATTTTGTCTCTACCATCTAAATATATTACAGCTCCTCTCCATCTGAAAGAGAGGAGGGTCTTTGTATATAAAGTAAAAAAACTAACAGCATTGTAGAAAATGGGAATTCCAGATATTCAGAAGTCAGCTTTAATCCATTCTTTGGATGACTCAGGATTTGGTATAAAGGATGCTACATGAAATAATTCCATGAAAAGAAGATAACAAATCTTCTAATCAGAACGAAGAGTCAGTAACTTTGATGCATATCACTCTCACAATTTATTTTGTGTTTCTTTTTTTTATGTACAGCTTGAATATCTGAGACTTGGGTAGGAGAGGCTCTGCTAGATCAAATATTTAATCTTGCTTTGAATTTAGTTTAAAATGGGACAGCTCCCAGTTGTTATGACTCCTCAAAATTTGTAATTTAAGTAAAAAATGCTGAAAACTAGACTTCTTAAGTCTAGAGTATGGTTGCATCTATTTAATTGCACTTTTTCTCATGCATCTCTAAGATCGACTGTTACATTTAGCAAAACACTTAGTAGCATAATTACAATGGTATAACAGATTTCGTTCCCTTTCTCTTAAACTAACATCTTCATCTGGTAGATTTCAAGAAACATCCATAAAGTACATAAACTGACAGCTATTTGGGATTTTGATACACTTCACAAAATCAAGAAAAATTATGCATCATTTTCAGAGTACACTATTTTAATTTTCTTAAAACCTGAAGGTGATATCTCCAAAATCTTTGAAGAAGACAAAATTATTTTGTAAAATTAAGTTTTTATAGACAATCATGAATTATAGGTAGATATCATGTTATATATACTATATTTTATATACTACATATCTAACACATAACTACTAAATTTATACACTTTATTTTCTGATAAAAATGAGAAACATTAACCCAATTACAAACTTATATCTGGTTCTTTGTATATGAAACTACAACCCAGTATATCCTCCTAGATAATGACTTCTTAAACTATTTGTATTCATCTATAGAATATGCTTTTATTCTTGGGGGCTTTTCTCTATTTTTTATCTCCACTAAAGTTTATCTCCACTTCCAAACTAAGTTTTACTGTTGTTAAATCTTTAGAAAATTGTTTTATCTCAACATCTAGCCAACTGAGTCTGTGGGGGAAAGTGGGGCAAAGTGGGGGAAAAGGACGGACAGGCAGAGAAATGGAAGATGATTATATTTAGTTAATTTTAGAAACATTTTAACTGGAATGAAATTCAGTAAGCAATCTTCAGGTTCAGTTCAGTTCAGTTGCTCAGTCATGCCCAACTCTTTGCCACTCCATGGGCTGCAGCACCCCAGGCTTCCCTGTCCATCACCAACTCCTAGAGCTTGCTCAAACTCATGTCCATCAAGTCAGAGATGCCATCCAACCATCTCATCCTCTGTCGTCCCCTTCTCCTCCCTCCTTCAATCTTTCCCAGCATCAGGGTCTTTTCCAATGAGTCAGTTCTTCACATCAGGTGGCCAAAGTATTGGAGTTTCAGCTTCAACATCAGTCCTTCCAATGAATATTCAGGACTGATTTCCTTTAGTATTGACTGGTTGGGTCTCCTTGCCATCCAAGGGACTCTCAAGAGTCTTCTCCAACACCACAGTTCAAAAGCATCAATTCTTCAGTACTCAGCTTTCTTTATACTCCAGCTCCCATATTCATACATGACTACTGGAAGAACCATAGCTGTGACCAGATGGACCTTTGTTGGCAAAATAATGTCTCTGCTTTTTAATATGCTGTCTAGTTTGCTCATAACTTTCCTTCCAAGGAGTAAGTGTCTTTTAATTTCATGGCTGCAGTCACCATTTGAAGTGAATTTGGAAATCAAAAATATAAAATCTGCCACTATTTCCACTGTTTCCCCATCTATTTACCATGAAGTGGTGGGACCGGATGCCATGATCTTAGTTTTCTGAATGTTGAGCTTTAAGCCAACTTTTTCACTCTCTCCTTTCACTTTCATCATGAGACAAGTGCGCAGCCCAGGCCTGGTATACTGGGATGACCCAGAGGAATCGGGTGGAGAGGGAGGTGGGAGGGGGGATTGGGATGGGGAATACAGGTAAATCCATGGCTGATTCATGTCAATGTATGACAAAAACCACTACAATATTGTAAAGTAATTAGCCCCCAACTAATAAAAATAAATGGAAAAAAAAAGAGGCTCTTTAGTTCTTCTTCGCTTTCTGCCATAAGGGTGGTGTCATATGCATATCTGAGGTTATTGATATTTCTCCCCCAATCTTGATTCCAGCTTGTGCTTCTTCCAGCCCAGCGTTTCTCATGATGTACTCTGCATATAAGTTAAATAAGCAGGGTGACAATACACAGCCTTGACATACTCCTTTCCCGATTTGGAACCAGTCTGTTGTTCCATGTCCAGTTCTAACTGTTGCTTCTTGACCTGCATACAGATTTCCCAGGAGGCAGGTCAGGTGGTCTGATTTTCCTATCTCTTTAAGAATTTTCCACTTAAAATTCTCTAAGAATTTTAAAGTGATCTTATAAAGGTCTAACTAGGTGTGATTTTTTTGTTTGCTTTTCTCTTTCATGGTTATTAAATAAACAATAGTGTTTTGGGTAAGTCTTATTAATGTAATATACAAAATTGTGGACAGATGAAATTTTCATATATTTATTATGTATCTAATGTGCTTGAAATTCACATTTTTATTAAAAGATCAGTAAGCATGCAGTTAGGCTTGGAAATGGCATTGTATTTTGAATACCATGCATTATTTTTCTATTGCTAAAGATTTAAAACCATTTTTATTGTTTGATTTCACTTGTTATTTTTTTCATTGTGTCATAATTGACATATAATGTTGTATTAGTTTCAGGGGCACAAAATAATAAATAAAATAAAAAATAATTAGAAGTTAGTGTTAGGATCCTTTGAACTTAAATTGATACATTCAACAGTTGATGTGCTTCATACACATAGAGTAAGAAAAATTTAATGATTTTGGTTTTATTATTTACAGAGTTTAGCTCTAAAGCAGCTATACTATCATTTATATTAACTATTTGGTACTGAATGAGCCTATCAAATACTAACATGTGCAGAGAAAGAAAAAGTTTGTGTTAGAATTAAAATGCACTTTCTACATGAAATGATTTACAAATTCAAACAAATGGCTCAAAATATATCTCACTTTAGATAAGATTCCAGTTTTTCTATGAACCTGGCCAACAAGTTAGCCATTTAAACAAGGCTCTCATGTCATAAAGCCCATAAAAATCAATGACTTTAATTATGAAATATATTTTTGCTTTTACAGGGATTTATTTGAAAAATTAATTGGTTTTCATCAGTTAAGTACAGTCTTTACAGCAGAGAACTGTTTTTGCAACATGCTTGAAAGAAGCAATGATTTTTTTTTTTCTTAGCCTTTGTTTATACTCTCAGATTCATCAAAAAGTTTCCTGATATCCAATAGAAAGTTCTTTGTGGACATCAAAATGGCACATGTCCAGTATTCCTCATTCCTTTCCTCCCAGACATAACATCTAAACGCATAGAATTATTTCCTCTAGCTAATGTCATTTTCAATATCATTTTTTCATTTCTGCAACTCCTATTCTCCTAAAGCTATCTGCTGCCCTCCAGTTTAAATGTATATCAATACCTCTGAACATGGATCTCAAACTCATCCACCTCCTGGCCCAGGATAAAACATATGTATATATCTCTGCCTCTGAATTTCTGCTCAAAATTCACACTTTGAAAAAGTTTTTATTGATGAATACTACTTATTTTCAGCTACAAGAATATTCCTTTCTATTCCACTTAGCTTAATATCTGTATTTTTGTGACTCATATGTCTGTTTCTTTTCTTCCTGTCAATAAATTCCTTAAGAAATGGTTTCAAGTATTCCTTAAATATGTATTCCAAAATATGGAACTCTTAACTGAGCATCTTGTTACTTGTTGGACATCATTTAAAATAAACAAAGTGAACCACAGGTTTCATTCTGTCAAACCTGGAAATTTACTAAAAACCAGGAGCAAATGGATGAAATTGGTGTCCTTGAACAATAGTATTTCAGAGCAGTGGAAAAAAAGGTGATAATATTTAATGACCTATGTAAATACATGGTAAAGTCCCTAAATTGTAATTTACAATCAAAACAGTTGGTGGCACCTTTGAAGCAATTTCATGTTTTTGGCAGTATCTATATTGCCTGCAAATTCTTACACAACTACATTGAAATACAAAATCTTCATAATTATGCTGGTTTAGATATATTTTCTGATGTTCAGAAATCTTACTTTAATAAAGCTTCTGTTGATTATACACTATGAAATAAAAAAAATTATAGTAACTGTATCCCCCAATAACTGTACTTATTACCCAAATATTTTGGCAAGAGTTTTAGTCTGATAAAAAGAGTACTTCATCTTAAAGGCAAATCAGGAGTTCCTTGGAAATAGCATTTCTTGCCTAGATTAAAAACTCAATAAAATATTGAGTTCACAATAAAATATTGGGTTGGCCAAAAAGTTCATTTAGGTCTTTCCCTAAGATAACAAATCTGAATAAACTTTGGCCAACTCAATAGATACAACAGTTTGGGAAGAGTTGAAGAGACTTATTAAAAACTTCTTAAATACCCCCAAACCCTCTTTGATCCACTTTCCCATTAGGCTTAAAATTCCTACCAGAGAAAATCATTGTTTGAGTTAAAATTATTATGAACTCAGCATAATCTCTTTAAATATTAAACTTTCCTGAAAGATTTGTAATGCATTGAGGCATACACACTGTTAGCACCAAAAGAGATTAGGTAGAATAAATCAGTGACAAGATAAATAGGCAGCTGTGTAAGGTTTTATAGTTTTTGTTTGGGCAGGTGAGGTATAATTAATCTCACTTCTTTCCTGAATTTGAAACCAAATAAGAAGTAAGTTCACACTGAGAAAGAACCAATTCTATAAAACTGGGTTGAGAATGCAACTTGGCCCAGCAGCCAAATGTACTTCTAAGTACTTTACCAGGAGTCTACCAACTCACCCCACAATGGCTCTGGAGTTCAAACTAGGAAAGTGGAAGGGATGTCCTGTTGTTTTGGACAATGTGGTATCCAAGAGAAATGAATTCAGACACTGAAGTGCTAGGGACAGATTTTAATCAGTAATATACTATTGCATTAAGCAAGTACGTCCAGCTTGAAAT
Source organism: Muntiacus reevesi (assembly GCF_963930625.1). Classification (NCBI taxonomy): domain Eukaryota; kingdom Metazoa; phylum Chordata; class Mammalia; order Artiodactyla; family Cervidae; genus Muntiacus; species Muntiacus reevesi. The sequence continues at coordinate 16,256,267 of NC_089267.1, forward strand.
AAATGCAACTTGGATTATTTAGAGGTGACTGGTATTTTAAAGGATAACGAGAAAGTCAGGAGATGGGATGGCATAAACTAGAGCAGAGTCAGGGAACTGAAAAGTTACGCAGGGTCAGTCAGTGCCCATACCAACCGAGTCAGCTGTGTCTTTCAGTTGATGACTAAAGGACATCAGGATTCTATCTTCCCCAGGACACTGAAAGACAGAGACCCCACCCTTCTAGATAATTCCATTTCAAAGAAATGGCTTTTAGGTTCTCAAAAAAGACACAAGATCCTCCTGAATTGTGGGAGCTACCTAGACAGAAAAAAGATTCACAACTCTAAGCCCTTTTCATAAATGCTTAAGAAGAGGAGAACACAGGCCAGCTCAGGTATTAAGTAGAACAAACAGTAAATTTTTCTGACAGCTCTGCACTTGGCCAGATTAAAAACTCAAAAGGGGGCTGGCTGGATTGTTCCAATGTTGCAACCTTAAGCTATTAGAAGCCCTTTTAAAGTTTGGTCAAGTCTCTAAGCAGGGGTTTGAATGCCATATTCTGCTGAGAGTTTTTGCTGAGAGTGTTCGGTAGCCCATAAAGAAAATGCTCAGAAAGAGCTGGGTTTGCACATGCTCTGTTTCCCTGCTCCATCTCTGAGGATGGCTGAAGGAAGGTAAGAGTCACCTTGCCTATATAACCAGGAGAGAAAATGCTTCTATACTTTGGAAGGAGGAGCGTATACTAGGAGGAGGGTAAGAATGGATCCTCCTAGAGCAGTGTTCTCAACAGGGGTAATTTTGCCCCAAGGGAACATTTGGCAATGTACAGAGACATTTTTGTTTTTCACACATAAAGGAGGTGGATAATGCCAATAACAGGCTACTCAAATGGCGCTTGTGGTAAAGAACCCACCTGCAGATGCAGGAGACACAAGAGATGTGGGTTTGATCCCTGGGTCAGGAAGATCCCTTGGAGAAGGGCATGACAACCCACTCCAGTACTCTTGTCTGGAGAATTCCATGGACAGAGGAGTCTGGTGGGCTATAGTAAATAGGGTCGCAAAGAGTCGGGACTGAAGTGACTTAGCACGCAATGCTAATGATACCTAGTAGGTAGAGGCCAGGGATGCTGCTGTAGGGAAAAATAAATGATGGTCTCCACACCCCCTGATCTTCTAGATGAGACCCCTATAATATAAGACAGACTAATGAGGAAAGCAAACCGAAGTGGATTAACATATGTACAAGGGAGGTATCTAGAAAAAAAAGAATAACTCAAAAAGTGCCTTTAGAATTCAGGATTAAACACTACTTTAGCAGGGAATCCCCCTAACAGTCAATGTTGGCCTCTTCCGGGGAGTAAGTGATTTTGAGGACAGATAAATGAGCCCTTTCAAGAAAACATGAGATATGCTAGATTGTGACAACGTTTCCCTGGGTGTGGCATCAACTACTAGTCTTCTCTACTGTGATGAGTCAGTCTTCTCTGGTTGATGAAACTCCCTGGAAGGGAATTTTTGACAATTGAGCTCCTTTTGGAGAATCTGTCTTTAGGCAGATAAAGGGAATTGCAAGAAAGCCTCTGCCTGCATTTGCCATTTAACAGGCACCTGCAGCTTAAAATGATCACTACACCCAAGGGGCATGTTTTGGGGTGGCAAACCCTGCTACTCTCCTTCACTGCTGAACACCCTGTAATGCACAAGGATTAGCCAGCCCCAAACATCAATAGTGACAAGGTTGAGAAATCCTGCAAAAGAGTTTACAAAGGACTTTAAGATTCCTTGCTGTTATTATTCTCACAGTTGCCACCTAAGGAAAGGATGAGAGACACCATCACTGAACACAAGAAAGAACTGAGTCACAAAAGCCTGAAAGATTTTCCAGCATTACCCTCTTGAACCCAGAATTCTGACTGTAAAGAGCATGACACTCCTTTTGGAAGAGAGATAGGAAAGCAAGTGAAGACCCATCACTCTCTGAAAGAGCAGATATAAATGAAGGACAAGATGGAGAGACTTTCCTCATTAAGGAAGCAAAGGAAGGACTCGTACTGGAGCAGAATGAGGTCTATGAGAAGAGAGTTAGGAAGAATGTGAGCAAGAAGCTTCATGAACCTCTCAGCTAATGTCTGCTTTGCCAGAAAAATACAGTACAAAACAGAAACTTTCCTACACTAACCATATTTAAAACATGCTATTTGGCAGAGAATATTGATATTTATGAACTGATATGGAGAATTGAACTGGGGGTGGGATGAATTGGAAGATTGGGATTCACATGTATAGACTATTGACACTACATATAAAATATGTAACTAATGAGAACTTACTGTACAGCTCAGGGAACTCTCCCGAATGCTCTGCAGTGATGTAAACAGGCCAAAATTCCAAAACAGAGGTGATACATGTAAACATGTAGTTGATTCATTTTGTTGAACAACAGAAACTATCACAATACCGTAAAACCACTATACTCCAATAAAATTAATAAAAAAGGAAGAAAATTGAATAGATACTGAAAATTGATAATTATAACTTACTATTACTGGTGGGATTTCCTTATCTTCCCATAAATTGTCAGTGGTTTTTAATATTAGATGAGCTCATGCTAATTCTGAAGAGCAGCTTCCTCCCAATGAAGATCAAATTTAGCTGTTGCTTTCCTTGCTGGTATATAGTTTCAGGGATGCCTCACAGATAAGGTATTTGTGACAATGTCAGATTTGTGAAACATAGTTCAATGCAGACAATGGCAGGAACTGTTGGAGAAGAGGACTTCTGGAACTGGGGAAATGGTGCACTTTTGTGAATGCTGAACAGAAATTGAAAAGAACACATGATTAACTTGTTGCTCCCAATGAATTATAGCACACACTATTATCAACACAAGTAGAGGCCTGAGCTAGAATTTAGAAAGAACAGCCAGTGATATCAAGCAAGTGAGACAATAAAAAGGGTTCCTGCAGTCAGTCTTCCAAATGCTGACACTGTGGTGATCCAGATAATTTTGCTAAAATTAACAAAATTAAGTTCCAGTGGACTCCAGGAGGACAGAGTCCTGTTGGGAGAGAGAGAGACATAAACAACCAACTATAATAAAACATGACAAGGGTTATAATATTAATACAGTAAAGTAATATGAATGATAAAAGGAAGAATGGAATAAGAGGTGAACATAAATGTGTACTAGGGTTCTCCAAAGAAGCAAAATCTGTGTGTGTGTGTGTGTGTGTGTGTATGCATGCATACACACGCATGCACGCTTAGCCACTTCAGTCGTGTCTGATTCTTTGTAACCCCATGGGCTATAGCCTGCCAGTCTCCTCTGTCCGTGGGATTCTCCAGGCAAGAATACTGGAGTGGATCGCCATGCCCTCCTCCAGGGGATCTTCCCAACCCAGGGATTGAACCCGAGGCTCTTAGGTCTACCTGCATTGGCAGGTGGATTGTTTACTGCTAACAGCACCTAGGAAGCCATATATATGATCATTGTATATATATATATATGAGAGAGGGAGAAATTTGCTTTATCTATATTAATATGAATTGGCTCATGTGGTTATAAAAGCCATGAAGTCCCCTGCTTTACTCTCCATAAGCTGGAGAACTGGGCAAGCCAGTGGTGTGCTTCAGTGAGAGGGGCTGATGGTACAAATCTGATTTGAGTCACAAAACCAAAGGAGCTGGTGTCTGAGCACAGAAAAGGAATATTTAAGCTCAAGCAGAAAGAGAGTAAATTTGCTTTTTTTCCGTCACCCTTTGTTCTATTTTGGGCATTCAGTGGATTGGATGACTCTTATCTACTTTGGGGATGGCCATCTGCTTTACTCAGTACACCAATGCTAATGTTATTCTTTTCTGGAACCGCCTTTGAAGATATACCAAAAATAGCATTTTATCAGCTATCTGGACATTCCTTAGCCCAGCTGACACATGAAATTAACTATCGAAAGTCCACCCCTTGTCAATTTTACAGCTATACACATCTCCTTAAACCACAGTTAACATCCAATAGAGACAATAACAAGGTCTTAATCCCACCTAACATGTAACTCTGCTGTCCACAGTTGAAAACACACTAATCCCTTGTCTGTAAGAGGAGGGAAAGTCTTTGAATGACATTTACTCTTCTCCTGATATCCTGGCACTTAAATGCCATGAAGCAAAACTAACAATATTTTAATAAAAAGTCAATACATCTTAAGTTACATAAGAGATTGAAAGACAAACAAAGATATTTGCTTAACATATGTCTGTGCTAGTCATCCAGTTGTGTCCAACTCTTTGCAGCCCACCAGATTCCTTTGTCCATGGAATTCTCCAAGCAAGAATACTGGAGCAGTTTGCCATTTCCTTCTCCATAAGAAAGGTATACATGCATGCTGAGTCACTTCAACCTTGTCCAACTCTTTGTGAACCTATGGGCTATATATAACCTACCAGGCTCCTCTGTCCATGGGATTCTCCAGGCAAGAATATTGGAGTGGGTTGCCATGCCCTCCTCCAGGGCATCTTCCCAACCCAGGGACTGAGCCCACATCTCCTTCATTGGCAGGCAGGTTCTTTACTGCTAGTGCCACCTGGGAAGTCCAGTATATGTATACATGTTAGTATAAATGAGGTCCGACTGCTGCTAACCCTAAAACCAATAAAGAGATAAGGCTAGTGGGAAGGAAATTTTGCTTTATATTGGAGGCTGGCAACTGGCGGGGAGGACAGACTTCTATCCAACTGTCCCTCTCAATGGGCAAGAGCTGATATAGACTAAGGGATGGGACTAAATGCAAAAACAGCACAGTCAGCTCTGACATCATCTTGAAATTGGTTATGCAGTGATCTGATCACTGTCATCTTGATTGTCTTCAGTACAGTTAGTCTTCAGTTCCAAAATCATTTTGTTCCCATTTCTTTGAGGCCAGTACTCATTGTGGCAGCTTATGTCATGGCTGGGCTTCCCCGGTGGCTCAGATGGTAAGTAATCTGCCTGCAATGCAGGAGACCCAGGTTTGATCCCTGGGTTGGGAAGATCACTTGGCAAGGGGAATGGCGACCCTCTCCAGTATGCTTGCCTGAAGAATTCCATGAACAGAGACAGACACGACTGTGAAACTAACACACTATGTCATGGCTACAGTCTGGTCATCATGTAGTAACTTTTTCCGCTGGACAGGAGTTTCAGTATCTATAAGATGACAGAAGGAGAAGGGAGCAACAGAAGATGAGATGGTTGAATGAAATCATCATCTCAGTGGACATGAGTTTGAGCAAACTCAGGGAGATGGTGAAGGACAGGGATGCCTGGCATGCCGCAGTTCATGGGGTCACAGAGTTGGACATGACTTAGTGACTGAACAATAAGACAGCTCAAAAGATAAGGCTCAGAATGTTATCTATAGCCCTCGAGGAGGAGCTAAAGTCCTTGACTTTGCTTAATGACTGAAGTATCGTTATTTTGTCTAGTTTGATGGTTTTCCTTTGCTTTTGCATTTTCTCACTTAAATGATTAAACTTATTATCTGGCTAAAGTTTTTTTACAGACAAAAGTGTAGGCAGAGAACATGGTGTGAGAAGGACCATAGCATGCTGCCCAGTGTCATATATACACACCCATGTATTCACTACAAAATAAGGAAGACAACTCATGACAATTTCAGTTCTCATTTCTGCAACCAATCACATGGTTGTAGCTGGCATTTGCAATTACATTTCTCTAGTACCCATTCTGTATTATCTAGACCTTGAGCAAGACCCTCAGCTGATCATGGTTTTTTTACCTGCTGAGTGACCCGTACCTTCAATCCTGAAGGGTCTGGATGATTACTAATACTTTTTAGAATAAAAAATTTTATAAAGTAAATAAGGCCCACAGAAAAGCAGAAAATCATTTACAACCCATTTCACATTTAGCCTAAGTTGTTTTTTCTTAGATACTTAAAAACCCCATGAACAAGCAGGATTCCTGCAGGCAAAAATATCCCTTCTTCTAGCAAGTAATTTTATTCCCTATTTTGGCTATTGTTGTGTTGTTGTTGTTCAGTCACTCAGTTGTGTCCCACTCTTTGCCACCCCATGGACTGCAGCATGCCAGGCTTCCCTATCCTTCACTATCTACCAGAGATTGGTCAAACTCATGTCCATTGAGTTGGTGATACCATCCAACCATCTCATCCTCTGTCATCCCCTTCTCCTCCTGCCCTCAATCTTTTCCAGGATCAGGGGCTTTTCTAGTGAGTCACCTCTTTGCATCAAGTGGCCAAAGTATTGGACCTTCAGTTTCAGCCTCTGACCTTCCAATGAATATTCAGGGTTGATTTCCTTTAGGACTGACTAATTTGATCTCCTTGCAGTCCAAGGGACTCTCAAGAATCTTCTCCAACACCACAGTTCAAAAGCAGCAATTCTTCAGGTCTCAGCTTTCTTTATGGTCCAACTCTCACATCTGAATATGAGTACTGGAAAAATCACAACTTTGACTATATGGACCTTTGTCAGCAAAGTGATATCTCTGCTTTTTAATACACTATCTAAGTTTGTCATAGCTTTTCTTCCAAGGAGCAAGTGTCTTTTAATTTTGGGGCTGTTGTCACCATCTACAGTGATTGGTGGTTGCTAAAAAATTCTAAAACAAAATTTTCTCCAAGATAGACACTATGAAACTGATCACCAAAGCCTTTAAGAAGAAATGGTGCAGGGCTATCTGAAAAATTGCAATAGTCCAACCCAGACAAGATTAATCTACCCATGTTCATCTTTGCCAGATTGGGTTGTTGTAGTTTTCCACTGACCTTAATCACAATTGTGCTAATGCTAAGTAATGCCCTAAAGGATTCCCTATATTCCAGACACACTCTTCCTTACCTCAATTGTGGAATGGTAGCCCAATTTTACCTTGGTAGTCAGGATCAGTCACCCCAACTAACACTGCAACTCTCTTCCATGTTTATTGATTCACAGACATGAGGAATCTGAAGTGTCCAGCAGGCAGTCTTAATTTTCACTTCAACAGCATCTTTCTTTTGTCTCCCAGGAGAAGCATTTCTCCCTCTGGGACTAAGATCTTTAGGCCAGAAGAGCATAAAGTCACAGGATCTAAGGGTCATACCACTAAGTGATACCATTCCCATTTTCATTGTTTGATTCCTGGACCTGTTAATCCTGGCTATGAAAGAAACAGCACCATGTATTGCTCTCTGATTCAAAAAGGATCTGGGAAAACTTCCCAGAGGAGATTATGTTTTAGTTACATTTTAAATCAGATATACTATAATTTTTTTAAAGTAGAGGGGCTAACTAGAGGATAAAGAAGCATAAACAAAGGCATGTATGGTTTGACCAAAAAGTCATAGTCTGGGAATGAGGTCTCTTTGTTGGAGAGCAGCACAATCTGAAAGGGTGATGAGACAGGAGACATGAAGAAACAGGCCCTTTGCAACCTCAGAAGTCTGGACTCCAATTGAGGAAGTTTAAAACATGTGAGAAATAATAATAAAGTCTGAACTAGCACTGTGAATGGAAGAGAAGAGAAAGAAAGACAGTTAACTATACACGCAACACTTAGGCAAATGTGTGGCACTTTCTCTCACATTAAGTAATTCTGACACTAACTACCTCCAAGTAGTAGTGAAGGGCTCATTCCCACAAGACTGCACCCCATTTCAGATGTCAGATGCTTGTGGTGGCTCCCCGGGATACCCACAGGTCTGTCCAATTTGGCTCTGTCTGAATCAAGAGTTCCCATAACTTCCTCCTCAGGTTTGGTAATTTGCTATGATGGCTCACAGAACTCAGAGAAACCCTGCATTTGCTATTACCAGTTTATTACAAAGGATATTTTAAAGGCTAAAAGTAACAACCAGATAAAGAGGTACTCAGAGCAAGTTTTAGAAGAGTCTCAATCACAGGAGTCTCTCTGTCTCTGTGGAATTTGGGATATTCCACCCTCCCAACCCCATAACTCTCCAAACCTCTTTATTTAGAGTTTTTATGTTAATTTTGTTTCTTAGGTATGGTTGATTAAATCATTGACAATTGATGACTAACTAAAGCCCCAGTCCCAGGACTTCCCTGGAGGTCCAGTGGTTAAGAATCTCCCTTCCAATGTAGAGGGTGCAGGTCCAATCTCTGGTCAGGGAACTAAAATCCCACATGCCTCCCAGTGTAGGGGATGAGGCCAAAACTTAATTGTAATTAATTTAATTATATGGTCAGAAACTCCAAATTAAAAAAAAAAATCCTTAGTCTCTCTCCCCTCCCCAGAGGTCAGGAATGGAGTTAAAAGTTCCAACCCTCTGATCACATGGCTGATTCCTCCAACAACCAGTCCCCATCCTTCAAGAATCACCTCATTAAGATAAATTCAGATATGGTTGAAAGAAAGTTATTATAAATAGCAAAATATTCTGCTCTTGCTATCACTCAGGAAATTCCAAATGTTTCATAAGGAGCTCTGTACAAGAAAGGCTTCTCTGGTGTCAGTTGGTGAAGAATCCGCCTGCAATGTGGGAGACCTGGGTTCGATTCCTGGGTTGGGAAAATCCCCTGGAGAAGGAAATGGCAACCCTCTCCAGTATTCTTGCCTGGAGAATCCTCATGGATAGACGAGCCTGGCAGGCCACAGTCCATGGGATTACAAAGAGTCGGACACGACTGAGCGACTAAGCACACAGCAAATTGTACTGGAAACTGGGGCTAAAGATCAAACATATTTTGTATTACAGTTATCACAGATCCCCAGTGTAGAAGTTATATTTAGAATTTGGGAGGCGATTTGTTGCAGGAATCAAAGAAATGGAAAAAGCCAAAGGTATACCTGGGAATATCTGTCAAGTGCCTGGTGAATGAACAATAAAAAGTTAAAAGATTCTGAACTTAAAGGAAGAGGAAAAATATTGAGAAAATGGCATAAAAATAACAAATTATTTTGTGTACGTGGTCAGAAAGAAACCAACTGCAAACAAGCATATAGCAGTATTTTAATATACAGACTTGAAATGTAAGAGAACACTAATGGCTAAAAATATTTATTATATTTTATGTATTATATGTCTGTCTCTTGGTGATTTATTGAGCATTTCTCAGCTCAAAATTTGGATTTTTTTTTTTTTAAGTCTAGCAAGTATTGCCTAAAGGAAACTGTATCTAAAGAGGGAGATTAGATAAACACACTGTTTTAAAGTGAGTAATGTATATGCAATAATATAATCCAGTACTAACATTTACATATGTGTGTACAATATTGAGTGTGTATTCTAGAGAAGTTCAGAAGGAACAAGGAATCAGTGATAGTGCAAACAGGCGTCACAGAGTTATCCTGTGAGTGGGTTGGGTCCAGAAGACTGTAGAACTTAAACAAATAGAAAGGAGGGGATTCTAATCCAAGGGGGAAAAAACACAGGTAATGAGTACTAAACATGATGCATTCTCTGGACAGTGGGGACACTAGTGATTTTTTTCTCTTTTTTTTAATTGAAATATAGTTGGGGGGCAATAGAAAATTAAGTTGACTAAGTGGGATGAGGACATAATTATAAGGTCCCCTGCAGGGACAGGGAGGCCTGGAGTGCTGCAGTCCATGGGGTTGCAAAGAGTTGGACATGACTGGGTGACTGAACAACAACAAAATAGAACAACTGTAATAAACGTTACATGTGAATATGATCTCTTTCTCAAAATATCTTACTGTATTGTACTCAGCCTTTGTGTGATGGCATGAGATGATAAAATGCTTGAATCGATGATGTAGGCATTATGACGTAAATTAGGCTACTTTTGACCTTCTGGTGATGTTTCCGAGGATTTGGGTGATTCTGGACCATTGATCCATGACGCTGTCCATGGTTAGATGTCAAGAGCAGATGACGGAGAAGACTGAGGATCCCTGGCAGGATGTGGGGTTAGTGGGTAGTGCAAGATTTCATCATGCTACTCAGAATAGCATACAGCTTAAAATTTAGACATTATTTCTGGAATTTTCCTTTTAATATTTTCAGATTGCAGCTGGCCATGAGTAACTACTGGAACCTCAGCAAGAGAAACTACAGGAGAGAAAACTGTATTTGATGACTAACGAATGCAGGACTGTGTGCTTAGTCACTCAATCGTGTCTGACTCTTTGCAACCACATGGACTCTACCCCGCTAGGCTCCTCTGCCCATGGGTACTCTCCAGGCAAGAATACTGGAGTGGGTTATCATGCCCTCCTCCAGGGGGTCTTCCCAACCCAGGGATCAAACCCAGGTCTCCCACATTGCAGGTAATTGGCTTTATCATATGAGTCACCAGGGAAGCCCAAATGCAGAATAGAATTCAAATTTCACCATCTAATGCTGATCTACTTTTCATTTATTCCTTAACCACATATTTATTGAATGATAAATATTTCTGTTCTAGGCACTGCTCTTGTTCTTGTCATAGAGATATGCAACACACACAAGATCCTGGCACTCAGGGAGTTTACAATCTAGTTAGGAGAGACAGGCAATATACCAGATAATAGCAAATACACGAGAGAATAAGGAAGCTGTTTCAAACGTAGGCAAGAATGTTAGGAGTAGAATGAGAGACACTAGCCAGTGGAAGAAAACAACAAAATTTGAAACATGGAAAAATAGAAAAATGCTTGCGCCATTGACAGAGACAGGAAGTGAGAAGAGAGTGGTTCAAAATGGAAAATAAGTTCACTTTGGGACATATTGAAGATGATGTGATAGCAACACAATTAATTCAGTAAAGTATGGAGAGATAAAAACAAAAAATAAGAAAAAGTATTTAGCAGGACATATGTGTGAGCTTCTGTGAAAAAAATATATACATTTGCTTTCAAAGAGTAAACAGTCTGCTATGAAATAGGCAAGCTGTGGCATTAAATATATCCCAATTTGCACTATATTGCAACTATAGGACATCATTAAAACCCGAAAACATGCTTGTGGAATGAGCAAATTTTATCTGTCCTACATGACTTGTTTTTAATTAAGCAATTGTTCACCCACAATGGCAACAGTAAAAAACCTGAGTCAACAATCTATAGCAACACACTAGAAAACTATTTCAATAGTGAACGTGTTTACGAGGTAGGTTTTATGATTAAGCCAAAGACACAGAAGTCATGAAACCTCTTTGTTCCCATGTGTCAAAAGTAAGTTTTTCCAAAGTAGTTGATTCTTCATGGCAGGCTAGGGGAACTTGATAGTTAAGGAGAATATTTGCTTATAAATCATATTAAGATGTCCTTGCCTTCTATTTATGGCTTGCTTTTACATCTAATGCTTTTTTCTAATACCCAAAACAAAGCAATGTTCTAGATTCTATCTGGAATCCTGTAAATATCACCAAATTCTCATGCTAAGGTTGGATGCCTTAACTTCCATTATACTGTCCTAGGTGATTAGATAAGGTGGGTTGGCATCTTAGATTTGCCTCTTACATGTGACTGAATAAAGTAATTGTGAAACTACATGTCTCTCCTGACAAGCCCCAAATGGGGTACGTTTGAATGTCTTGCATTTCTGTTCCTTCTATCACAGCACTCATGATCTTTTACTACTAAAGTGAAAATATGAAAATAAAAGTCTCTCCATAGTGTCCGACTCTTTGCAACCCCATGGACTGTACAGTCCATAGAATTCTCCAGGCCAGAATACCGGAGAGGAGATCCAGTATCTGGAGAAGCGATCCAGAAGAGATCCCCCCTTCTCCAGGGGATCTTCCCAACCCAGGCATTGAACCAGACTCTTATGTCTCCTGCATTGGCGGACACTCTACCACTAGCACCTCCTGGGAAGCCCATAGGTAGCTCTAGAGAAGCACAGCGATCTGCCTCTGGCATCTCACCATTTGGAAGTTCAGGCACTTGTTTGACCTGCTTCTTTGGAGAAAGCACACCATTCTAGCCATGTAGGTCTCCTTGAATTCAGGGTCACTTTAAAACCTAGTTGCTGCTTATGTAAAAACTTGACAGTAATGAATCCAAACATTCTTCACAATTGGTAAATAGAAGCAGAGAAACAAGTCTGCTATTAGCCATGCTAGCATCTGCCAGAGTTTCATCCTGAAAGGTTGCCTCACTGGAGGCAAGGCAACTACTTCCATCAGCTTCCAGCTAATTAACTGAAGGAGGCAACTTGCAGTTAGTCACACAATTTGCAGCAGTGTAGGGATTTGGGTACATCTGCTTAGATACCCCCAAGACGGCTCACATTCTTTACAGTCCAAAGTATGAGCACGATAAGACACACTTTTTAAATTATCAAAAGATGTACATCTTGAAACAAAATGGCTCAATACATAGCTAAAAGTAACAATTCCTCTCTATTTCTTACAAATATGTTGAGTTAGGCAAAAACTCCCCTCCCGGGGGCTTATCTTTGATATTATCAGAGTAATATAACAATAACATATATAACAATAATCATAAGTCATATTCATAATCTTTTCAAAAACATCAATCAGTCATATGTCCTTATGCACAAGGTTCTAATCTGTGTCAACGGTTGCAGAAACATTTACTCTTCTAAATTAAGACAAGAATGGCAAATAGGTTCTCTATCTCATGCCAACTCAGATCGATTGATAATGGCTTCTGGAACACTATGCTTTCAGAGAATTCCGTGGTTCTTTTTGGGCTCAGTCAGAAACAGTGTTGTGTTTGGTTAGCTAAGACAATTGTGGGAATGGGAGGAGCAATTACACCTACCATGCCATGAATTTGCCAGTACAACTTAAAGCAATGGCAGATATATTTAGCTGTTAGGGCAGTGATTCCTGAAGAGTTACCAGAGTCCTAGAATATTCCTGGGAGCCATGAAACCATCTCTGTATTTCTGACACAAGATAAATGTGAAGTTTCTCAGTAATAGGTTAGTAGGGAAGAATTATATTGATGGGAAGTTCATTTATTTTGAGACAAGTATACAATGAGGTCCTAAATGTACATACATACTAGTTTCACAGTCAGTGTTTTACACATTAACACTTTCAGTGGGTTAGGAATATTTTCGTTTCATTTGGGAGTAATGAGATTAGATCATGTGAGATGAGAACGGTGAAAAGACACCTGAATAAAGCAGCATGTAAATTGATCAGGAGTTTGAATGCAGCAACCATCCCTTCAAACAGGAAGCCAGTGTCTATAGCCAAAAATTTCAAGTCAAGAATTTGGAAGCAGCTACGTCAAGGGAGTATAGCTTAACAAACAGTTGCCACCAATTTCCTTGAACCTTCAAAGAAACAAATTAAACCATCCCATGATGCTAAACATATGTCCGAGTTGCTCTGGCTACATATCAGACCAATAAGTATGTGAGCAAGGACATCAAAAGCAATTAAGGGTGTGAAAGTAAAATTGTACAGATGTGTGTTAAATTTGGAAGATAAAGTGGAAATTCTGGTCATTAATTTCAGTCTTAATTAATTTAAAATACTGTTCTTAATTTTTTCATATAATCACACAAGCTGTCACATCACTTCAAAGGACCAACTTGGCTGTAATTTTTTATGAACTGAATTTCTTCCACACTAGACTATAAATATCTATTACTAAATTCATATTATGGGTTGTTTTCAAGAAACTTTATAACACATGATTCTATTAAAATATTATAAATTTTATTTATAATAGTTACTATTATTTTGTTGTGCTATAGATATCAGTCTAAAGTTGATTAATTGAACTTTTCAATTCAAAACTTGTAATGAGATGTGTTGACTCTTCCAGAATTATCAGAATTATTTTTATATTTATCTTTTAATGAGAGAATTATAGAGTTTAGAATTTGTATTCAAAAGATAAAAAAACAGGGAGTAATTAAGACAAATGGCTGGAGGTTCATGACATTGTACAGGAGGCAGGAATCAAGACCATCCCCAAGAAAAAGAAATGCAAGAAAGCAAAATGGCTGTCTGATGAGGCCTTAAAAATAGCTGTGAAAATAAGGGAAGTGAAAAGCAAAGGAGAAAAGGAAATATATACCCATTTGAATGCAGAGTTCCAAAGAATAGCAAAGAGAGATAAGAAAGCCTTCCTCAGCAATCAATGCAAAGAAATAGAGGAAAACAATAGAATAAGAAAGACTAGAGAACGCTTCAAGAAACTTAGAGATACCAAGGGAAAATTTCATACAAACAAGGGCACAATAAAGGACAGAAATGGTATGGACTTAACAGAAGCTGAAGAAATTAAGAAGAGGTGCCAAGAACACACAGATAACTATACAAAAAAGATCTTCATGACCCAGATAATCACGATGGTGTGATCACTCACCTAGAGACAGACATCCTGGAATGTGAAGTCAAGTGGGCCTTAGGAAGCATCACTACGGAACAAAGCCAGTGAATTCCAGTTGAGCTATTGCACATCCTGAAAGATGATGCTGTAGAAGTGCTGCACTCATTATGCCAGCAAATTTGGAAAACTCAGCAGTGGCCACAGGAATGAAAAGATCAGTTTTCATTCCCATCCCAAAGAAAGGCAATGCCAAAGAATGCTCAAACTACCACACAATTGCACTCATCTCACACGCTAGTAAAGTAATGCTCAAAATTCTTCAAGCCAGGCTTCAGCAATACATGAACCGTGAACTTCCAGATGTTCAAGCTGGATTTAGAAAAAGCAGAGGAACCAGAGATCAAATTGCCAACATCCAAGTTCCAGAAAAACATCTATTTCTGCTTTATTGACAATGACAAAGCCTTCAACTATGTGGATCACAATAAACTGTGGAAAATTATTAAAGAGATGGGAATACCTGACCACCTGACCTGCCTCTTGAGAAACCTGTATGCAGGTCAGGAAGCAACAGTTAGAAGTGGACATTGAACAACAGACTGGTTCCAATCAGGAAAAGGAGTACATCAAGGCTGTATATTGTCACCCTGCTTATTTAACTTATACGCAGAGTACATCATGAGAAACGCTGAACTGGAGGAAGCATAAGCTGGAATCAAGATTGCCGGGAGAAATATCAATTAACTTCAGATATGCAGATGACACCACCCTTATGGCAGAAAGTGAAGAACTCAAGATCCTCTTGATGATAGTGAAAGAGGAGAGTGAAAAAGTTGGCTTAAAGCTCAACATTCAGAAATCTAAGATCATGGCATCTGGTCCCATCACTTCATGGCAAATAGATGGAGAAACAGTGGAAACAGTGGATGACTTTATTTTTCTGGGCTCCAAAATCACTGCAGATGGTGATTGCAGCCATGAAATTAAAAGACGCTTACTCCTTGGAAGGAAAATTATGACCAACCTAGACAGCATATTGAAAAGCAGAGACATTACTTTGTTGACAAAGGTCTGTCTAGTCAAGGCTATGGTTTTTCCAGTGGTCATGTATAGATGTGAGAGTTGAACTATAAGCAAAGATAAGCATTGAAGAATTGATGCTTTTGAACTGTGGTGTTTGAGAAGACTCTTGAGAGGCACTTGGACTGCAAGGAGATCCAACCAGTCCATCCTAAAGGAGATCAGTCTTGGGTGTTCATTGGAAGGACTGATGCTGAAGCTGAAACTCCAGTACTTTGGCCACCTCATGCAAAGAGCTGACTCATTTGAAAAGACCCTGATGCTGGGAAAGATTGATGGCAGGAGAAGAAGGGGATGACAGAGGATGAGATGGTTGGATGGCATCACTGACTCAACGGACATGTCTTTGGATGGACTCCAGGAGTTGTTGATGGACAGGGAGGCCTGGCGTGCTGCAGTTCATGAGGTCGCAAAGAGTCGGACATGACTGAGCAAGTGAACTGAACTGAACTGAACTGAAATAGTTTATGATTAGATTATAGATATATTGACTATAATATGTGATATTATTCACAAATCATATGCCATTTTTCTTTTAAAAAATTGACAGCATAATTAATCTGATAAAAATAGAGCTTTAATAAGAGTTAAAGAAATGTAGTATGCAAATTGAAACTGAACTCAATTTGATTATTAATATACAGAAAATGCTGGTATTATTTTGACCAAAATTGTTAATTATTTGAGAATATTAATTTTCTTAACAGCATCTATGCACCTCTACTTAGCCTAACATGGTTATGCTCTCAAAAACCTAAATTAAAAAACCAAAACAAACAAAAAATTATTCAAGAAAATGAATTTGGGTTGCAGGTAATATAATAAGTCAAGTAAAAATACTACATTTTCTTTCCTGAGTCAACTGATGATTGTTAAAAGTATGCAATAAAAGATGAAAAAGAATGACAGCAAAGCTAGAAATTTTTATTAGAGTGCACAAAATATATTTTCCACTGAGTGACGTACATCATAAAAATGATGAATTAAAACAGAGGCCCTGTTCTTGATGGAAATATTCTAATTTTTAACTACCTATTAAAAACATTTATCCAGTTATTGAATATTCAACCTACTTTTATTTTATAGACCTTATATATTTCTAAATAATGAAAGCCAATACAGTTATAACCACTTTAAGTGAAATGCACAAATTCTGTTTGCAGTAGTTTGTTCTTAATAAAGTACATTTTTTTTTCATTGAAGACATGTTATTTCTGTTATTTTAAGTTCCATGCATCACATTGTGTACCAATAACATCCTTGGAAAATAAGTATGATGAAATTAACATAATATTGCATTTTAGAAAGTTTGAAAATGTTCTGATATAGAAAGAATATTTTAAGTATAAGGTCTTCAACATGCTATTCAGAACCCACATATAACAGAAATATATATATATATATGCTTATTGAGAAAAAAGAAACTATCAGTCTAGTGATTGACATTTTTTCATTATTGGATTTATCACTCAAATCTAAAATGTTTCCACTGCCTGGATAGTTACCAGCACCCAAGCAAACTTTGTTTTCCACAAACCTTGCCTCTTATTGGCTTTTGAGTAGTGAGGAACTGGATGCCATTTTCAATTACAATTTCACTCCTAGGTGGAAAATGAAAAGTCTACTTAGACTCTTATACAAATGTTCCTAAAAGCATTATAATAGCCCAAACTTAAGATAACCAAATACATACCAACGAGCATATGTGTGCATGCATGCTAAGTTGCTTCAGTTGTGTCCAACTCTTTGCAACCCTGTGAACTGTAGCTTGCCAAAATCCTCTGTCCATGGGGTCTTTCAGGCAAGAATACTAGAGTGGGTTGCTGTGCCCTCCTCCAGGGGATCTTCCCAACCCAGGGATCAAACCTGCATCTCTTACATCTCCTGCATTGGCAGGTGGGTTCTTTACTATGACTAGCATATAGATAAACAAATTGTGGGGAGTTCCCTGGTGGTTCAGTGGTTAGGACTCCACACTTCTGCATGGGGCACCAATTCATCAATTCAATCTCTGTTCCTGGAGCTAAGATCCTACAAGCCAGGAAGAAAGGAAAGGAGAGGAAAGGATTGAGCTATATTAGACAAAATTATTACCTTGAATGACAAAGAGAAAGACTTAATTTAAAAGGAAACTTAAAAAAAAATTACCTCTGGAGATTTAGTCCAGCAATGTCACATTATACAGACAAAAGAGAAAAAAATTACACATTAATCTGGCTTGAAAAATGTGTTTTATCTGAATATTAGTAACATATTTGGCCTTTTCAATTGATCTCATTCCATCTCACTTCCCCCATCCCTTACTTCTGACCTTTATTCACCATATTATTATTGTATGGACTTCGGTGTCCACTGAAACCAAAAAAGAAACGTACATTAGACTGAAAATCCAATGAACAGACAGCCAATGTGCAGAATGGAAGTATCACCCTCACCTAAAAGCTGTTCCTACTCTAGAACTTTCCAATAAAGTCCAAAACACAAATGGGACCTAAATGAAATCCATTAATTAAAATGACAGCTTATTTTTTAAAAATTAGCTTCCTAGAAGACTCTGCTGTCAAAATTATGGTAATACATGACTTTACCTCTAAGTAAAGTTCTTTCAGACTAAGAAACAGTCTTCTAAAGGCAAAAGAAATCAGATCTTGACACCTGCTCTGAGGCGCAAGTCTAGCAAAAGAGGTGGCCTGGGTTTTGCTAGAAGCGACTGAAATAGGAAGAAGCAAGAGAGGAAAGAAGCTGAGGTGGGAGGAACTGGATCTGTGAGGCATTGCAGTGACCTTGAAGGTGCTGCAAATGTGGCTGCAAAGGAGGCCAGGCTAAGGATGAGCAGTCAGAGCTCAGACTTGCAGACAGGGGGATACAGGCCACCACTTACGGCCCAGAAATTCAAGGCAGATTAATGGAAGAGCCAGATGGTGGGGCGAGGACCAAAGGGGGAAGCTATAAAATAATCAGATTCAAACTTCATTACCACACCTGGTCGTTAAAGGAAGTCACGGCCACATCCTGGGTAAGTGACGGATGTGGGCTAGGAGTGTAGCAGTCACTAAGCTGAAGCTAATGACCCTGGAACCCAAAGGAATGGTGTCATCAAAATGTCACAATTCAGCGCAGCAGGAGCAAAATGGATTTCCTGTGAGACACATTGTCACTTGTGAGTGACTCCGTTCTTATAACCAGCTACTTGTCACAGTCAAAGCCTTGTGTTGGGAAGAAGAGCAAACTTATAATTAATCTTTGCATGGGAGGATGCCCAGGAGCCAGACCTGAAGTCGCATAGGAACATAATGAACCCAGAAAGAAGTTGAAAACGTGAAAGTGTAATATCCTAACTAGTAAATATATTGCCCTGATGTTTATTCTACAATAATTCCTAATATTTCTATAATTTTCTTTTTAATTTTCATTTTATTGTGATAAGAACACTTGACATGAGATCTAGCCTCTTAACAGAAATTTTAGGGTAAAATAATATAGTGAACAATGTTATTAATTGTAAGCACAATACGATAGAGTAGATATCTCGATTAAAACTGAAAATACATTCTTTTTATACATATATATATATACTAGAGAAGTATATTTAGCTTTATTTAATTGGGGATTTTTATTATTCTATATGATGTTTACATTACTGAAATCCCTGATTAAATTAAAGTGCTAAAAATATATTTTGAAAAGAGATACATAAGTACATAGATAATTCATATAGAAAATACACACATATATGTAAATCCATATATAAATTTTTATTTCTTGAGGATTATCAGTGGGAGATATATGCAACAATATATAAGGGATATATAGGTAAGAATATATAAGCATTCTTGATATCAAAGTAGAAAAACAGTTGGAATGATGTCTGAGAAGAACTTGGGTTTCCTCAAAGGGACTCGGCCTGTCTAGTGATTCAACCGCTCTAGACAGTAAAGATCAGTGAACTGTCGCTTTTCATTCCTAGCTATTCAAAGTACCAGTCAGCTGCAGGGCTGGCCAGCATCTTTTCCTCACCAAACTCTTAGTGACTGCCAAGAGGAACATGATTCGGAATGGAGAGAGAAAACTTTTTAACTCAAACCTAAGCCACTGAGGGCTTCCCTTGTGACTCAGCAACACAAAATCTGCAGGAGATGTGAGTTGCTGACCCAGTCCCTGGGTCAGGAAGATCCTCGGAAGAAAGAAATGGTGACCCACTCCAGTATCCTTGCCTGGGAAATCCTATGGACAGAGGAACCTGGTGGGCTACAGTCCATGGGACCACAAAGAATCAGACATGACTTAGTAATTAAAAAACAATAACATGCAACTGAGTTTTACCATGTGCCTAAAATATCAAATTGCTTTTCGTGTTATCTGCAGACACCAAATCAGAAATGGGAAACGTAGAAATGTGTATTCTTTGAATCAATGTGAATTTGAAAGATACAAAGAATACAGCAGTCATTACCCAAGAGAAACAAGACACTGAAGAATGGAAAAAAGATGTCCCTCAGCCTTCAAGGAAGGGACAATGATGTGGCATGTCAAGTCTTTTCAAAGAAAACAGGCTGAATATCACTGTATTTCAGGGAGCAGCATAATTGAAATGCACAACAGACCAGGAATAAAATAGAACTGCATTGTTTTCACTTCAGTCACTGAAAGAATTTCTTACAGAGACATGTTCATTTTTGTCTATCACAAACCAGGGCCATTTTTAACAGAAAATCCACTTCGTTGAAAATCTACATAAACTGTCAGGGAGAAAAAATTGTCTATATTACAACCTCAAGGTAGAAGGGGTTCAAAAGATAAGAACATTTCTAGATATGGTCTGTTGGGGTTGATATTACTACCAAAACATCCATGGGTTAAATTTTAATTGATCATAAATTGCATGAATATGACAGTCCACATAGAAAGGCTCCTATTTCCTCAGAATCTCATTCTCCACGAAATTACATTTACTTCTCCACCTCGCCTGACAAAACCCTTGAGAATAGGGAATGCAATTGAGGTCTCTATGTATCCTGTGTGTCCAGCACAGTGTTTGACCAGAGATAGCAAACGTATAGCAAAAGTTTCAGTAAAAGATTATGTTAATTATCCAATTTTCTAGTGCATATTGACCAATGAGTGCTGGAAAGAAGGTATAACTCAGCAATTTATTTTTATTACTTTTAGTGGAGCTTTAAAAACCTTTTGTAGTAAAGAAGATTGAAACTAATGATTCTGTAATGTGATTCTACATTACATTGACTCAACTACGCTTTCTCTTTCATGAGAATGAATAATAGTATACTTTATATCAAGTGATTCACATAATATTACTCTTGAGACTACACGAATGGCCAAAGCAGTTTTGAATGAGAATGTGGAAGAAGGAGTCCAAAAGTCTAAATTGGAGTGCCTGATAACTCCAAGTTAGATGGAGAGGGTCCTATTAACTCTTTTCGTTAGTTTCTCTTTTGATGCCTAACAGAGAATTCAGCTAATAGTGGTGCTCTGCGAACCTGTGAAAGATGCAGCATGGTAGGCTTGATTCGCCAGGGAAACATGAACACAGCCCAAGAATGGGCTGGAAAGTTTTAAACACAGGACTCTGTTCTAATCTTCTTGTGTTCACAACAACATGGATGGACCAAGAGATAATCATACAAAGTGAAGTAAGTCAGAGAAAGACATATATCATATGATATCACTTATCCTATGTGGAATCACCTTAAAAAATGATACAAATGAACTTGTTTACAAAACAGAAACAGACTGACAGACTTTGAAAATAAATTTGTGATTACCAAAGGGGAAAACTGTGTGTGGTGGGGGGAAGGGATAAGTTAGGAGTTTGGGATTAACATATACACCCTACTATATAAAATTGATAATCAACAAGGATCTACCAAATAGCACAGGGAATTCTACTCAATACTCTGAAATAACCTATATAGGAAAAGAATCGGGAAAAGATGGATTTACGTACAGGCTCAACTGAATCTCTTTTTTTTTATTCCATTTATTTTTATTAGTTGGAGGCTAATTACTTTACAATATTGTAGTGGTTTTTGCCATACATTGACATGAATCAGCCATGGATTTACATGTATCCCCATCCCGATCCCCCCTCCTACCTCCCTCTCTACCCAATCCCTCTGGGTCTTCCCAGTGCACCAGGCCCGAGCACTTGTCTCATGCATCCAATCTGGGCTGGTGATCTGTTTCACCCTTGATAATATACATGTTTCGATGCTGTTCTCTCGAAACATCCCACCTTCGCGTTCTCCCACAGAGTCCAAAAGTCTGTTCTGTACACCTGTGTCTCTTTTTCTGTTTTGCATATAGGGTTATCATTACCATCATTCTAAATTCCACATATATGCGTTAGTATACTGTACTGGTCTTTATTTTTCTGGCTTACTTCACTCTGTATAATGGGCTCCAGTTTCATCCATCTCATTAGAACTGATTCAAATGAATTCTTTTTAATGGCTGAGTAATATTCCATTGTGTATATGTACCACAGCTTCCTTATCCATTCATCTGCTGATGGGCATCTAGGTTGCTTCCATGTCCTGGCTATTATAAACAGTGCTGCGATGAACATTGGGGTGCACGTGGCTCTATCAGATCTGGTTTCCTTGGTGTGTATGCCCAGAAGTGGGACTGCTGGGTCATGTGGCAGTTCTATTCTCTTTGTTATACGTGTGAAACTAACACAAAATTTTAATATGCTCCAATATAAAATAAAAATTAAAATAAATAATCTTATTCTGGAAATGATTCACTGGGTGGGCTGTGAGCTCCTTGAGAGAAGGCATAGATATCATAGATTTCTGTATCTGTAGTATGTAGCACAGTGCTTGGTACATGGGATTTACTTGAATATTTAGGGAATTAATAGATAAGTAACTGTCCCAGAGGTCTGCCCTGGCAGCTCAGTGGTAAAGAGTCCACCTGCCATGCAAGAGATGCAGACTTGACCCCTGGGTTGGGAAGATCCCCTGGAGAAGAAAATGGCAACCCACTCTAGTATTCTTGCCTGGGAATTCCCATGGACAGAGGAGACTGGCAGGCTATAGTCCATGAGGTCACAAAAGAGTCAAACACGGCTTAGCAACTAAACAGTAACAACTATCCCAGATAGAGTCAAGGCATAGCATGGTAGCTCCCCTCTCACAATGCCTGGGGTGTTTTTTGCTACTATTAAAGTGCATAAACAGGAAAGATTACATCGATTTTCTAGCTCATTCTCTAGAAGATCCTTTTTTTAAATTTTTCTGTTCTCTTTTATTCTTTGGGACTACTACTGTGCATACCATTAAGAACTGGAAGTTTTGAACTTGAAAGCAGCCAACAAAAAATCCAATCATAAAGGTGTTTTGCCCTTAAAATTGTGTCAGCTAATACTTATTGGGGCTTCCCTCATAGCTCAGTCGGTTAAGAAACTGCCTGCAATGGAGGAGACCTGGGTTCGATTCCTGGGTTAGGAAGGTCCTCTGGAGAAGGAAATGGCAACCCACCCCAGTATTCTTGCTAGGAGAATACCATGTACAGAGGAGCCTGGCAGGCTACAGTCCATGGGGTTGCAAGATTGGACACAACTTAGAAACTAAACCAATACTTATTCCAAGGGTATATGTCATTGTGATGGTTGTAGGATGCCACTCTTGAAAGTCAAGAGGGTCAAGTAGAAGAGAAAAATTGAATGAAGTGGGACAAAAAGAAACTTGAATTTTCCTCTAGTTCTTACTCTTCACTTTCTGCTACTTTATGTTTCAAAGTATGCTATCTGCCAGGTAAAGTGTTTTTACCCCCACTTCAAAGCTCTGATTCAGAGAGGTCAAAGTGATTTGATCAAAGTGACTTTGTTGAACAAGGTTGAAGGAGATTGGATTGACCTCCAGCATCTCCTTATTGTGCTCCATGTCCAAATACAAAAATAAAGATAGCAAGTATTTCACAGGCTCCTCGTAGAAATGGAAGACAAGCCAGAGTCAGGATTCTGGTCACGAGTTCACTGTCCCAGTCAAAATTTCAAACCATAGGTGGTATTGGCCAGTCATACACATTTAGCCCAAGAAATTGGTTGTTCTCACTGTGTGCAGGTAGTGACCCCTGACAAAACTGAGGTCACTCTCGAATGATTACTCACAGCTGTGGCCTACGTGGCTTGGATAAGACAGCCCGACGGGTCTGAAAATCCAGAAGAATGAGCGCTTTTTGCAGCCAAATGGCAAATCCGTCAGAGTGAATTTTCTTTTCCTCGGTACATTACCCTAGGCAATGTCAGAGTGGTGGAAACCTGAGCCCCTCGGGGAGCCAGGAAGCCAGCACAAGTCTGACTTCATGTTTAAGGCTTGCTCCTGAAGACAGTCAAGAGAGATGAATGCCTGCAGCTATAGACTTGGCAGGTTTCCTTACAGGTTAAATTTATTAATAAAGTCAAGGTCAGCTGCACTAACAGCAATGCTGTGCAGTCTATTTATAATAACCTAGGTGGCACTAGCAGTAAAGAACCTGCCTGTCCATACAGGAGACATAAAAGATGCAGGTTCAATCCCCGGGTATGGGAGATCCCTTGGAGGAGGGCATGGCAATGCATTCCAGTATTTTTGCTTGGAGAATCCCACAGTCAGGGGAGCCTGGTGGGCTACAGTTCACAGGGCTGCAAAGAGTCAGACATGACTGAAGCAACTTAGCTTCAGTAGATAAAGCCCTTAATCTCACAATCACTTTAGTTTCTCTCCTGGACTTTTCTATGCTATTGCCCCCATCAGAACTGCTTTTTGTTCTCCATATTTATCAAACTGAATTTTTCTTATTTTCTAACTTTGAAAACTTATTAATCAAAGAATTCATGTGCATTATTTATTTGAACAAATATTGCTAGAAAGAACAGAAAACCACCATCACGTCTATCCTATCACTGTTCTGTCACTGGCCAAACTTCAATCCTGTTCCCACGAAGCCACTATTTTCAAAACTTCCAGTTATTTGTTCTGACAGTCCTGTAGGCCATCTAAGATTCTAGTAAGCCAGTCAATGGTACTAATATCCAACAAAGACAATATCTAGTCTCCACTTTGGACATAAGCTAATTAAACTAGACACACAAGCTGCTGTGAATATTCTGGGCTTCATTATATTTTTACAGAGACTTCAAACGTAGGAAAAGCACTTTGACTTTTTCTTGTGTTGTGTGGGCTGGAGTAGAGGTAAGAATCAACCTGGTAGGATTTATTCTCCCCTGTCTGAGCTGGAGACCACCCGCAGAGCACCAAAGAACCAGTTACAACCAAGGGCGCAAATTAAGTCCCTTTGGTCTTGTGCTGAGATGATGGATCAGGACTGGCGCTGGTGTGTGCATCAGGGCTGGGAGCCACTGGTCGACCAGATGTACAGCTTGGAAATCAGCCTTCTGATCATTCCAGGATTGGGGCTTGTACATTCCAACCAAGAAAGTTGTGCAGGCAGAATAGGAAAAGAAGCCAGGATTCTGTGGTCATCCCAATGTTGATTCCAAGCCACGGTCACACCACGGGAGGCGTGATGCTTCTCCATCATGTAGCCCAAACCAGACACGTCTCCCAGAGTCTGACATTCAGCACTGCTAGATTTCCCTGTGCTGCACCATGGTGTATCAAACAAAGGAGACCCTCACATATTGCTATGTTGCTGTTATTTACAAAATTTACCCAAAAATGTTGACTCAGATGGTCTGCTGTGTGTGCTCTTTTCTTCAACTCTAATTGCTCACCATTTGCCTCAAAGTAGTGTACCCTAGTGCTCTTCCTTGCTTTTTAGATCTTTCACTCTTCCTACATTGCTGTCCTTTTTAAATCCTAAAACTCCAGTATGAGGATAAATTGAGTGGGAGCCATTGTACTATACATAGAATCTCCCTACTCCCTGAACTAGCTTTAAATCTAATTAACTCTCTGCCCCAGTGTGATGTTGATGTTGATGATGATAAAGTCAGGTTAGATGGCCTCATCCCTTGCCTTTAATAACAGCACAGAATTAAAGTGACTTTTCATCACTATGCCATAACTCTCGAGAATTTAAAATGTAAAGAATGTCTGTGAGATTTCTTGGTGATGTTCATTAAGGGAAAATGTATCATGGCCAAATCTCTTTGGTCTTCCAAACTGCTTATGTATACAGTAAGGAAATGAAACACTTAATATAGAGACTTGGCCTGTCAATGGCTCTATTGGCTCAATTAACAAAGGAAGGAAGAATATATTGTAGTTCCAAATACACTGAAAGAAAGTAAAGCAAATGAATTCACAAGTAAATGCTATGATGCAGTTGGACCAACAGTATTAAGTATGAAAAGAGTCAGATTCTAATTTTCAGTCTAGTAGAGCAATGCCGGGCCATGTTGATCAAAACCCACTGGACACAGGAGCAGAGAGGCAAGATAGTACAAAAAATATGCTATTAGTAATAATTATTTATTAGCATTTGTTGCTATCTGACATGGTAATGTGCTATTAGTCATAATGATATTAATAATGCTAACATTTTAGATGATATGTTTATGTAACTTAAAGTTTCTCTAAGTTTACTGTTTCATCACAGTAACTCACCTACAGGCTGATCCGTGTTGCACAAACCAGGGTGAATTCTATTACCCACACTCTAAACTTTATTCATGACTGCATGAATAAAGGTTTGTATCATTATAAATTAGTCATGACCAGCAGCCTCCAATGGGTTCTCACACTTCAATAAATCTCTATTGTTTCTCTGGTCACCCCACTTTCCCTTTGCCCATAGCTGACTGCACCAAAACTTTATGGATCTGCCACTGATTAGATTACAGGGAATGAAGTCGTCAATGTCAGCACTTTTTTTTTTTTTTCCTGATGAGTTAAGGCTCTCTAAGGCTAGAATATCTGGATTAAGGGGAAAGAATAAAATAAGTAAATGAATTAACTATGGATCTTCTTTCTCACTCTACCCCTGCTCCAAGGTCTAGTATAGAGATCAGAGAAAGCATCAAAGAGCAAAAGAGTAGTAAGATGATGCTCTTTACTTAAATGGCTTTGAGGATTGCTCCACAATTATCTGTAACTCAGCTTGCCTTGCTCATATCCACATGGGGCAAGGACTGGGCAAGATACCACCTATTTAAATATAGGGGGACCACAGGCAGTATATTCTGATCCACATGTTTCCTTTGAGTTCATCTGTGGTAGCGTGCACAGGATTGCTGGATGTGCAATATACCCATCTTGAAATAGAGAACATTACATATTGTGCTCATAAACAGTGATAGATGAAAATATATACCCTTGACTGAGATAATGGGTGCTGCCACTTAAATATTCTCTGACCCCTAAAATTCTAAAATGAATAAGAGAATGAGGACAAAAGGGAGAGATGGAGGAGGAGAACTAGGAGAAGATGGAAAAGGAACTATAAACACAAAGTACTGGCCAGTGCTCTGTTAATGAGGACGATAAGTACTTTCAATTGGATGAAGGAGAAAAATGCAAAGCTTTAGTTTAAAAAAGGCAGCAGCTACAAGCAGCTGTGTGCTGCAGCCAACACCTATCAGCTCTCATGGCCAATTGTGAGCATCTCTTCCCAAGGCCTGTGATGTCACATTGTTGTGTTGAAATTGGCTATGGCAGAGTATTTACACCATGAAAACTGGCAAATGCTACATCTCAGGGCTCTCCTGACCCCTTCATAGAGCCAGTAATTAAACATTTACCCTAACACTACTGGCCAGAAACCACAAAGTGGGAGAACCCTCAGAAACATGAATACTGGGAGCATTGAGAACAGTAGGTACCACCCTCTGACTGGGGCTTTTTTGTAGCAGAGAAACAAGTGGAAAAAGTGGCCACAGCATGCAGAATCTACAAAGGCCACTGATTGTGCTTGGGGTATTCAAGTTTATATTTAACCAAAGCAGTAATGATGATCACATGCATGGATTAGAGTTTCACTGAAAGTTTGGTCAAATAGCTTTACTAAATTGATGAACAATCTTGGCTTTCTGGTTGAATGTTACCTGGGAGGACTTGAAGGTTTTGTGAGGCTCTCAGTGATGCATCTGGCCTTTCTGCATTTAAGAAGTTCCTGCAAACAGCCATACCAGGCTATGTTGTAGTCTGAAGACAGATATTATTTGGAGGGGGACAGAGATGATGATGCTTTAGCATGATGATATTAGCAAATCTCAAGTACAGACAATTCTTTCTCCAGAATGGGAAGTAATGAAAACCATTATAGCAGCCTCAGTTTATCTCTTGAGATAGTAACAACAGTTGCACATATGGGATCCTGTATGAACTGATGCTTTCAAACTGTGGTGCTGGAGAAGACTCTTGAAAGTCCTTGGACAGCAAGGAGATCAAACCGGTCAATCCTAAAGGAAATCAACCCTGAATATTCATTGGAAGGACTGATGCTGAAGCAAAAACTCCAATGAAAAGCCAACTCATTGGAAAAAAACAAAACAAAACCTGATACTGGGAAAGGTTGAGGGAAGGAAGAGAAGGAGGTGACAGAGCATGAGATGGTTGGATGGCACCAGTAACTCAACGGACATGAGTTTGAGCAAATTCCAGGAGATAGTGAAGGACAGGGAAACCTGGAGTGCTGCAGTTCATGGAATTGCAAAAAGTTGGACACAGTTTAGTGACTGAGCAGCAACAATGAATAAATCACAATCCTTACTCTGCCCAAAGGTCCATTTCATACTCATTTTGTTCAGTTACAAAAATATTTTTCATAAAATAATTTTGTGACTTATTCCTTAATCATTGCTTTCACCATGCCACTATCTAGTTAATTTATCAAACATTATCATAAATTATAGAGATAATTTCTTCACAAATAATCATGAGGAAAGTATTTAGTTAAATAATATTGAAGCTTTATTTTTACTGCATTAGAGAGTCAGCCTGCTTTTAACCACAAGTACTTGGTTTCTCTTACCTCTTTTATTTTCTCTGATTCATGGTTAAGAAGCAAACTTCATGAGTGTTCTAGATTAAGTACCTTCAAAAGAGATTAACAATGGCCCATATCAGAGACACATTTAACATTTACTGACATCTACTTGCTGTTACTAGAAATCCCTGTATTTTTATGCATAACATATATGTTTACAGTATTTTTCACCAAAAAATCAAGTGAGAACAAATATATTATTTTGAAAATACTGTAGCTTATGTGGTACAATCAAATATATATTCATAGATAACTTGTATTCTTAAAATTTGGTTTAAAGTCCCATTGGGTAATATAAATTTTTTGTTACACTCAACAATTCTAGATTTTTAGCCATATGCTAAGCTAAGTCACTTCAGTCGTGTCCGACTCTGTGTGACCCCATAGACGGCAGCCCACCAGGCTCCCCTGTCCCTGGGATTCTCTAGGCAAGAACACTGGAGTGGGTTGCCATTTTCTTCTCCATTTTAGCTATATAAGTCAGTACAAATATTATGAAATCCAAACTCCTTATCTAAAAGTTAAATAAACTGAATTTCAGAGAAAAGGAGAACCACAGAAATGCAAGTAATCAGTTCCTGCTTTGCAGAAAACATACCCATTAAATTTGAGGAAGAAAATCCAAACACGCAAAAGGTAATATAACATACTCATTGCATGCTTTCTAACAAAGCTAACTCCCTGACATAAACCTGTAGTTAAACATAAAGAATCATTTTCATTTGCTTCTCTTCTGAGACTGTTTTGAATGGGGAATTTTCTAATAAATTCAGAAAAATAGTGCATTAGGAAATACTTTGCAGAGTACAGAGACGTGGCTAAAAATAACCCATCATATTTTACAAAAGAATGGCACCTCATAAATAGTGAATACTTCACAAAGTTATGTATGATAGTAACAAGTGAGGAAAAGCAAAAGAATATGAAAGACACAAAGTTCCTTAGAAGAACAAAATAGAACTACAAGACAGCATGAAGTGAAAGCAGGGACATGATTAAACCTGTGCTGTCTCAAAATAATTGCTAGGAAGGATATTTTCCTCTTCTGCATGTCAGAAGGAAGCCATTTATAAATGAGGCTTAAAGGACGAGCAGGAGTTAGGAATTCTAGGTAAAGGGGAGAAAAAAGAAAGACAAAGGGGTGGAGAGTAAAGAGATGATTTAAGGAACTGAGAGAAACTCAGAAATGTGGAAGAGCTAAGCTGAGAGGAGTATGAGACTAGGTTTAACCAGCCAACCAAATCTTAGAGATCCTTATAAGTTTTCAATCTGTGTCTTTTATGCTACCTGTAGTTCTTCAACCCTGTTTTAATTTATTTTGATATGTGATATAAGAAATAGTGTGGAGAGTATAACAGAGCGCATAACAAACCCATCTGGAAAGACAAGGATATTGAACGTAGTTCCCTGTGCTACACAGTAGGACCTTGTTGTCTTGGCATCATCTTAGCAAGGAGAAAGACAAACTTCTCCTTAGCAGAGGAGGAGGAGAAGGGCTGAAACTTCTGCTTTTGGTATTTTCTAAGTGATCCACATCCACATGGGAGAGAGCAAGTCCTGAGCCATTGGAGAGGGAGCGCTGACTGCAAGATCCTAGACTACCAGAAAAATAACCCTAGGGAGTATCCCCTGGTGGCTCAGAGGTTTAAGCATCCGCCCGCAATGCGGGAGACCTCGGTTCAATCCCAGGGTCGGGAAGATTCCCTGGAGAAAGAAATGGCAACCCACTCCAGTACTCTTGCCTGGAGAATCCCCGTGGATGGAGTAGGCTGGTGGGCTACAGTCCACAGGGTCGCAAAGAGTCAGACACGACTGAGCGACTTCATTTTCACCTTCACTTTAAGGGAGTATCAATAGTGAGAACTCACACAAAGGAAACCACTTGAATACAAGACCCAGCATCACCCAATCACCAGTAGCACCCTGTGCAGGATGCCTCATCTAAAGCACAGACAAAACAAAAATACAAACCAAATCATCAGCAGAAAGGATTACCACTTCATTCAGCTTTGCCCATCAGAGGAAAAAAAAAAAAAAAAAAAAAAAACTCAGTACAAATCTCACTCTATATGAAGCTTGCACAAACCACTGGACCAAACTTAGGAGGGCAGAAACCAAAAGGAAGAAATAATTCAAAAAAGAAAGAAAGAAAGAAAGTATTCAACCCTGAAGCCTGGGCAAAGGAGATCTCAAACAAAAGTTAAAAAAAAAAATAATGAAAAGAGAGAAATACCACATAAATGAAGGAACAAACTAGTAACACAGAAGTCCAAATAAATGAAAAGAAAATAGGCAAACTACCTGAAAAAGAATTCACAATAATGATGTAAAGATGACCAAAAACTTAAACAAAATGAAGAAAATGCAAGAGTGAATTAACAAAGACCTAGAAGACTTAAACAATAAACATATACAGACAAACAACACAATTACTGAAATTAAAAATACTCTAGAAGGAATTCCTTGTAGCTCAGTTGGTAAAGAATCTGTCTGCAGTACAGGAGACGTGGGTTCAATCCCTGGGTTGGGAAGATCCCCTGGAGAAGGAAATAGCAACCCACTCCAGTATCATTGCCTGGAAAATCTCATGGACACAGGAGCCTGGTGGGCCGCAGTCCATGGGGTCACAAAGAGTAGGGCACGACTGAGGGACTAACACTTACTTACTCAGAAGGAATTAATAGCAGAATACTTGAAACAGAAGAATGAATCAGTGAGCGGGAAGATAAAATGGTAGAAATAACTTCTGAAGAGCAGAATAAAGTAAAAAGAATAACAAGGACTGAGGATAGTCTCAGAGAGCTCGGGGACAATATGAAACACACCAACATTTGAATTATAGGGATCCCAGCAGAAAAAGAGTAAAAGAAAGGGTATGAGAAAATGTTTGAAGAGATTATAGTTGAAAATTTCCCCAACATGGAAAAAGGAAAGAGTCAATCAAGTCCCAGAGGCACAAAGAGTCCCATACAGGATAAACCCAAGAAGAAACACACCAAGACACATACTAATCAAACTAACAAAGACTAAACACAAAGAAAGACTATTAAAAGCAGCAAGGGAAAAGCAACATGTAACATACAAGGGAAACCACATATGTTTAACATCTGATCTTTCAGCAGAAACTCTTCAGGCCAGAAGGGAATGACAAGATATATTTATATTACTGAAAGGGAAAAATCGACAACCAAGATTACTGCACCCAGCAAGGATCTCATGCAAAATTGATGGAGAAATAAAAAGCTTTTCAGACAGCTCTCAGTTCAGTTCAGTCGCTCAGTTGTCTCTGACTCTTTGCAACCCCATGAATCACAGCACGTCAGGCCTCCCTGTTCATCACCAACTCCCGGAGTTTACTCAAACTCATATCCATCGAGTCAGTGATGCCATCCAGCCATCTCATCCTCTGTCGTCCCCTTCTCCTCCTGCCCCCAATCCCTCCCAGCGTCAGGGTCTTTTACAATGAGTCAACTCTTCCCATCAGGTGGCCAAAGTATTGGAGTTTCAGCTTCAGCATCAGTCCTTCCAATGAACACCCTGGCCTGATCTCCTTTATGATGGACTGGTTGTATCTCCTTGCAGTCCAAAGGACTCTCAAGAGTCTTCTCCAACGCCACACTTCAAAAGCATCAATTTTTTGGTGCTCAGCTTTCTTCACAGTCCAACTCTCACATCCATACATGACCACTGGAAAAAT
Source organism: Muntiacus reevesi (assembly GCF_963930625.1). Taxonomy (NCBI): domain Eukaryota; kingdom Metazoa; phylum Chordata; class Mammalia; order Artiodactyla; family Cervidae; genus Muntiacus; species Muntiacus reevesi. Next base: position 16,288,206 of record NC_089267.1, read on the forward strand.
CATAGCCTTGACTAGACGAACTTTTATTGGCAAAGTAATGTCTCTGCTTTTTAATGTGCTATCTAGGTTGGTCATAATTTTCCTTCCAAGGAGTAAGCGTCTTTTAATTTCATGGCTGCAATCACCATCTGCTCTCAGATCTTACTTAAAAGATAAGTGTCACTGTGATTTGATTCTATGACCAAATTTATTTTTTCTCAGAATATTAAAAATACTACTCAAATGTCTCCCACTATATAATGTTGCTAAAATAGTAATGTGATTCTAATTCCTTTTCAGTTAACTTTTTTCCTTCTGATTTTTGTCTTTTCTATAATCATAGTGCTCTAAAATGTGAAATGTACAACATGATACACCTTTGTATATTACCTTAAAATTTATCTCATTCATCCCTTGGAACCTTTTTAATCCAAGGTTTTAGGATCAGTTTTACCTAGGATGCTGTCTTCTCTTTTTCATTTATTTCTAATATACCATCACTTTCTGTTTTGTGTATTTCTTGTTTGTGCTGTGCTATTCTTAGTTGCTCAGTCATGTTTGACTCTTTGAGACCCCATGGACTGTATCTCGCCAGGCTCCTATGGCCAAGGTGATTCTCCAGGCAAGAGTACTGGAGAGGGTTGCCATGCCCTCCTCCAGGGAATCTTCCCAACCTAGGGATCAAAACCAGGTCTCCTGCCTTGCGGGCAGATTCTTTACCAGCTGAGCTACCAGGGAAGCCCCATACTTACTGTTTATATAGATGGATGATGTTACTACTTTTATCTTCTGACCTTCCTGATAGTTTTATACATGGTTGATTTACCATCACTGCTGCATGCTTGTTTTCAGTTCAGTCACTCAGTTGTGTCCGACTCTTCGCAATCCCACTGACTGCAGCACATCAGGCCTCCATGTCCATCACCAGTTCCCAGAGCTTACTCAAATGCATGTCCATCGAGTCAGTGATGGTATCCACCACCGCATCAGACATCCATCCCCTTCTTCTCCCATCTTCAGTCTTCCCCAGCATCAGGGTCTTTCCCAAGGAGTCAATTCTTGGCATCAGGTAGCCAAAGTATTGGAGATTCAGCTTCAGCATCACTCCTTCCAATGACTATTCAGGTTTGATTTCCTTTAGGATTGACTGGTTGGATCTCCTTGCAGTCCAAGGGACTCTCAAGAGTCTTCTCCAACCCCATAGCTCAAAAGCATCAGTTCTTTGGCAGTCAGCTTCCTTTACAATCCAACTCTCACATCCATACATGACTACTGGAAAAACCATGCCTTTGACTAGATGGACTTTTGTCAGCAAAGTAATGTGTCTGCTTTTTAATACGTTGTCTAGGTTTGTCATAGCTTTCCTTCCTAGAATCAAGCATCTTTTATTTTCATGGCTGCAGTCACCATCTGCAGTGATTTTGCAGCCCAAGAAAATAAAATCAGCCACTGTTTTCACTGTTTCTCCATCTATTTGCCACAAAATGATGGGACTGGATGCCAAGATGGACGCTTTTTGAATTTTGAGTTTTAAGCCAGCTTGTTCACTCTCCTCTTTCACTTTCATCAAGAGGCTCTTTAGTTCCTCTTCACTTTTTGCCATAAGAGAGGTGTCATCTGCATATTTGAGGTTATTGATATTTCTCCTGGCAATCTTGACTCCAGCTTGTGCTTCTTTCAACCTGGCATTTCTCATGATGTTCTCTGCATATAAGTTAAATAACCAGGGTGACAATACACAGCCCTGATGTACTCCTTTCCCAATTTGGAGCCAGTCTTTTGTTCCATGTCCAGTTCTAACTGTTGCTTCCTAACCTGTATACAGGTTTCTCAGGAGGCAAGTCAGGTGGTCTGGTATTCCCATCTCTTGAAGAATTTTCCACAGTTTGTTGTGATCTACACAGTCGAAGGCTTTGGTGTAATCAATAAAGCAGAAGTAGATATTTTTCTGGTATTCTCTTGCTTTTTTGATGATCCAACATATGTTGGCATTTACCAGTGAGATGTTTGCTTTACCAATGAGATTTTCCTTTCAGGATTTTTATGTTTATAGTTGTGATTTTTTTCTTAAAGAAGTCACTTTAATGTTTTTTATAAACCGGATTTAAGGATGATAAACTCTTAACTTTTGCTTCTATGTATAATTCTTTATGCCTTCAAAGTTTAGCAATGGCTTTGCTGTTAGAGAAATCTTGATTGTAGGTTATTTCTCTCAGCACTTTGAACACTTTGAACATATTATAACACTCCCTTCAGGCCTGTAAAATTTCTGCTGAATGGTCAGCTGATTTTCTTATGGGGTGTTCCCTTGTACCTAGCTAGTAACTTTCTCCTTGATGCTTTTGCAATTCTCTGTTTATCTTTAAGTTTTGAAATTTTAATAGCAATATGTCTTGGTGTGGCCCTCTTTGGTTTCATTTTCATCTTACTTGAGACCCTGTCCTGTGCCTGGATGTCTGTTTCCTTTCCTGGGTTAGGAAAGTTTTCAGCTATTATCATTTCATATAAATTTTCTGCCCCTTTTTCTCTCTCTCCTCCTTCTGATACTTCTGTAAGATGAATGTTGGTATGCCTTATGTTGACCTATAGATCTCTTAATCTAGCCTCATCTTTTGAAATTCTTTTTTCCTTTTCCTATTCCTCTTGAGTGATTTCCACTACTCTTTCTTCCAGTCAGTGATCTATTCCTCTACATCATTTAATCTCCTGTTGATTGCTTGTAGTGTATTTTTCACTTTATTATTTTCATCAATTGTTTAGTTCTATATTTTCTAACTCTTTCCTAAGATTTTCACTGTGTTCATCCATTTTCCTCCCAAGTTTATTGAGTACCTTGGATCATTACCTTGAACCCTTTATCAGGATAAAGGATTTCTTATCTCCACTTCACTTAGTTTTTTTCTGAAGTTCTAACTTGTTCCTTCAATGGAACATATTCCTCCATTACCTCATTTTGCCTTATACTGTGTTTTTACTTCTATTTGTTAGGGAGGTCTTACCTTTTCCAACTCTGGAGAAGCAGCCTCCAGGAGATATTGGAGATGTCTTATGTGGCCCAGTGGCACACTCCCCTCTGATCATCAGAGCTCTATGTGGCAGGGATACAGTGAGCTGCTTGGGTCCTTTGGTTGAGCTGCAAGTGAGCAGCGTGGATCCTCTTGTTGTAACGGGCTGATGACTCTTCGTATCTTGGCAGCCGGGCCTGAACCCCAGCCCGGTCCTCTATCAGGCCCTGCCTGGTGAGGAGGCTGGAGGCCTACCTGTGGGCAGGGCTGGATCCTGCCACAGTTGGCTGCTGAGCCTAGGGATCCCAGGGCTACTGCTGACCTGCTGGGGAGCAGGGTGGGTGCTAGCATTGGTGCTTGGGGGGTTCCAGGTGTCCCAGGCCTGGTGAGGTCTCTTGGTGGGCAGGTGACTGGACGCAGGTCATTTCGGTGCTGGTGCTGGTCTCCTGGCAAGTGGGTTTGACTCTTGTACCCACTGGGAGGCAGAGCTAGGTCCCCGTGCAGCTAGCTGCTAGTCCTAAAAGTTTCCTTCTGGCATGATTGCAGATAGGCAGGTGGAAGAATAAGACCCTAGGCACTAAGAGACTGGAGGGAGGAGTCCAAAATGGCACTGCTAGCAGCAGGGTCCTTGTGGTAGAATGAGCCCCTGAAATGGATGACATCAGAGTTTATGTCCCCAGAGAGTATCCCAGATTCCTCCTGCCTCTCCAGGAGGCTCTCCAGGATCAGCAAATGAGTCTGACGCATTTGAAAGGAGTCTGAGGCTCCTTTCAAATTCTTGCCTCTGCCTGAGTCAGAGGTGTGTGAGATTTCCTACAGCGTGCTAGCCTTTGAATCCAGATGTTTCAGGGGCTTGACTTCCTCATACAGCACACCCCGCCTAGGGACCCCAGTATGGGGTTTAACCCCTCCCTCCTTGGGAAGAACCTCTGCAATTGCAATTATTCTCCCATTTGTGGGTCACTCACCCAGGGGTATGGGTCTTGACTATACCATGTCTTTGCTGTTGAAACTTGGCCTCTGTTCACTGGTGCTGAATACAAAGGCAGAGACAGGGTTTAGGGTGAAGTAGAAAATTACTGCTCTGCTAGACACAGGGGTCACTGTGGGCTAATGCCCTCAAGACTGTGAGCCATGCTGGAGGAAGTAGTGAGTTTTATAGTTTCAAGCCCAGGGCGTGATCAGCTCATGGACAGTTCTCAGATTGGTTGGCTTCAAGGTGAGATTTCAAAAATCATCCCTCTTCTGGTTTCAACCAGCTCTTATGGTCAGCAGTTTTCATCTGGAAGGGGTCTGCTTCCTATAAAAATAATTAAGGGATGTGTCAGGTCTTTATATGTTTCAGGGAACTGTGAGTTTTGTGATTCTGCAATGTGGCAGAATTATAGTCAAAATTGTTACCAGTTCTCCAGCCCAACAGCTATTCTTTGTTTCTACATCTTCACATTTCCCAATCAAGAAAGCTTGAATCAGTGTTTTATTTCAGTAGACAAAGACTCAAGGGTTGTACATGGTTCCATCTTTGCCTCCACCCACTCATATCATTGTGGTTCCTTCTTTATATCTTCAGTTGTGCTAATCTTTAGGTTGTTCTCATCAACAATTCTCTGTAGATAGTTGTTATTTTGGTGTGCATGTGGGAGGAGGTGAGCTTTTCCTACTCTCCATCTTGACCATATCTTCCCTCTTGTCATCTTTGTATTGCAGTATTCCTATTTGTGGGGCTTCCCAGGTCGCTCAGTGGGTAAAGAATCTGCCAGCAATACGGGAAACACAGGAGATGCAGGTTCCATCCCTGCGTCGGGAAGATCCATGGAGGAGGGCTTGGCAACTCACTCCAGTGTTCTTACCTGGATAATTTCGTGGGAAGAGGGTCTCAAAGAGTTGGACACAACAGAGGTAACTTGTTTTCTTGTTTTGCATCTCCTGAAGATTGTTAATTGCCTTTGGTCACTGTTCGGCATTTCTAGTTCTATATCCTAGTTCTCTGATTTTCATGGGCTCAACTATCGATTGCTTGCTGCTTAGAGACTGAAGGTGAGGCACACAGCAATCAAAGCCTGCTTGCTATTTCATATTTAATCTCTCAGCATTTTCCCCTGACTTCTTCCCACTCATCACTTCTATTATCTCTGACTTTGAAATAAACTTAAGAGATAATCCATTCCTGCATCCTATAAGTCTTTGGTGAACTCCATACTTTACTTGTTTTTCCATCTAACTGATCACATTTATTTTCTTTTTGTCAAGTAGTGTTCTTATATTTTGTCTGTCAGTGTGTTTATAGATATTTATAATATATTCCTGTAATCTCAAGCTATTGAGGTGGTGGAGGTGTAAAATACATGTGAGCCATCCTCATTAAAGCTGTAGTCAAAGAGGGATGTGGCTTCCCTGGGGGTTCAGTTCAATTCAGTCGCTCTTTGCCACCCCACGGACTATAGCACACCAGGCTTCCCTGTCCATCACCAACTCCCAGAGCTTGCTCAAATTCATGTCAGTTGAGTCGATGATGCCATCCAACCATCTCACCCCCTGTCGTCCCCTTTTCTTCCTGCCTTCAAACTTTCCCAGCCTCAGGGTCTTTCCAAATGAGTCAGTTCTTCACATCAGGTGGCAAAAGTATTGGAGTTTCAGCCTCAGCATCAGTCCTTCCAATGAACACCCAGGACTGATATCCTTTAGGATGGACTGGTTAGATCCCCTTGCAGTCCAAGGGACTCTCAAGAGTCTTCTCCAACACCACAGTTCAAAAGCATCAATTCTTCGGCAGTCAGCTTTCTTTGTAGTCCAACTCTCGCATCTATATATAACTACTGGAAAAACCATAGCTTTGACTAGATGGACCTTTGTTGGCAAAGTAATGTCTCTGCTTTTTAAAATGCTGTCTAGTTTGGTCATAGCTTTTCTTCCAAGGAGCAAGCATCTTTTAATTTCATGGCTGTAGTCACCATCTGAAGTGATTTTGGAGCTCCAAAAAATAAAATCTGTCACTGTTTCCATTATTTCTCCATCTATTTGCCATGAAGTGATGGGACAGGATGCCATGATCTTAGTCTTCTGAATGTTGAGTTTTAAGCCAGCTTTTTCACTCTCCTCTTTCACTTTCATCAAGAGGCTCCTTAGTTCTTCTTTGCTTTCTGCCATAAGGGTGGTGTAATCTGCATATCTGAGCTTATTGATATTTCTCTCCCAAACTTGATTCCAGCTTGTGCTTCATCCAGCCTGGCATTTCACATGATGTACTCTTGTGTATAAGTTAAATAAGCAGGGTGACAATATACAGCCTTGATGTACTCCTTTCCTAACTTGGAACCAGTCTTTTGTTCCATGTCCAGTTCTAACTGTTGCTTCTTGACCTGCATACAGGTTTCTCAGGAGGCAGGTAAGGTGATCTGGTATTCCCATCTCTTGAAGAATTTTCCACAGTTTGCATTGATCTACACAGTAAAAGGCTTTGGCATAATTAATAAAGCAGATGTTTTTCTGGTATTCCCTTGGTTTTTCAATGATTCAACAGATGTTAGCAATTTGATCTCTGGTTCCTCTGCCTTTTCTAAATCCAGCTTGAACATTTGGAAGTTCACGGTTCTTGTACTGTTGAAGTCTTGCTTGGAGAATTTTTAGCATTAGCTCAGTGGTAAAGAATCCAACTGCTCAAGCAGGAGATGTAGATTTGATCCCTGGGTCGGCAAAATCCCCTGGAGAAGGAAATGGCAACCGACTCCAGTATTCTTGCTTGTGAAATCCCATGGACATTGGAGTCTGTCAGGCCACAGTCCATGGAGTTGTAAAAGAGTCAAACACGACTTACAGACTAAATAACAACAACACTGGCTGTCAGGGAGCACATCTTAATCGTCTATGTATCCCCAATATCCAGCAGGGTTGTTGACAGTTGGGTTCAAGTCTGCTGCTAAGTCACTTCAGTCGTGTCCGGCTCTGTGCGACCCCGTGGACTGCAGCCAAACAGGCTCCTCTGTCCATGGGATTTTCCAGGCAAGAGTACTGTTCAGGTCAGGTCAGGTCAAAAAGGGATAAAGGGGAGACTCAAACCCAGTTTTCTGACAGAAAAGCAATTCTCATCCCACTATACTGTGCAGTAACATTTAAAAGGCACAATGAAAATATAAAATTGGTAACCATAAAGTAATTTAGTCCTCCTATTCTCACAGGATCAATTAACTTTTATAAATCTATACCTTGGTACTTGACAGGGAAATTTAATTTTTTTTTCTTTTAACCCCAAAGGCAAGAACTTCTTCTGTAAAATCAAATCAATTATGAATTCACTTGATGTTTATAAAATCTCCCAGAGGCAAGAAAGTTCATTTGTTAGCTTTACTTTCTAATATAAATAATGGAACCATTCAGCAATTTTCTTGTTAAACATAAACAAAACATATTTACTGACTCCTTGTTTACTATACAGAAGATTTGCTGAAAATAAAATGACCTACCTTTTATTTGGTGATTGAGCTATTACTTCTACTAGCAAAGCATAATTCCTATGTTATCAAAGCTCTTTTTTTTTTTAACATACACAGCATATCTGATTTCAACCTGAAATAGTTTACACTGATATTATTTATTATTAGAATTATCGATTGTGTTACAACTAAGGACAACTTGAAATTCAAAATTTTCTATCCTCATTTTGTTTTCTCTTTGCTCCTCTTTATCATCTTCCAAGGTTTACCAAGGGCCAGGTAAAACTAGTGTTCAACAAAATAACAGTTCAGGTACCAGGCTTTGTGACATTTGGTTATTTTAGCTTAAATAAGAGAAAAGTGTTCCTTTTCTGGTAAGCGGCCTGAGCTGACCCCTAAAAATGGTGAGCTATTCACTCGACCCAGAAAATCCCACAAAATCATGCAAATCAAGAGGTTCAAATCTTCGTGTTCACTTTAAGAACACTTGTGAAACTGCCCAGGCCATAAAGGGTATGCATATCCGAAAAGCCCCCAAGTATCTGAAGGATGTCACTTTAAAGAAACAGTGTGTGCCATTCCGTCCTTACAGTGGTGGAGTTGGTGGGTGTGCACAGGCCAAACAGCGGGGCTGGATGCAGGGTCGGTGGCCCAAAAAGAGTGCTGAATTTTTACTACACATGGTCAAAAATGCAGAAGAGTAATGCTGAGCTTCAGGGCTTAGATGTAGATTCTCTGGTCATTGAGCACATCCAAGTGAACAAAGCCCCCAGGATATGGCGCAGGACTTACAGAGCTCAAGGTTGGATCAACCCCTACATGAGCTCTCCCTGCCACACTGAGATAATCCTTACTGAAAAAGAACAGACTGTTCCTAAACCAGAAGAGCAGGTTGCACAGAAGAAAAAGATATTCCAGAAGAAACTGATGGCCCAGGAGTAAATGCCGCAGAAAATAAATGCAAATAAAAGTAAAAAAAAAAAAAAAAAAAGGAGAGAGAGAGAGAGAGAAAAGTGTTTATGTCTATTTCTGCTTGCTTGGGTTTACCCACACAGTCCGCACCCAATAAGCCTCTTTCAGAGAACAGTCTGAGTCATTAGTATTAATATGTACCAGGCTGTCATGTTACCTCTAGCAGTTACTTCTTGCCGTTTGAAAGATGAATATGAAAATATTTTCCCCTCAAATTACTACTAGGCCACCCCTAGAGATGCCACCTGTTCCCCAAAATTGCTTCTAACATTTGTTCTTTCCTTTCTGATTTCTGTGCTACTTTTTTGAAAGTCAGTCTGATAACAACTGTCCAAGAGTGATTTTTTTCCCTAGGGAACTACTGAAGTAACATATGCCTTGTAATATTTATACTCAACAAAATAAAACATCAAATCTAGATTCTTTCTGAGCTCTCTATGATACTCTGGCCAAATATTGAGATCATTAAAACGTCTTCAAGAGCTTTTTAAAAATGGATTAATCACTGCATTTGTATAATTTTTAGTTAGATTCCACATATGAGTGATATCATATGACATTATCTTTCTCAGTCAAGCTTACTTTTCTGAACACCTGAAACTGACAAGCATTGTAAATCAATTATACTCCAATAATAATAATTTAAAAAAAAACGGTTTACGATAACCTCAAGAACAATTGGATATCATGTCATTTTCAGAATTTCAGGGAAAGAAAGTTATCTTTCCAAAACTTTGGCATCAAGGAAACGTGCTCTATACTTATTACTTGGGTTATATAGCCTTGCTTCAAGTAGGATAAGTCAGGGGAAAGTCCATTGGAAAAAATCTAACTTCGCCTAGGCGTGTCATGATCTCAGTAAGAATTCTTGGATGCTCTTATTCTTGAAAAGATAATAATACATAGATGATGACACATTTATCCTCTAACCCTTGGGGCATCCAAGGTTTGTTCTCAGGATTGGAGACACTGTGCATTTGACCTCTGGTCATGACATTCTCTACCTCATCATGCCACACAAATTGTGGGAAAAGATTGGGAAGAGCTGGTCTATATAACTACTAACTGGCTAAAATCAACTCAATCCATGAAATGTTAACTGGGAATTTTGCCCATTTCTTAAATAAATCAGGAAAAAGGGGTTGGTTTCAGTTATCCTTTTTCCCACTGCTTAATCAGAAAGTGAGAACTTACATATACAAAAATATTAGTCACTCTATATTATTTCAGCTTTCAGAAAATAATTTCCCCACTTCTCATTGGCAAAAATCATCACTGATCTGGACTCAAAGGCACATTATCCTCAGGTGGTGATACTGTGTTACAGTAAAACACTACATATATGACTAAGAAAACTAATGTATTTTTATCTGCCTTTTTTCAAATCAAAATCATACACATACTAAGAGTGACTCAAGTGAAAATATCTTTGTAAGCAAACATTGCTTCATACAACCTGCCTCTTTCTTACTAAAATCTAATTTTTTGTTTATCAAAAGTTTTTTAAGAAGGACTTTCCTGATGGTTCAGTGGCTAAGACTCTGTACTTGCAATGCAGGGGGCCTGGGTTCAAACTCTGGCCAGGGAACTAGATCCCACATGCTGCAACTAAAGATTCCATATGCTGCAATTAAGACCTGTGCATCCAAATGAATAAATAAATATTTTTTAAGTTTTTTAAAGATATAATCTTACACATATCCCAGTTATCATATTCCTTTATTACTTAATCTACATGTTGTAAATTGAGTTGAAAATTTATTCCCATTAGACTGCCTTTTATCTTCTGTGTTGCTCAACATTAAGGGCCTCCATTACATTTTTTTTGTCTGCCAAGACTGGTTAAGGGAGCAAATGACACTTTCCCAGAAGACAATAGGATCTCAACAAATGGGTTAACTCACTGAATGACTTTAGTTCCTCTTTTTCTCACACTCCTTAACAGCCCTGAAGTCTCCTTTTTTTCTCTCTTTTGCCTTAATGTTGAATTATGCTCAAAATTCTTAACACTTGAGGCTGCCCAAGACTCACTTAATGTCTTGTAATTTACCTCAGAAGGACATCCACTAAATGACGCCCTAGTCCTTTCACTCCTCTGTGATTCCAGCTTCTCATAGTTCAGACATGCCCTGGTTTGACTGAGAAGATTTCTCAGTGCTGAAGCTCCTAGTGAAATCATTTAAAATCTTACTCTAATTTGCAGTTCAAAAATATTCAGATATACTGTTAGAGATGTGTTCAGGCAGTTTGTGTTTGAATCCATTGTTAGCAATGGCAAGTTGATAGACAAGCAATCTCTTAGTTGTGTAAAATTGAACTATCAGTTGCTGCTTGAAAAGGAGGATGGGGCAAAAAAGAACTAACCAAAACCAATTCTTTTTTTCTTATTTGGGAAAAAAATGTACAATACAGTACAGTACAATACAATAATTAGCAAGTTCAAGTATAAAATGGTAATTAAACAAGATGAACCCTTCAGCCTTTTAAGTTAATAATCAATTACTATCCTGTGCCTAAGCTGACCTCTTCTTTTCTTCAACATCCTTCCAAGTGGAAGCGTGTAGATCTTATCAGGTCACTAGCTCCTATTACAACATTCCAGGGAAACAACAGTGCAGTCACTCATTAATCTAATTAATTGATCTTTAGAGCCTAAAGGGGATAATAGCACAACAGGAACTCAATAAATGGGTTAAGTCACTGAGAGACTTTAGTATCTCTTTTTCTCACACTCCTTAACAGCTCTGAAGCATCATTTCTCCTCTCTTCAGTACAGAAAGAGAGTAACAAAGAAGTAAAACATAAAAAAAAAAAAAAAAAAAACAGGGAATTGGCCCCAAATAAATAATTCTTTTTTAGTTCACCATCTTCCTTAGAATACATTTTTAAATCATCTAAGTTAAGAACCAATATCTGCAATGATATCAAAGAGAAAGGATAAAGAGACCATCTTCTAAAGGTATAAGGCGGAAAGGTACAGCTACCTCTGCATCTGCTGTTGAAGCGCATGGAGGGAGGCATGGTATAAACTTCCTCCTCCTCTGCACTTTTCCCAGGATCTTCCAAAACCAAAGAGCCAGAACATCATACAGAGAAAGTCTGATCACACAGGCACCATAGGGTCATTAATCCCCAATGTGAGAACTAGACTGAGCCCTATCTCTCCTCTTGGGAACCTTGCTGGGTATCAGCAACCAAGATGGGGAGTCACTGCTTGATGTCAGAGAGGAAGGGCTACGCTGGCCTGCAGCTATCCAGAAGGCCATGTATCTGAGAAGCATGGCTCTTCTAACAGACAGGAGTCAGACAGGATGTGAGTTGTTTTAATGCCCATAGTGTAGAAGCAGTGCTGCCTCTAAATAAAAGCCTGAACTAGAGGAACTCCTAAGGACTATTTTCAGTCCTTCTGCTTTTTTTCTTCTAAGTAAACATGGGGGGGGGGAACCCACACTATTTCTCATTTAAAAAAGAAGTGTTTGAAATGTAAAAGAAAGGAAGAAAACAGTCTAGAAGACTTGGGACACTTTGCCTTTTAAAAACTGTGAGGTCTATTGTCATGTGAGATGCTTGGATGGAATTGTGTCAAGATCCTTTAGAAGAAGTTCCTTAAAGGAAAGTAGGCCAGTTAATATGCAACGAGGAAGGGGAGATTAATGATAGCTCAAGGAAGGAGAGAAAAAATGAAATTTTAATAAGAAAAAGGACCACAAGGATTTTAAAGCAACAGAGGCCTTGGAAAGAAAAACAAGAAAGCAACAGTTAAAAGACACATATGGAAATCATGTAGGCTCTATCATTAACATGTCCAGATAGTGCACATCTAACTATGTTGAGTGAATTTGTTGCAAAATGATGTTAATCACATAATTTTTAAAGTTAAAAATGTGATGTCATGTAAATATAAATAAAGTCAGGTAGCAAATATAAAGAAAAATAATTATTAAATACATATTTTTTAATATTAAGAGGGCTTGCCAGGTGGCCAGTGGTAAAGAACCTGCCTGCCAATGCAGGAGGCACAGGAGACATGGGTTTGATTCCTGGGTTGGGAAAACACCCTGGAGAAGGAAATGGCAACTCACTCCAGTATTCTTGCCAGGAAAATTCCATGGACAGAGGAGTCTGGCAGACTACAGTCCATAGGGTCACACAGAGTCAGACAAGACTGAAGTGACTTAGCACACACATGCACAAATATTAAGAAACATAGCTTTCAAAGTAACAGATCAAATGCAGCCATATTTATAGAAAAGGTGCTGGAAGTGGTTCTCAAGAGAAGTAGCCCTTATGAAGCATTTTAATCTGGGGATTAATTTTCTCAGGCTTCCCATTTTCCCCTCTTGTTTTCAAATCTACCTATTCTCCTTCAAAAAACTCTTGAAAGGTAGTTGAGAAGATTAGAATCAGATGAGCAGAGGGGAGTCATAGATACTGACAGAATCTTTGAGAAAACACTCAGAAAAGGGTGTTTTGTATAATCAAACAAACAACTATTGGGAGATTAGATTCTGGGATTCTGGTCCTACAGTCATCATTACTGGCTGCATAACTTTGAACAAGAAGAGCCTGGTGGGCTATAGTCCATAGGGTCGAAAAGAGTCAGACACACATGCACCTCTGGGAGCTTGAAGTTTTGTGTTGTATTATTTTCCTGTCTATAAAATGGGGAGACCTGGGAAAGATACAAACCATGTCATTTGTTCTCTGCCTTTCAAAGTAATATAATTTTTATCAAATCTGTCACTAAATCTTTGATGAAATATTGAGTGAGGTGCCATAAAGATTTGATTTTACAGTGTACATAAAAAAAACCCTGAAATATTAAGTTGAAGCTTCACATTTACTCAAAGTTCTTTTATTTACTTATTTATTTATTGAAAAAAAAATGTTGGCACACCACACAGTTTGTGGAATCTTAGTTCCCCAGCCAGGGCCAGGGCCAGGACCCCATCAGTCAGAGCACCAGGTCCTAAGCACTGGACCACAAAGGAATTCCCTACTCAAGTAATTGTACTTTTAAAATCTTAAATAAGTATTAAAATACTTTAACTGTAGGAACAGCCACAGAATATGTGATATTTTGATGAGTATTTTTCATCTGTAGCTTTTAGGACACCGTGTTTCATTGAAAAAGTAAGTATTAAAGTCTTATCCTCCCAGAGGGATAAGTAATATGAAAAGAAAAAAAGATTCTACAATAGCATGGATCAAGAAGCTAAAATTGAGATTTATTACTTTTGTTGTTCACTCTGTAACTCTTAATATGCCCCAGTTTATCACTGTGCCCTACATAATGAGCACTGGAAAATTAGAAATTATGAGCATTCATTTCTACATAAAGGAGCGTGTGTGTGCTAAGTCGTGTCTAACTCTTTGTGACCCCATGGACTGTAGCCCACCTGGCTTTTTTTCCATGGAATTTTCCAGGCAAAAATACTGAAGAGGGTTGTCATTTTCTACTTAAGGGGGTCTTCCTGACCCATAACTCTTGTGCCTCCCACACAGGCAGGCAAATTCTTTACCACTACACCACCTGGGAAGCCCCATAAAGGATCATGCTTAAGGCTTAAGCAAATCTTTTAGGTATCTGCATGCATGCTAAGTCATTTCAGTAGTGTCTGACTCTTTGCGACTATATGGACTAGAGCTCACCAGGTTCCTATGTCCATAGGATTCTCCAGGCAAGAATACTGGCATGGGTTGGCATGCCCTTCTCCAGGGGATCTTACTGACCCAAGGATCGAACCCATTTCTCTTATGTCTCCTGCATTGGCAGGCTGGTTCTTTACCACTAGCACCACCTGGGTAGGAGTCATTATTGAAGTTATAAGATTGGTAAGATTTAACAAAAGGAGACAGAAAAAGCAAAGATAGTACAAGACCAATCCTGAAACCTTTCTTTAGGATGCAAGAATGTACCATTAGGAGAAAGGAGAATCAGTCTATATCCATAGAAGCAGGATTTCAGTCATGGAAAACACTCAAGATACTGACCCCAGAGACTATATACAGTTCATGTAATTCTCCAGGCCAGAATACTGGAGTGGGCAGCTGTTCCCTTCTCCAGAGGATCTTCCCAACCCAGGGATCAAACCCAGGTCTCTTGCATTGCAGGCGGATTCTTTACCTGCTGAGTCTCTGGGGAAGCCCAGAATATTGGAGTGGGGAGCCTATACCTTCTCCAGGGGATCTTTCCCACCCAGGAATCGAACCAGGATCTTTTGCATGGCAGGTGGATTCTTAACCAGCTGAGCTACCAGGGAAGCCCCAAAGACTGGCAAAGAGACAAAAAGAGTCGTTCCTTGCTGTTTTCATGGAAATAAACAGAGTTTTCTCTTACAATCAAACCATCCAAACAAAGAAAGACCTCTTGTCTAATGAAAGAGTGAGAAAAAGCATCAGTGGACAGACACCCCCATCTTCTATCACATTCGCCACAAACTCTATCCTCTGCTCTCTACTTTCTCTGAGAACAGACTTCAAAGACTCAGACACATAAAGGTCACTTTAAGGCAGAGTGACAGCAGCAGAAATGGCAGCTCTGAGGAACCCCGAGAAGAGAATTCCTGTAGAAATTTCAGGACATGTCAAGCAGAAAGCGACACAGCAGGACAGGGGTCAGTTTTCACAACCTAGACTACAGCTGAGCACTCGGTGAAACCCGGCCTGCCTCCCAGAGCATCAGCAGGAAACCTTGCTTCACTTTTTCTGGGTATTCTCCTTTTCCTTTTTTGTAATTTAGTCAAAGGATCTCTCTGTCTCCAACTCTGAACCTCAGTCTTTCCCTCTTTGTCTCTATCTATGTGTCTCCTCTGTCTCTTTCAATTTCACCAAGAAGAGTTTTCCCTTTTCCAGGAGAGAGTTATGGAAGTCTCCTGGGCTTCTGTCTTTCTGGTATGGGTTGCCCACTCAACTAAAACTCCTATATTTAAAAACAAAAGTAAATTCCACGTAGAGAAAAATCCCAAACATTTTTACCTACCTCAAAGAACTACTAAAGTGCTGAACATTTCAAGGATCAAGCAAAGGCGTAGATACAGCAAAAATTCACATTTAGACTTCAATGAGTTTTAAATAAGCACAAGGATCATCCTCAAAGTGAAGAGTGTACCAGGTGGTTCTTTGCTGGCACAAATTGTTCCCTCGGTTTATAATGGGTTTCTGTAAGAGACTTTGATTGACATCAACCAGTTCTGTTACAAAACAGTGTGACATCAGGTCAATCATGATGAAACTTGATAATGCCACATCAATAATGTGACATTTTATGCTTTAGTTTGGAGCAAACTGCTGGAAGGAAGGGAAGTGATGCTTAGTAATGGATGAATATTCTAAACAAATGTTAGCACATCAAGTTGTGGCCTTTGTTGCTAGTGTTCAAGACCGATGGCATGATATCAGTGACCCTCGGAATCCATAATGACTCTTGTATCGAGAAATCCATGCTTCCACCAGTGCAGGACATCACAAGTCCTGGTGTCTTCATGATATATAATATAACATAACATGATATAATTTATCATATAAAATATAATTTATGTACAGTGCATGCATGCTCAGTTGTGTCTAACTCCTTGCAACTGCATGGACTGTAGCCTGCCAGGCTCCTCTGTCCATGAAATTTTCCAGATAAAAATACTGGAGTGTGTTGCCATTTCTTCCTCCAGGGAATCTTCCCAGACCAGGGATCGAACCCAAGTCAATTGCATCTCTTGTGTTGGCAGGCAGATTGTTTATCACCTTGCCACCTGGGAAGAAGCCCCATAATTTATCTAACTTCAGAGCAAGCCATTAGACACATTTGGATACACGTGCATTTCATAAGAATACACAACTCCTGAAGGTCACCACGTGTCCGACCACGTGTCCTGTAACAGCCAGAGTTACAGGATGAATAGAATGGGGGAAAACTTGGCCAATCTGCTGTAGGCCAGATTATTAAATAAGCAAAGCAACACATAAATAAAGTAAATAAAGCTGGCCCATCCTTGTATCCATTAAATAAAGTTTCTGTACTCTACTCTTTCTGCAGTGGTCATGCCAGCCTGAGCATAATGCAGTCCCATGGTTTAGCTTAGCTACCAGAAATTCAAGTGGAAAAGTAAGTCACCATGGGCCTAGAATGATGAAGAAACTGTCTGGCTTGTGGGAAACTTGATCCAAAAGGAGTAAGAGTGTGGCAGAGATGAGGTGGTAGCAATAAGTGGAGAAGAACTGTTGTCAAACACAGAATTATCATTGGGATATTTGACTCATTCTCTGATTTGCATGATGGGAAACCCTCTTCCTCACATCCCCTTGTAAGTCTTCACTTAATTTCATGTTTCAGTCAATGTGTTGAGGAGCTGAATCTGTTTGGGGGATGGGACATGATGCTAAAAGCAATTTTGAGGTGAGCACAACTAAAGCCTCTAGTGGAAGTCTCCTGTAACTTATGTGCCTGCATCTTTGCAAGACCAGTTCTCTTGCTGCTTTCTGAATATATCTGTCACCCTTCTGCCTCTGTAACTTGATCTATCTTTTCTTGTCCTGTGAACTAAATCTAATATCCCATCCAGTTTCATCCCAAAAGCTGCATCCTTGATGAATTTTCTTCTAGATTCCTAACCAAAACCAAGCTCTCCTTCTACAACATATGCATAGAATGTTATAAAGATATTTCTTATTGCACCTAAAATAATATGGCTCGCATTATACCTGGTGCCACACTTAGCTTGAGGGCAATAATTGTGCTTTATTTATCTTTACGGCCACTAAGATGGCTGCATGCATGGTAAGTTACGTCTGTTGTGTCCAACTCTGTGCTATACACTGTAGCCCGCCAGGCTCCTCTGTCCCTGAGATCCTCCAAAGAAGAATACTGAAGTGGATTGCCATGCCCTCCTCCAGGGGAATCTTCCTAACCCAGGGATCAAACCAGGGTCTCATGTCTCCTGCGTTGGCAGTGGTTTCTTTACTACTAGCACCACCTGGGAAGCCCACAAAGATGGCTAACCTCGTGCAAAACAAATGTGAGTTATAAAAAAACGTGTTGAACAAAGATGCTAGCTTATTAAAAAAAATGTTTTTTAAAGAAGTTTCCCTTTCTCTGGTCTCCAAAAATCATCCTTAAAAAAGAGAGGGGAAATTGTTTAAATGCAAATATTTGATTAAACTTGGTTCTCATACCTCCCTATGAAATAAATTTATTTTAATAGTCCTTCCTACTGTAGCAAGAGAGCAGATATTCCTTCAAAAGGAGAGCATGACCTTTCCTACTTATCTGCTGTCCTTCAGAGGGAGCAGAAAGTGAGGTTCTCTGAAAACCCTCAGTGGATTGTATAGTAGGCAGCATTGGTGGCTGTATTCTGCATTAAATCTTCGTTGGCACACAGGTTGTTCTTTTTCAGTAATTGATTAAAGGAATATAGTTAGAGGTATGTCTTCTTTGACAAGTGTTTTCTAGAAGGAGATTATTTTTCTCTTTTGATTTCTTTGTATACTTTTTTCTTTTAAAAATTTTCCCTTTGGAAACAGTTGACTGAGTACTGCATTGAACTCACCCCAATATCATTTATTTTGTAGTCCACTGTCCTGACAGAGACCCAGAAATGGTGTCTCACTTGCTGCCCTACATATTACCCATTTTCTCACAATGTGTCCTACATTTTATCTAGTTTCTTTTTCAGGTTCAGACATCACAGGAGGCCATAGTGATTGATTCCAGCCTTAAAAGCCCTTGAATTTCTCTTCAATAAAATTAATATTTTCCTTTGCATATACAAACCCTGTCTTATACTGTATTTCTGTGACTATGTGGGTGGGGGGGGAGGAAAGGAAGGAAGGAAAAACAAGACTAAGTAAAATATCATATGCTATGAACGGTACATAAAGGCTTATGCATTTGTGTTTGGGCTATTTGCCTTGAAAGTAACAGACTGTAGCAGCCATTCATAAAGAAATCACTATCTAAAAAGAAGATCATTTAAATTAAACATGCTTGGAATCTACTGCTTTTGCTTACAAATGAGATAGAGTATTCCTTAAATGAAAGTATAATTATTTTTGTGTCTTTATTGCCACTTTACTTTCTATTTTGTTTACTGGTAGATATTGGGAAAATTCTAACTTCCTGTAAGTAGAATTCAGAGTATTCTGAGAGACAGAACAAAAGGAATGCGTTGCTTTCTTTCCTTAACATCACTTGATTCATAGTCAGCACTGATAAATATCCAGATATTTCACCTCAAACACAATGTGACAGATACTGAAGTAAAACTTTATCTCTCATTCTATTGGAAATTCCTTCCTTTCATAATATTCATAGATTATTAGATGATTTTGGCCTTCAGACTTCCCCATTTCATGGTAGCTGGTCAAAAATGGAAAAACGGAGGGGAATCCACAGTTGAAAGAAGAAAATCATGTGAATATTCAATCTTGACCTGCATTATTTATCCTTAAAGAGACTCCTCAGTTAATATAGCATGAGACAGATAAACTTCAGCCAACAACAGCAGTCTTATTGGCCTGAGAAAACATACGTTAAAGTGTTTTGAGGTGCCAGAGGGGCAGGAAATTGAAGGGAAAAAACACAGAAAGCAAGATCTACTGGGAGGAGAGCCCCAAATCTGCATATACATTTTCTTAAATCCTTGTCTGCTTCTTAAAAAGTGCGTGTGAGAAGGAAACTGAACTTAGCCCAAGAAGAACACAACTGAAAATCTCAAAGAGCTTGAAGTATCACTACCTATTGCCTCAACTAAGGAGACAAGGTTTGGGGTTCAGATTTCACATATTGGAGGGTTGTGGTGGATATTTCACACTCTTTAAAATTGCATTGCAGTTAATGTACAGTATATGTTCATTTCATGTCTACAGTATAGTGATTAAATATTTAAACACATTATGAATTGATTATCATGGTAAATCATCAGTTTCCATACAAAGTTATTACAATACTATTGACTATACTCCTTATGCTGTATATGACATCCTTTATACATAATATGAATATATAATATTACATCCTTAAATATAATATAAATATATAATATCCTGTACATATAATTCTGCATTTTACGTAAAGTGTGTATTATATTACATACTTTCTTCCTGGAAATATGTATCTGTTAACTCCCTTCATCTATTTCATTCAGCACTCCCTGCCTCAGTCCCATCTTTCAAGCTTTCTTTCCTTTTCTGTTTTCATTTTGTTTCCTTCTTCCATTTTTTTGCTTTTCAGTTTCCACATATAGTGAGATGTTAATAATATGGTATTTGTCTTCTCTATCTGATATATTTGCTTAGCATGATACATTCTAGATCTATCTTTATTGTAGCAAATGACAATGTGTTATCCTTTTCATGGCTAAGTAATATTCCATTATATATATTTTATAGTTGTTGCTGTTCAGTCACTCAGTCGTGTTTGACTCATTGTGACCCCATGATTGCAGCACGCCAGGCTTCCCTGCCCTGCACCATTTCCTAGAGCTTGCTCAAACTCAGGTCCATTGAGTCAGTGATGCCATCCAACCGTCTTGTCCTCTGTTGTCCACTTTTCCTCCTGCCCTCAATCTTTCCCAGCATCAGGGTCTTTTCCAAAGACTCAGCTCTTCACATCAGGTGGCCAAAGTATTGCAGCTTCAGTATCAGTTCTTCCAATGAATACTCAGGTTTGATTTCCTTTAGGATTCACTAGTTTGATCTCGTTGCAGTCCAAGGGACTCTCAAGGGTCTTCTTCAACACCAAAGTTCAAAAGCATCAATTCTTCAGTTCTCAGTCTTCTTTATGGTCCAACTCTCACATCCACACATGACTACTGAAAAAACCACAGCTTTGACTAGATAGACCTTTGTCGGCAAAGTAATGCCTCTGTTATTTTAATACACTTTCTCGATTTGTCATAGCTTTTCTTTCAAGGAGCAAGCACCTTTTAATTTCATGACTGCAGCCACTGTCCACCATGATTTTGGAGCCCAAGAAAATAAAGTCTGTCACTGTTTCCATTGTTTCCCCATCTATAAGCCATGAAGAAATGGGACTGGATGCCATGATCTTCGCTTTTGAATATTGAGTTTTAAACCAACTTTTCACTCTCCTCTTTCACCTTCATCAATAGGCTCTTTAGTTCCCCTTTGCTGTCTGCCATAAGAATGGTGTCATCTACATATGTGAGGTTACTGATATTTCTCCCAGCAGTCTTAATTCCAGTTTGTTCTTCATCCAGCCCAGCATTTCCCATGATATACTCTGTATATAAGTTAAATAAGCAGGGTGACAATACACACTCTTGAGACACTGCTTTCCCAATTTGGAGCCAGTCTCTTGTTCCATGTCCAGTTCTGTTACTTCTTGACCTGCATACAGATTTCTCAGGAAGCAAGGAGGTAAGGTGTTCTGGTATTTCTATCTCTTCAAAAATTTTCCACGGTTTTTTATTATCCACACAGTTAAAGACTTTAGTGTAGACAATGAAGCAGAAGTAGATGTTTTTCTGGAATTCTCTTGCTTTTTCTATGATCCAAAGGATGTTGGCAACTTCCCTGGTGGCTCAGATGGTAAAGTGTCTGTCTACAATGCAGGAGACCTGGGTTCGATCCCTGGGTCGGGAAGATTCCCTGGAGAAGGAAATGGCAACCCACTCCAGTGCTCTTGCCTAGAAAATCCCATGGACGGAGGAGCCTGGTGCAGGCTACTGTCCATGGACTCACAAAGAATTGGACATGACTGAGCGACTTCACTCACTCACTCATACACATATATGGGCTTCCCAGATAGCTCAGTGGTAAAGAAGCTGCATGCCAAGAAGGAGACACAGGTTCAATCCTTGAGTCAGGAAGATAGCCTGAAGAAGGAAGTGGCAACCCACTCCAGTATTCTTGCTTGGGAAATCCCATGGACAGAGGAGCCTGACTGGGTATAGTCCATGGGGTTGCAAAGAGTTGAACACGACAGCCTAGCGACTAAACAACAGCAGCAACAAATACATATATATGCCAATTTTTTATCCATTCATCTGTCAATAGACTCTTAAGATGCTTCCATATCTTCATTGTTGTAAATAATGCTGCAATGAATTTGGAATACATATAGCCTTTCAAATTATTTTTTGTTTGCTTTGCCTCAGTTAATAGAAGAGAAATTGCTAAATTGTGTCATGATTCTATTTTTAATTTTTGAGGATTCTCCATACCATTTTCCAGTGGCTACACTAATTTGCAACAGTGCAGGAAGGTTCCTTTATCTCCTCAGCTTTGCCAACATTTGTTATTTATTGTCTTTTTGATGATAGCTATTTAGATAGGTTTGTGGTCATATCTCATTGGTTTGATTTGTATATCCCTGGTAACGATGATGGAGGAGAAGGTGATAGCAGAGGATGAGGTGGTTGGATGGCATCACTGACTCGATGGACATGAGTTTGAGCAAGCTCCAGGAGTTGGTGATGGACAGGGAGGCCTGGCGTGCTGCAGTCCATGGGGTCACAAAGAGTCAGACACAACTGAGCTACTGAACTGATGATTGAGCATCATTTTATGTGTTTAATGGTCTTCTCTATGTCTTCTTTGGAAAAATATTTATTCAAGTTTTTTGGCTATTGGTGGCTCAGGCGGTAAAGCGTCTACCTGCAATGCGGGAAACCCGGGTTCGATCCTTGGGTGGGGAAGATCCCCTGGAGAAGGAAATGGCAACCCACTCTAGTACTCTTGCCTAGAAAATTCCACGGATGGAGGAGCCTAGTGGGCTGTAATCCATGGGGTCGCAAAGAATCGGACGCGACTGAGTCAGTGACTTTATTCTACAACAATATTGGTTTTATTTTTTATATTGTGTTATGTTTATATATTTTGTATATTAAACCTTTATCTGTCATACCATTGGAAAATATTTTCTCCCATACAGTGGGATTTCTTTTTCTTATTTGTTGATGGTTTCCTTTACTGTACAGCAGCTTTTAGGTTTAGTTGGGTTCCCTTTGTCTATTTTTGCTTTTGTTTCCTTTGCCTGAGGAGACAGATCAAAAATATATTGCTAAGATTGATATCAAAGTGTGTATCAGCCCACGTTTTCTTTTAGGAGTCTTACGGTTTTAGGCTTTATATTTAAGTCTTCAATCCATTTTGAATTTATATTGTATTTAGTTTGTTTGTTTTGCATGTAGCTCTCCAGTATTCCCAACACCATTTATTGAAGAAGCTGTTTTTCATCCATTGAGTATTTTTGCCTCCTTTTTCATATATTAATTGACTATATAAATATAGGTTTGTTGCTGGGCTCTCTATTCTGTTGTTTGATCTATGTGTTTGATTTTATGCCAGTAGCACACTATATTGATTACTGTTGCTTAGTAGTATATTTTAAGTTAGGGAGCATGATACCTCCAGCTTTGCTCTTCTTTCGCAAGAGTGCTTCGTTTAAATAGGTTTTCTTATGGTTCCATACAAATTTTAGTATCATTTTTCTTTCTAAATCTGTGAAAAATGCCATTGGTGCTTTGACAGGGATTGCATTCAACCTGTGGATTGCCTTGGATAGAGTAGACATTTTAACAATGTTCATTCTTTCAGTCCATGAATACAGTATTATGTATATTTGTTTGTGTTGTCTTAAGCTTCTTTCATCAATATCTTATAGCTTTTAGGATAAGGGTTTCACTTCCTTTTTCTTTTCCTTTCACTTCCTTTTCACTTTCTTTCACTTCCTAGATTTATTACTAGATATTTTAATTTTTTGATGCAATTATAAATGATATTGTTTTCTTAATTTCTTTTTTCTATAATATATTGCTACTGTATAGAAATACCAGATTTATGTATGTTAACTATGTATCCTGAAACTTTACTGAAATCATTTATTAGTTGCAACAGTTGGTGGAAATAGTTGGTGGTGCAAAAGTTTGGTGGAAACTCTAGATTTTTCTAAATGTAGTTTCACATCATTTGCAGAGAGTAACAGTTTTTCTTCTTCTTTCCCAGTTTTGATTACTTTTATTTTTCTTGTCTGATTGTTCTGAATAGGACTTTCAATACTATGTTGAATAAAAGAGACAATAGTGAGAATCTTTTACTCATTATCAGTCTTAGAGGAAATGCTTGCGGTTTATCACCATTGAATACATTTGCTATGTGTTGTCATGTATGTTGAGGTATATTTCCTCTATACCCACTTTGTTGAGAGCTTTTATCTTAAGTGGATTTTGAATTTTGTCAAATGATTTCTCTGTCTCTATTGTGATCACACGATGTTATTCATTTCATTACATTGGTGATTCATGTTAATTTCTTTGCACTTATTGAAACATCTTTGCATTCCTGGGATAAATTCAACTTGGTCATGATGTTTGGATTTTTTAATATATTGTTGAACTCGGTTTTCTAGTATTCTGTTTAAGATTTTTGCAAGTATGTAATTGGCCTGTAATTTTCTTTTTCTGTGGTGTCTTTGTTTTTGGTATCAGGGTGATGCTGGCCTCACAGATGAGTTAGGAGACATTCATTCCTCTTTAATTTTTTGATTAGTTTGAAAATTGTCAACTCTTCTTTAAACATTTGGTAGAATTCACTCTGGTCATGGACTTTATTTGTTGGGAACTTTTTTGATTACTGACTCAGTTTCACCACTGGTTATTGAATGATTCATATTTTCTATTACTTCCTGATTCATTCTTGGCATATTGTTCATTTCTAGGCATTTATGCATATGCACTTTTGCTAGGTTTTCAACTTGTGGTCACACAGTTGCTTGCAGTCATTGCTTTGATCCTTTGTTTTTCTGTGTTCTTGCTCCTAACTTCTCCTTTTTCATTTCTGTTTGTGTTGCTTTGGGCCTTCTCTTCTTTCTATGATGTGTCTGACTAAAAGGTTAGGTTATCATATTTTTTTTTTTTCTTTTCAAAACACCAACTCTTGCTGTCATTAATCTTTTCTTCTTTTAGTTTCTATTTTATTCATTTCTTCTCTGATCTTTATTATTAGTTTCTTTGTACTAGCTTTGGTTTCATTTGTTCCTTTTTTAGACCCGTTTGTTGAGAGTTTAGATTGTTTATTCAACATTTTTCTTGTTTCCTAAAGTACTCTGTATTGCTATAAATTTCCCTCTTATAACTGTTTTTGCTGAATCATATAAATATTATCATGTTGTATTTCTATTTTCATTTATATTCTGATTTTTAAAATTTTTTTCTTTGATTTCTTCAGTAATCCTTTGGTAGTTTAGTTGCATCTTGTATATTTTAGCAGCTTCTTATTGTAGTCTTATACTTTTTTGATCAGAAAATATGTTGGTATAATTTCAATTTTCTTAAAATGATTCAGACTTCTTTGTGGCCTAGCATGTGTTCTATCCTAAAAAGTGTTGCATATGCACTTTGAAGGCAGCTATGCTCACCACTATATCACCAAGGCTATATTTTGCCCTTTGGGGGTGGAACATTAGGTCAATCTACTTTACTGTGTCATTCAAAGCCTGTTTTTTCTTATTGGTCTTCTCTCTGTATGATCTGTTCATTGAAATAAGTGGAGTGTCAGAGTTCCTATTACAATTATTTTACTGTCAATTTCTCCCTTTATGTTTGTTAATATTTGCTTTGTATATATATGTATAGATGCTTCAGTGCATATATACTTAAAAGTGTTATATCTTCTTATTGGATTGATTGTTTTATCATTATGTAATGTCTTTCTTTGTACAGTTTTGTTTTTAAGCAAAGCTATGTCAGATATCTATATATATATCTCTCTATATATGTATATATATATATATATATATATATATATATACACACACACATTTCATACCCAGATTTCTTTCTGTTTGCATTTGTATGGAATGCTTTTCTGTACTTGCTCATTTCAGGCTGTTTTTCTTTGGATCTGACATGAATCTCTTATAGGCAGCACATATATTTATTTTTTAATCCATTCATCCCCTTCATCTTTTGGTTGGAAGATTTATTCCATTTACTTTTAAAGTAATTATTGATAGGTATGTACTTAATGAGGGGCTTCCCTGGTAACTCAGTGGTGAAGAATCCACCTGAAATATGGGAAACTCAGGAGACATGGGTTCAATCCCTGGATTTGGAAAATACCCTGGAGGAGGGTGTGGCAACCGACTCCAGTATTCTTGCCAAGAAAATTCCATGGACAGAGGAGCCTGACTGGCTATAGTACATAGGGTCACAAAGAGTCAGACATGACTGTAGTGACTGAGTATGCTTGTATGCATGTATTTATTGTCATTTTAAACTATATTATGATTGTTTTTATAGTTCTTCTCTGTTCCTTTTTTCTCTTGTTCTGCCCCCTTATTACTTGACTATCTTTTGTGTTATATATGGATCCCTTTCTCTTTTGAGTACTTATAATGCTTTATTGCAGGTTATTGGTTTTTTGGTATCAAGAGGTTCACAGATATGCTGTTTATTTTAATTCGATGATTTACAAAGTTCAAACACATTTCAGCAACCTTACATTTTTAGTCCCCACACTAGGTTTTATGTTTTTGATGTCATGTTTTACATCTTTGGTGTGTATGTGTATCTCTTCAATACTTACTGTGGAAAGAGATGGTTTTATTACTTTTGTGTTTTAACTTTCCTGGTAGCTTTATAAGTGGTTGATCTACTACCTTTAGGCTTCCCAGGTGGTGCAGTGGTAAAGAATTCACCAATGCAAGAGACACAAGAGAGGCAGGTTCAATCCCTGGGTCAGGAAGATCCCCTGGAGTAGGAAATAACAACCCACTCCAGTATTTTTGCCTAGAAAATTCCATGGACAGAGGAGTCTGGCCAGCTACAGTCCAGGGGCTGCAAAGAGTCTGACATGACTGAGTTTCTGAGCACACAAACCACTACCCTTACTTTATGTTTGCCTTTACCAACCTATGAAACTTTCCTTCCATAACTTTCATATTTCTAGTTACATTTTCTTTTCTACTTAGAAGAGTGCTTTCAAACATTTTTTTATAACTTGACCAGTGGTGCTGAATTTTTTTACCTTTTGCTTTTCTATAAAACTCTTCCTAAACTTGGATAAGTGATGTTATGAATGAGATATCCTATTGGATCCAGTAGCATTCTCCCCATTGGCCAGTAGGGCTTAATTTTCCAGGGGTGTTCCCTACGTGGGCTGCATGTACCCTTCGGTTGTGGGAGAGCCAACCTGCGCAGGTGTGATGATAGACACGGCTGGCCACTGGCATGGCTGCCATGAGGTCCTGCCTCATGCAGTTGATGCTAGCCTGCCAGTGGGTGGAGAAGGCCTTCAGCACTGATAGGCTAAACGGAGGATATCAAAATGGTTCAGCATGGTAGATCAAAATGGGATCAGGATGGTAGAACAAGATCCCCCAAAAGCCTGCTACCAGTGTCTCCATCCCTAGAAGGAGTCCCAGATGCCTCCTACCTCTCAGGAAGGCTGTGTAAATCAGCAAGTGTGAGATGCAGGTCCTTTTCTAAATGTATACATCTCTGCTGGGACTTGTAGCATCTGAGATTTTTCATCACCATTTAAAAGCAGAGTCTCCATTTTTCTCTTGTGCTTTCCCAAACTTAAGACCCATGATTCTCAAAACCAAACATTCTAGGAGTTCATCCTTCTAGTATGATACCCTCAGACTGGTGGACTTGAATTATAAGAAATATTAATGCATATTCTTCAGTCAGAAGTAAAATAACACCAGATATGTATTTGGATAGACACAAAGAATGAAGAGGCTTGAAACTAGGAAATATGCTTTTGTATATAAAATTTTTTCTTATTAATTACATTTATTTTAAGAAAATTTGATAGCAATGCAACATGGAATTTATAGCATATGCAAAAGTTAAATACATGACACAAATAGAACAAAGACCAGAAGGTTAGTAAAAGAAAAATAATGTCTTAAGTTTTTTACATATTAAGTGAAATGGTATAATATTGCTTGAAAGTAGTTGGTGATAAATTAAAGGTGTTTGCTTTAAATCTGAAAGTAACATTTGAAAATTAATAAGTCAACAAAAGGGATAAAAATGATACCACAAAAGCATTCAATTAATCCAAAAGAAGGATAAAAAGAGAAAGAACATATCGAAGCAGAGGTGGAAAAAGTAGAAACAAAATGGCAGATTTCTGTTCTTACAATGTATTAAAAAGCAGAGACATCACTTTGCTGACGAAGGTGTGTATAGTCAAAGCTATGGTTTTTACAATAGTCAAGTATGGATGTAAGAGTTGGACCATAAAGAAGGCTGAACACTGAAGAACTGATACTTTCAAACTGTGGTGCTGGGGAAGACTCCTGAGAGTATCTTGAACATCATGTAGATCAAACTAGTCAATCTTAAAGGAAATCAATCCTGGTGCTGAAGCTGAATCTCCAATACTTTGTCCACCTGATTCAAAGAGTCAACTCATTGGAAAAGACCCTATTGCTGGGAAAGATTGAGGGCAGGAGGAGAAGAGGGCAACAGAGGATGAGATGGTTGGATGGCATCACTGACTCAATGGACATGAGCTTGAGCAAGCTCCAGGAGATAGCAAAGAAGAGGGAAGCCTGGTGTGCTATTTTTCACGGAGTTGCAAATAGTCGGACATGACTTAGAGACTGAACAACATCAAATAAATAAACTATCTAAATCCTTCAATTAAAACACAGAAGTTATCAGATTGTAGAGAGGAAAAGTCAATTATATGTTTCCCAGAATAAATCCACCCCCATATCGAGGCACACATAAGTTCAAAGTAAAATAATTTTTAAAAATTTATAATGTTAAAACTGATTTAAAAAGTTATTTCATCATTGGAAAGGATGTATAAATTATATCCAAAGCCAGCAAAACAATAGAAATAATAAATATTAGAAAAACAGAGAAATTTGATGAAAGCAAGAGCTAGTTTCTTGAGGAGCTCAATGTAGTTGATTGACTTCTAACAAGACTGAAGGAGAGAAAGGACAGATACAAATATCAATAATCATCAGAATGACAATGCAGATTCTCCTTTGGTTATAAACATAATGATGAAATTTATGAATGTTTTATGTCAATAAATTAGGTGATTTAATGAAATTTACTAATTCCTTGAAAGCTTCAGAGCTAACTCATAAAGAAATAGATAACTTTAAAAGTCTTATATGTGCAAATAAATTAAATTATCATTAAGAACATGACCTGGAAGAAAATTCCAGATTCATTTGGTTTCACTTGTGAATTATACCAATGATTTAAGACAGAATTACTAATTCTACACAAACTTTTGAAAAAATTGAACAAGAGCAGTGCTATCCAACAGTACTATCCAACTCATTCTGTGATGCTAGCATAACCCTGACACCAAATTAGACAAAGATATTGCAAGGAAAAAAAAAAAACTATAGCCATATTTAATGACCAAAAATCTAACTACAAAAATTGTTAATAAAATGTTCATAAAACAAATACAGAAATATAAGAAAAGGATAGTATTACAAGTGGGATTTGACTCAAAAATGCAAGTTTAGTTTATCACTCAATATTCAATCAACGTAATTTGCCACATTAACAGAAAAATATTACCATCTATGTTTGTGAGAGAAAAGTATTTGATATCTGACATTCATCTATAAAAATTCTCCAAAAACTAAAAATAAAAAAGACCTCCCTTAACATGGTAAAAGATATTTACCAGAAACCTACAGATAATATCATACTTAACACGGAAAACTGTTTTCCACCTAAGATATGATCAAGGCAAGAATGTGTATTTGTGCTCATAATTTGTATTAGAAATTGTATGGCAGTGTTAGCCAATGAAGAAGAAAAGGAAGGAAAATAGAAGAATTGAAGGAGGGGTGGAGAGAGGAAGGAAAGAAGGAAAAAATAAAGGAATGAAGGAAGAGAGGAGGAAAGGAAAGGTGGAAAAGAGGAAGTGAGGAAAGAAAAAGTATACAGTAAATCTGTTTATAGATGGCATGATAGAAAATCCTAGAGGATATCCAAAAGTCTCAAATTTTAAGACATAAGGACTTAAGATCAATTACCTCTCAAAATTAGAATAATACTAAGTTCAAAGATTGTTATCAAGAGAATAAGACAAATCAGAGACTGAATAGGAGAAAATGTTTACAAAATGTTTACAAAAGACACATCTGATAAAAGATTGTTACCTAATATATGCATTTTTAAAACTCAACTATAAGAAAACATCTGACTTTAAAATGGGCAAAAAAACTTACACCTCACCAAAGAAGATACACAGATGGCAAACGATCACGTGACAGATGCTCTATATCATGCCGTTGAAAGTGAAGTGAAAGTGTTAGTCGTTCAGTCATGTCCGACTCTTTGTGACCACATGGGTTGTAGCCCACCAGGCTCCACTGTCCATGGACTTCAGGCAAGAATACTGGAGTGGGTAGCCATTCCCTTCCCCAGGGAATCTTCCCAACCCAGGAATTGAACTCTCATCTGCACTGCAGACAGATTCCCTACTGCTGAACTACAGATTACACATGATCTTAGGTAACAATAAAGGACAGAAAAGGTATGGACCTAAAGGAAACAGAAGATATTAAGAAGAGGTGGCAAGAATACACAGAAGAACTGTACAAAAAAGATCTTCATGACCCAGATAACCACAATGGTGTGATCACTCCCTTAGAGCCTGACATCCTGGAATGTGAAGTCCAGTGGGCCTTAGGAGGCATCACTATGAACAAAGCTAGTGGAAGTGATGGAATTCCAGTTGAAGTATTTCAAATCCTAACAGATGATGGTGTGAAAGTGCTGCATTCAATATGCCAATAAATTTGGAAAAATCAGCAGTGGCCACGGGACTGGAAAAGGTCAGTTTTCATCCCAATCCCAAAGAAACGAAATGCCAAAGAATGTTCAAATTACCGCATAATTGCATGCATCTCACATGCTAACAAAATAATGCTCAAAATTCTCCAAGCCAACCATCAACAGTATTTGAAACGTGAACTTCCAGATGTTCAAGCTGAATTTAGAAAAGGCAGAGGAACCAGAGATCAAATTGCCAACATCCATTGGATCATTGAAAAAGCAAGAGAGTTCCAGAAAAACATCTACTTCTTCTTTATTATCTACGGTGAAGCCTCTGACTGTGTGGATCACAACAAACTGTGGGAAATTATTCAAGACATAGGAATACCAGACCACCTTGCTGCTAAGTCGCGTCAGTCGTGTCTGACTCTGTATGACCCCACAGACTACCTTACCTGCCTCCTAAGAAACCTGTATGGAGGTCAAGAAGAAACAGAACCAGGGATGGAACAACAGACTGATTCCAAACTCAGAAAGGAGTTCATCAAGGCTGTATATTGTCACCCTGCTTATTTACCTTATATGCAGAGTACATCATGCGAAGTGTTGGGCTGGATGAAGCACAATTTGGAATCAAGATTGGGGGAGAAATGCCGATATCCTCAGATACGCAGATGATACAACCCTTATGTCCAAGAGTGAAGAGAAACTAAAAAACCTCTTGATGAAAGTGAAAGAGGAGGGTGAAAATGTTGACTTAAAACTCAACATTCAAAAAATGAAGATAATGTCTTCCAGTCCCATCCCTTCATGACAAATAGATGGACAAACAATGTAAACAGTGACAGAGTTTATTTTCTTGGGCTCCAAAATCACTGCAGATGGTGACTGCAGCCATGAAATTAAAAGTCACTTGCTCCTTGGAAGAAAAGCTATGACCAACCTAGACAGCATATCAAAAAGCAGAGGCATTACTTTGCCAACAAAGGTCTGTCTAGTCAAAGCTATGTTTTTTCCAGTAGTCATGTATGGATGTGAGAGTTGGACTATAAAGAAAGCTGAGTGCTGAAGAATTGATGCTTTTGAACTGTGGCATTGGAGAAGACACTTGAGAGTCCCTTGGACTGCAAGGAGTTCAAACCAGTCAATCCTAATGGAAATAAGTCCTGAATATTCTTTGGAAAGACTGATGTTGAAGCTACAACTCTAATACTTTGGTCACTTGATGTGAAGAACTGATTCCCTGAAAAAGATCCTGATGCTAGGAAAGATTGAAGGCAGGAGGAGAAGAGGACAATAGAGGATGAGATGGTTGGATGGCATCACTGACTCAATGGACATGAGTTTGAGCAAGCTCCAGGTGTTGGTGATGGACAGGGAGGCCTGGTGTGCTGCAGTCCATGGGGTCACAAAGAGTTAGACACGACTAAGAGACTGAACTGAACTGAACTAGTTAACATATAAGGAGGCTTCTTGTAGACATTGCCAAACATATAAATCTATGGTTGATTCATGTCAATGTATGGCAAAAACCACTACAATGTTGTGCGGTGATTAGCCTCCAACTAATAAAAATAATTGGGAAGAAAAAATAAATAAATAAAAAGCAGAGACATAAAAAAAATTAATAATAAAGCTATAGTAATTAAGAACATGTGGTACTAGCTTAAAGAGAAGTTAGATCCATGAAATATAATAGAGTATCCAGAAATAGACTCAAACCATATGTAGTCAATTGATTTTCGAAAAAGTTTCTGGTGGGAATGTAAAGTGGGACAACTGCTTTGGAATGTAAGAAACTGTTATTAAAAATTTAGATATAATACATAATATGACTCTGTCATTCCACTTCCACAAATTTACACAGAAAAAAGTAAAGCATTCATCCCTAGGAAGAATTATATGTGAATACTCATTTTAGTTTCATTTATAAGGGAAACAGTGCTGAATGGACTTACAAAGATGCTTTATATGTAGTATATACAATGGGATAGTTCTCCTCAAGAAGTGGGAAGAAAATATTGATACAAGCAACTACATAGACCAATCTCAGAACTATTATGTTGTGTGAAAAAAGCCAAACAAAAAATAATACTTACTGTATGATCCTATAGTGCAAAATCCTATAAGATGCACCCTAATGCTTAGTGAGAGAATGCAGATCAATAATTTCAAGTGTTAGGAGGAGAAGGAGAGGGGCAAGGTGGGCTTACGAAAGTGCATAAGGAAACTTTGTGGAATGAAGAATATGCTCATTATCTTGATCTTGGTGATAATATCATAGCAGACATGTGTCAAAACATCAATTTTACATCTTAAATATGTGCAATTCTAAAATATGCATAAGTGACAGCTCTAAGTATTGACAAGTATATGGAATAAGTAGGTCTTTCAAATATTGTTTTGTAGAAATGTAAAACAGTTTGGAAAATTATTGGGCCTTCTTTATAAAATTCAACATACACCTGCCTTTTGATTCAGATAGTCTACTACTAGTTATTTACTCATCTCCAATGAAAAGATTTGTCTCTATGAACATTGTACAAGAATGTTCATAACAGCATCATACATAGTACCCAAAGACTATAAAAGAAACTCAAATACTCACAAGAGGTGAATGGACAAATAGATTATGATTCAGTAGAATACTTCTAAATAGTAAAAAAGAAATGGATTACTGGTAAACCCAACAATGGGTAAGAATCTTTAATACACCAAAGAAGCCAGGCATGAAGGAGTACACATTCTAATGGTTCTACTTCTGTGAAGCTTTAAAAAAGCAAAACCATACCATGGTGACAAAAATCAGAAAATCCACCAAGTGTAGGGGAGGAGGAAGGGTTGTTTGGAAAAAAAGAACAGGAGAGAATAGGGGCTTCCCAAGTGATATACAAGTATATCCCAACTTCCCAAGTATATCCAAACTTCCCAAGTTGTATATTCCCAAGTATATATTCTAGTAAAGAATCTACCTGCCAGGGCAGGAAACAGAGGATTCTTTTTAAACTATTTACTTTGTAAATTTGGCCATTTGTTGCTATGGTCTAGCAAGAGGATGGAAGTTGTACAGACATAAAACAGCTCATGAGATAAAGTCTAATTTGAAGACTATGATAGAAGGAAAGATTTGACAAGTCTGTGATTGGAGCATGTTTTCCAGAAGTGATTAAGACAGTAGTGTTTAGGGAGGTGTTTTTTTGTTTGTTTATTTTTAGCTAGCAGGTGGGCATGGTAGGTGAAGCTCAGCAGTTGAAATGGGAAACAGTCTGTCTCTCGGATAGGACGAGGTAGTTGGAGGAAAAGCTCTAAGAAACCAATGGAAAGTACTCAAGAGAGAATTACTATTTACACTCTGAAAAGTAACCAAAACACCTGGGTAGGATTCTAACGCCTCGGAAGCCTATAGCAAGAGAAGCAGTTGGGTTCTAGGTGACAGCAGAGGAATCTAATAGAAAACACTGGCGTTGTTCCCTGAATCTGAAGATTGTTCGTTATCCTCCAGAATATTTTTCTTCTGATTTTACCATGTTTGCTGCTTTGTTTTCCCTTACAGTTCAGGAGTCCTGTTATTGCTTACAAGGTGCTGCTTAACATCCTTTCATGGAAATAGGGGGTGTAGCTCAGTGGTAGAGCATGTGCTTTGCATGCACAAGGCCCTGGGTTCAATTCCCAGTACCTCCATCTGTCCTTTTCTCTTGAAGCTAAGCAGTAAAACAAAAAAGTATCCTCTTCTTATAAAAAAGAAACAAATTTTGATCATTTCCCTTCAATCTAGACCTCCAAATTACCTTTCTCAAAAATATTGTAAAAAGCAGAGAAAAGCAAACAGCCACCATGACACATATTTACCATCTGCTGCCAGATCCACTGTACTTAAACCTTAATGTTACCATAAATATCATGCTCCACAGAAGAACCATATCTGTTATAATATTAACCGTTTAAACTTTTTGCATGTAACGCTTCATCCCACCAGATTTTTGAGTAAAAGCCCTGCTCCAGAAAGCTACAATACACTTATTCCTTTACTTCCAGATAAGTTGGCACATTGGTGCCAATGCCGAAGCATGAACTGGGGACCTGCACAATCGCGTGTTCACATGCCCTTGTGCACTGACTCTGATTATGTGCATTGACTCTGATTATCTGCCCAGCCTCATTCACTGCCACACTCTCGCTGCAATTCACATGGTCATGATACAGGATACGGTACTACTTGTATGATCTTGAAACGGATAAACTCCAAATTAAACTCAGAAATAAAAGTTGAACATTTCTAAACCTGCTTTTCTTACAGAACTGTTATGAAATTGTCCTATACACTCTCAGATCAAATCAAGAAATAAGAAAAGAAATAGAAATAGTTTGATTTCTCATTAAAAAGGTTTGTAACTGAAAGGCAACCTCATAAATTGAATATATGATTGAAACAATACTCAGGGGGTTCTATTATAAAAACTCTCTTACTCTCTTAGAACTCTATTTCATGATTTTAGTTTGATTTTATCTTTTTCCTCCTACCCCTTCCTCTTCTTTTTTTAAAAAGATTTTTAAATATTATTGATTTCATAAAAGAAACGTCTGCTTGGATGAAAAGCTTGATACCATTTTTATGTCAGTTATCAGGTTTCAAATAGATCTGAAATTCCATTTTCCTGATTTCTTATCTATTCTTTTCTGAGACTATATATCTCTATCAAATTTATTTGAATAAGCATTCATAAGTCATAAGTCATTGAGTTCACCATAAGGGCACCTAGAAAATGTCCTTTACAAACATCATTCTACAAGATCTCTTATGGGAGAACAGCTAAAAGCTGCTTTACATTAGTGAAGTATTCCCAGTTTTCCAAAGCTGCCCAAGGAATGAGTTTAAAAGTGCTCTCAGGATATGTTTCAAGGTTGAAGTGGAAAATTCAGAACCCTTTGACAGGGACCACAGTCCTACTGTGTCAAGAGCAAACTTTCGGCAAGCTCTTAGCCCCTCTTACTATAAAGACTTATCTCCTTTTTATCATCCATAAGCCCCCCAGCTTCTCAGAAATACCCTCTTACAATCAATAGCACAGAAAACTCTACTCTGTAATGCCCTGTATGGGAAAAAAATCTTAAAAAGGAGTGGACATATGTACATTTATAACTGATCCACTTTGCTGTATACCTAAAACTAACACAACAGTGTAAACCAACAAATTCCAATCAAAACTTTAAAGAAAAGCAAAGTGTCCTTAATAACTGCTTTCTCTAGCAGAAAACTTCACTCATTTTGAATATTCTTGTTTAAGCAATTATATTTGAAAAAGATTTGAAGAGTAATTGTAAAGTCTCTGTATATTTACCGCTGGAATCACCATTTTCCTTGTTTTCAATCATCACTTGTTCCTTTGTGCAGATCTGTATTCCCATGGGTCACCGTTTTCCTTGCCTGAAGGACGACCTTTAACTCTTGTCCTAGTGCATTGTTATCTGTAATCCAAGTGGTTCTTTCTCCAGCCTTAGACAGTTTCCTAATACATATGAACTGATTAGTGTTCAGCTGAATTCTGCAAGGGGCCAGCTGCAGATTTCAGTGTTATTCTGTCTATCCAGCTGCCTTCTCTTTGGAACCGGCCTGAGATCCTTAGCCATCTTAGTTTCCCTAGACTCTCAGGTCCATTCCTATGATGCACAGATATCCATTCTCATGTGAATTTCCCTTCCCATGTCTCCTTACAGGCCTTCTCCTCACAGAGCTCAGGCACAAATCCAAGAGCTAAGCTAAAGGGCCAATTTGTGAGATGGACAACAACCGATCCAAGTTTTGACCCAGGGTCCCCAACACAGCATACGCTTTCCTTTCTGCTTGCTATGGGTTGAATTGTGTCTTCCAAGAGATATGTTGAAGTACCTCAGAGTTTGACCTTCTTTAGAAATAGAGTTGTTGCAGATATAATTTGTAAAGCTGAGATCATACTGATTAGGGGCTTCCCGGGTGATACCAGCCCACCTGCCAGTGCAGGATATATAAGAGATATGGGTTCAATCCCTGGGTTAAGAAGATCTCATGCAGGAGGGCGTGGAAATCCACTCCAGTATTCTTGCCTGGAGAATCCCATGGACAGAGGAGACTGATGGGCTACAGACCATCAGACACAACTGAAGTGACTTAGCACGCACATAGCACACACTGATTAGGGTGAACCTTTATTCCCAAGTAACTGGTGTCCTTTTAAGGTATGATGTGAAGACACAGGAGAAGGTTGCTTTGTGAAGAGACAGGCATATGCAGGGAGCAGGCCATCTGACAACAGACAGAGGCAGAGATAGGAGTGATGAGGCTACAAGCCAAGGAATGCTAAGGATTGCCAGCCACCACCAGAAGCTTGGAAGGCTCAAGGAAGGATTTATCCAGAATCTCAGAGGGAGTGTGGCTCTGCTGACACCTTGATTTTGAACACTTAGGCCCTAAACTGTGACAGAACCCATTTATGTTGTTCTGATCCACCCAGTTTATAGTATTTTAGGGTAGCCCTGGGAAAGTAATACATAGCCTGAGATGTTTAATCTAACCTGCTCTTCCATCCATATCCATGCCTCAAACTTTACCAAATACTATCTCATATATCTGAACTCCATCTGAGTCCAATCTGGATTTATGAGCACAAAGGAAAGTATCTAACTGACTGTGTGATTGACAATGTTGTCTGCCACATCAATAAACAAAGGATGCATTGAAGCCAGCAACCACTGCAGCTACCCTCATCTATGAGCCCTGAGGATACTCAGGGTAGAGAAGAACAGGATACTGGCCCTAGATAGTTAAGGTGCATATGCAAAGAATGATTCCAATGAGCCCAGACTCTTACATCTTTCCATACATAGAAAGGTACAAAATTCTTTAACTTGAAACGCCTGGTTTTCTTTTTTAGTACATGTGCATGTATCTATTATTTTTCAGATTCTTTTCCTATTTAGGTTATTACAGAACATTGAGCAGTAATCTTTTGGTGCTCGGATTACCAGTTTTTTAGTTGCAAAGGTGTTATATATCCTGACTCCTCCCTTGCCTCTTGGAAGCAGTCCTTCAGAGCAATCTGAGAGGTTGTCCTCCAGGCTGAAGTGCTCACTTTTGTCCATCAGATAAAACATAATTCTCAACTTTTAGGTTGTGTACTTTTCCTAGCTAGTAGATGCTAGGAAAATTTAATGAAGGGATTTATTTTTAATGTGCACCTTACAATTTGATCAGATTTTTACCATCTGACAATTCCTAGAAAGGAATTTCAGGCAAAGGGAATACCATGTATATTCTTTTCTAATCTTTAATTCTGACAGTAATTCAGTTTAAGGAACCAAACCCATCAGTACTTTAAAAAAAAATTATTACTTTTTCCCCCTCTTTTGCTTTTATAGAATAAATTTTGCTTCTCTTTCATTTGGAAATAGAAGTTGACTTTTTCTCACCTAAAAATAATTGATTGATTGGGCAATCACAGTTTTAGATAATATTAATAGAACGTTAGAAACTTTAATTATCCATGTAAAAATGCAGATTGCTCATACCTCTGTCAAACAAACAGAAGCCTGCAGGGAAAAGCAAGTGGTGGCAAATTCTATATATTTGAATTATACACTTAAATCTAGACTAATACTGTCCTTATTTGTAAAGAGATATTATTCTTTTATTTTCTGTTTTCAGAGTAAGTGCATTAGTAGTATATTTCAATGTAATTTTTTAAGCTTTCAATACTAATGTCATAGATCAAATCAGACAAAAAATTCTACTAATGACTTCATTTCTCTATTGTAATCAATAGGCTTGTCCTGCCCTTGGGAAAAGATTATTGCTTTTACCTCAATTGTTTCTCTCTAAGTGTGAAAATGTGCTAAATAGAGCTTTCCTTCCATATGAAGAGATTGTATACAGCTACAGGAGAGAAGATTTATTGGAGATGAGTTGATAAAGGTTCCCTGTAGAAGCTCTAAGTTCACACTAACTTTGGGGATCCTAGAAAGCTCATAGTTAGTGTCAAAAGTTCTGTAGTAACTTTGTTTATGTGTAGCTTTGCCAGTTACTCCCATCATCTTTCTTAAAATAAGTATATTCTATTAATACCTGCTTATGGACTGATGGACTGACTTCATATATTTAAGTTTAGGGAGTGATATCACATTTAAATTATATATAAAATAGAAGCACATCAGTGTAGATATAGATGTTTCCGTGTCTAGCATTTTTAAATTAAAAAATGTATTGAGGTTTCACCTAGATCATATTTACACGTCATGTTCCATATATTTCTGGATTCCTCAGAGCATCTGAAATGGCTCCATCAGTCTTGTAAAAGAGCTCCCGGAGCCAATTCCAATGTGTGTATGAAACTGGGTTGTGTGTGTGTGTGTGTGTGTGTGTGTGTGTGTGTGTGTAGGCTTTCCCACACCAACAGCAATTCTCAGACACCCAGAGGGACTCCCAGAATCCACTCAATTCTGACACTGCTTCCCCTAAGGTAGAGGCAGATTCTACAGTAAAGGGCTCAGTCCCACAAAACCTTCTTCCCCTTCAGGAGCTTGTCCCAAGTCCACGTTGTTACCTGTGCTTCTGACATGCTGGCTAAAAGTCAATCTGGGTTTGATTCATTTTCTAGAACAGCTCAGAGAAGTCAGGAAAACCCATTTACTTCTAGATTTATTACAAAAATATATAATATATGTTCATTTGTACCCTATTATTAGATTACATGCTGGGCTGTGATTGTGCTCAGTCATGTCCGACTCTTTGCCACCCTATGGACTGTAGCCTGCCAGGCTCCTCTGTCCATGGAACTTTCCAGGCAAGAATACCGGAAGGGGTTGCCTTTTCCTACTCCAGAGGATCTTCCCAACCCAGGGTTCAAACCTGCATCTCTTGCATCTCCTGCATTGGCAGGAGAACTCTTTACCACTGCACCATTTGGAGTTTGCTTTTTAATAACATCATCTCTAGACTATACTGAAGCAGGATGCTGGTAAGTCTGTTTGGAAATAAAACAACAAAAATTATCTTTTTTTATGATAAAGAAACTCTAAAACCAAGTATCTTTGAACAATTACATGGCCATAGTAGCTAGCATATTGCTGATATTCTAGCACAATAGCTCAACTGAAAATGGAAATGTAGCACTTGAAATGTTTTTGCGCTTACAACTCAAGGCAAAATATCAACAATGAAATTGTAAGTTAAATATGAGACTCAATAGACAAAACTAAATAAATGTGCCTACTTTTAATACTTGGAAAGAGTATTTGCTAGAGTCAGGCACTAAGGGAACAGAGTTTTTAATGGCCACATTAAACATCCTTATAATAGCAAAAGATCTTTTATTAGTTTCTGCCAAACAGTAAAGATTTAAACTGGTGGAGAAATGAGTCATTATCACCTTCCGGATTAAAGTCTGACCCACTGAGGGATTCACCAAATAGATAAATTAGTGATTCAAGTTTGAAAGAATAATTTCCTTACATTACGTATACTCCCTGAACCCCTCTAGGTTTCCTCACCAGCATAAAAAAGGACATTATTTTTGTTGTTAGATTTTGTTGCTGCTTAGCTAAATGAAACAGGATTTTCTTGATGTGCTTTCAAAACACATATATTCACTCACACCCTCATCCATACAGCATCTAAACATTCAGGCTAGTATGAAGCTTCAAATATATAATTTGAAGCATTAGATTTCCTAAAGATGTTCTTACTGATTGCTAGGTAAGTTTTATTACATTTAGACTTACTAAGTATACTTATAAAAAATATAAAAGATAAATTTTGACAATAGATACAAGATATATAGACAGTCTAACTCTTTGCTGCGCCATGGACTGGAGCTCACCAGGCTTCTCTGTCAATTGAATTCTCTAAGCAAGAAAAATGGAGTGGGTCACCATTCTCTTCTCCAGGGGATTTTCCAGACCCAGTGATTGAACCTGGGTCTCCTGCATTGCAGGCAGATTCTTTACCATCTGAGCCACCAAGGAAGCCCAGGTAGAGACAAAGGACATGCTCAAATTCCTAAGAATATCTTTATGTATTATTTAGCCTCTGCTTCCCTGATCTGGGCTTCCCTGGTAACTCAGCTGGTAAAGAATCCACCTTCAATGCCAGAGATCTCGATTCGATTCCTGGGTCAGGAAGATCCCCTGGAGAAGGGATAGACTACCCACTC
The DNA here is from genome assembly GCF_963930625.1 of Muntiacus reevesi. NCBI lineage: Eukaryota > Metazoa > Chordata > Mammalia > Artiodactyla > Cervidae > Muntiacus > Muntiacus reevesi. The sequence continues at coordinate 16,328,504 of NC_089267.1, forward strand.
CAGTATTCATGGGCTTCCCTGGTGGCTCAGATGGTAAAGAACCCTCCTGCAATGTAGGGAGACCTAAGTTCAATCTCTTAGCTGGAAAGATCCCCTTGAGGGGGACATGGCAACCCATCTAGTATTTTTGCCTGGAAAATCCCCACGGACAGAGGAACCTGGTGCTACATTCCATGGGGTTGCAAAGAGTTGGACATAACTGACTAACTAATCATAGCACTACTCTGGTCCAGCAAAGATTGCACTCCAACCTTCCAAGGAAAATGATTTATGGACATCCTTTCCTTAAATAGCTTCAGAAGAGCAAATATCTGGTAAATAATCCCTAATTAATTCCAAATCAGAATGCAAACATTTCTAACATCTACCCTACATTTATCTTGTTCTTTTTCCATACCTTTTGCCCTGACCTTTAATGGAACTAAAAACCACTGTTATTGAATAGAGTTCAGAATGAAATTAAATCACTTCTCTAAGCTTTATCTTTGTAAGGCTAGACAAAGTAAATCTCTTTAAATTTCAATTATAGGGTTATTTTACAGTAAATAGTTCTTCAGTGAATAGGGGAAATCAAAACCATTTGTCATCCAAGAACTTTACTAGCCCAGAGCTGAGAATTACACAAAAACCTACCATCTGCAAGGCTGGCCTGATGAGGCAAGATAAGCAGAATGGCCTCTTACCTTTATAAATAAGGTAAAAGGAAAAGAATTGTAGATTATTCTTCATCTGCCCTATGAAGAAAGAACTGAGAGTAAGAACTGAAAGTTGTGTAAGACTTAATATTTCCAGATCCATGATCCTGGCAAGTCTGGATTTATCAGGTATGTTCTTCAGTTGAATCCCAAAAACATACAACTCCATCTCTTGAGGTTATTTTCAAAGCCTCTTTAGAGCTTCTACAAAGAATTTTCTCTCAAGTGCCTTTAAGAAACTCAAGAGCTCTACATCTAAAGCTAATGCACACAGGAAATATTTCCAGTCTCTCTTGTATGCAAATATTGGAGAAAATTTTCATTGTAAAAGCTTTTTATGAGTATGATTTTTTTTTCCACAATAGTCAGGTACAGTCATCTTGTCTCAGGTTCGGGTTCAGTTTTTGGCTCAGCTATTAACTCAAGACTAATGATGGTAGTTTCAAGGTGCTTAGAACACACATACTTCTTTCCTACTGTTTGAACTTTTAAGTGATTCTCTGGTTCTTTATACTTTATTCTGTATTCCTTTAAATGGCTTTGATCAAGTCAGTTAAAAGCCAGAGGTTTTAGTTGTGTACTGATGCTTTCAACAGCTCTGCAGTAGACTTTCAAATTTCTATGTAAATATGATTCCTCATTTTGTATAATTAAGACTAACGCAGTAAGTTACACTAAATCACTCCTTAACAATTTACATTTCCTGGTTGAAAATTCTCATCTATAATCTAATAATAAATGAATGTTTCACTTTTCTCTAAAATATTTTTCTCATCTAATTTTCATTTTTCATTTTAATTACAGACCCCAATAAGCAGAGAAAAAAATACTTTAAATTCATACATGTAACTCATACATCCATGTAGAGGGTTAGGAAGAGAAGGTAACAAAATCTAAAGCAATTCTGGAAAATGATTTAAATAACAATCCACCCTCCAACCTTAATAAAGAACATTGTTAGAAAACTACAAAGCATTGCATTGTATGTGTTCACACAACTAATTTAGCATGTTGACAGTGAAAACGGACATGATTCATTTTATTACTCTATTTACTAGAATAACCTGATTACTAGTCAGAGTGATATGAAAAGGGTTGTTATTGATATAATGCACTAAGACAACAGAAATCAAGCAGAATTGCCCTGGGAGAAATAAGAAAACTTTTACATAAACACAAGAGTCACAAATAAAATTTTAATCTTCTTTGTGTAATTCAATAATGTTAAATTTTAGGAACCTAACATAAAATATTTATAAATCTACTTAACAGATTTAGGTTTGAGACACATATCATTGGTTGAGGTACTAGAACCCCGGTAATATTTATGGAAAGAAAAGCAAAGAGCTCAGGGAAAGAATTCTCTTCTTCCAGGATATGAACCAGGCTCTGTGTTATGCTGACTATAATTTACAATGTAGCACTCCATTATCAAGAAATATTATATGGCAGGTGTATGTATTCTTTTTTACACTCCAACGGAAGTTAGTCACCACTCGAAATACCTTAAATCCATGTATGAATAATAAGAATTTAAAAGATTCTAATCAGGCGCCCACATTTCAAAGTACTTACTGTAACTGTCTTCACTACTATTGTGTCTAAAAAGTACCAGAGTGCTTATTAAAAAGAATATTTTGTAAAACATGCTGTTTAAGATGTGGAGATTAGCCTTTTAAACGTGGCATGGACATGCTATATGAGTCTAGTCTGCCAACAGTCCTTAGAACTAAAGCTTATTCCATAATTATGGCTTCAGAACTGGGTGAAAGTAGTTTTGGAAGATCCTCTCCTCTGAACTGACTGGAAGGTTAGCTGAACTCTTCCATTATAATATGTTGTATCTGCCTCCAAGAATTTTGCCTTACAAAGTGTTCTTGTCAAGTACTTAAAAGGATAGCAACTGGGACTTAACTGACTTACAAAACTGACGCTTTTTATTCTTGCTGGTCAAAAAGGGAGTTGGAGTGTGTAGCGGAATTTAGCCTAAGACTTGTTTTTATTTGTTATTTGTTATTATAACAGATCACCTGATTAAAAAAAAAAAGTAAGAAAGTTTGTGTGGTGGACTTCATATATCTTTTCCCCTTTGAAACTATTGTATTTTCCGAAAAATAAAATGAAAGTAAATGAAATACTGATAGAGTCAAGTCAGCAAAACCAAAACCACTCCAACTATTTTAAGATAGTGCATTTGATACAGAGAATTGGTTAATTGGAAGATGCTGGAAGACTACAAGCAACACGGGAACAGTCGGGTAACAATGAGAGAAAACACAAAAAGCAGCCTTCAGCCCCACGTCTTGGAGGAATAAAGAGAAGAGTTTAGGTTATCAGACTCAGGTGATTGGGAGGAGAGCTTGATTTAGATACTGGAGGAGGAGTCACTGCCCAAGTGCTGGAAACTCTGAGACTAGTATGAAAGTGTGGGGGGAAAAAAATAATATCAATTACCTGGAGAAAGAACTATTTTCTAGAGATGCAGACAAGAAAAGAGTACATAAGCTTCAATTTTTCCCGTCTGCCTCCCAGTCTCCCTCTAGTGCCCTCTAATGTCAGCCTAACAAAGAGGAAGTTGGCAAAGCAGAAATATTTGCAGAGTCATAGCCCCAGCATCATACAACAGAGTATGTAAGAGTGAGTTTGAGGCTGAGAAATAGTGTAACAATTGGACAATCCTGAAATAAGCTCATACTAGTAGGGAGGACCAATTTTTTTGACAAAGATTCCAGTAGTCATGTATGGATGTGAGAGCTGGCCATAAAGGAGACTGAGCGCAGAAGAACTGATGCTTTTGAACTGTGGTGTTGGAGAAGACTCTTGAGAGTCCTTTGGACTGCAAGGAGATCCAACCAGTCCATCCTAAAGGAAATCAATCCTGACTATTCATTGGAAGGATCAATGCTGACGCTGAAGCTCCAATACTTTGGCCACCTGAAGTGTAGAACCTACTCACTGAGAAAAGATGATACTGGGAAAAATTGAGGGCAGGAGAAGAAGAGAATGAAAGAGGACAAGATGGTTGGATGGTATTACCGACTCAATGGGCATGAGTTTGAGCAAGCTCCAGGAGATGTTGAAGGACAGGGAAGTCTGGTGTGCTGCAGTCCATGGGGTCACAAAGAGTCAGAGATGCCTGAGCAACTGAACAATAGCAGCAAAAGTAATTTAATGGAAAAAGGGCAATCTTTTGACAAATAGTGCTGGAACAATTGGATGTCCAGATGCCAAAAGAAATATGAGCTTGGATCCATACCACATATCATAATAAAAAATCCAAATGGTTCATAAACCTAATGGTAAAACTATAAAACTTCAGGAAGAAAACATAAGAGAAAGTCTTTGTGACCTGAAGTTTGACAAAGGCTTCACATATATAATACCAAAAGCACATTCCATAAGAGCTAATTGATAAATTGGGCTTTATCAAAATTAAAACCTTCAATTCCTTAAAAGACACTGTCAAAAAAATAAAAAGTCAAGCCCACAGGTGAGGAATAAATATTTACTAAACTTATATCTGATAAAGATATGAGAAACGCTGGACTGGAAGAAGCACAAGCTGGAATCAAGATTGCCGGGAGAAATATCAATAACCTCAGATATGCAGATGACACCACCCTTATGGCAGAAAGTGAAGAGGAACTAAAGAGCCTCTTGATGAAAGTGAAAGAGGAGAGTGAAAAAGTTGACTTAAAGCTCAACATTCAGAAAACTAAGATCATAGCATTTGGTTCCATCACTTCATGGCAAATAGAAGGGGAAACAATGGAAATAGTTGATGACTTTACTTTTGGGGGCTCCAAAATCACTGCAGATGGTAATTGCAGCTATGAAATTAAAAGATGCTTACTCCTTGGAAGGAAAGTTATGACCAACCTAGATAGCATATTAAAATCAGACACATTGCTTTGCCAACAAAGGTCTGTCTAGTCAAGGCTCTGGTTTTTCCAGTGGTCATGTATGGATGTGAGAGATGGACTGTGAAGAAAGTTGAGTGCTAAAGAATTAATGTTTTTGAACTATGGTGTTGGAGAAGACTCTTGAGAGTCCCTTAGACTGCAAGGACATCCAATCAGTCCATCCTAAAGAAGATCAGTCCTGGGTGTTCATTGGAAGGACTGATGCTGACACTGAAACTCCAATTCTTTGGCCACCTCATGTGAAGAGTTGACTCATTGGAAAAGACCCTGATGCTGGGAGGGATTGGGGACAGAAGGAGAAGGGAACGACAGAGGATGAGATGGCTGGATGGCATCACTGACTTGATGGGCATGAGTTTGAGTAAACTCCGGGAGTTTGTGATGGACAGGGAGGCCTGGCGTGCTGCGATTCATGGGGTCGCAAAGAGTTGGGCACCACTGAGTGACTGAACTGAACTGAACTGACTGATATCTGATAAAGAACTTGTATCCAAAATATGTAAAGAACTCTTATAACTCAACAATAAGAGGAAAAAGCACCCAATTAAGAAGTGAGCAAAAGATTCAAACAGATATTTTACCAGAAAAGATATACAGATGGCAACTATTCATATGAAAAAAATACTGAATATCATCAGTCACTATAAAAATTAGGTAATGCAGATTAAAACTACAATAAAATAAACTACCATATGGTCTGAAAGTTCTATCCCTGAAGAAAAACACTAATTAAAAAAGATAAATGCACCTCTGTGTTCATTGCTGCATTATTTACAATACCTAAGATATGGAAGAAATCTGCATGTTCACCAATGGATAAGAGGATAAAAATGACACGCATGCATGCTCAGTCACTGCAGTTGTGTCTGACTCTTTGTGAACCCATGGACTGTAGCCCCCCAGACTCCTCTGTCCATGGAATTCTCCAGGCAAGAATGCTAGTGTAGGTAGCCATTCCATTCTCCAGGAGATCTTCCCAACCCAGGGATTGAATTCACACCTCTTTATGTCTCCTCCATATATATATATATATATATATATATATATATATATATATATATATATAAAATCAGTTCAGTTAAGTCACTCAGTTGTGTCCAACTCTTTGTGACCCCATGGACTGCAGCACACCAGACTTCCCTGTCCATCACCAACTCCCAGAGTTTACCTAAACTCATGTCCATTGAGTTGGTGATGCCATCCAACCATCTTCTCCTCCTGCCCCCAATCCCTCCCAGCATCAGGGTCTTTTCCAATGAGTCAGTTCTTTGCATCAGGTGGCCAAAGTGTTGGAGTTTCAGCCTCAACATCAGTCCTTCCAATGAATATTCAGGACTGATTTCCTTTAGGATGGACTGACTGGATCTCCTTGCTGCCCAAAGGACTCTCAAGGGTCTTCTCCAACACCACAGTTGAATCACTACTCTGGCACTCAGCTGTCTTCATAGACCACCTCTCACATCCATACATAACTGCTGGAAAAACCGCCGCTTTGACTAAATGGACCTTTTTTGTCTCTGCTTTTTAATAAGCTGTCTAGGTTGGTCACAACTTTCCTTCCAAGGAACAAGCATCCTTTAATTTCATGGCTGCAGCCACCATCTGCAGGGATTTTGGCACCCAAATAAATAAAGTTTGTCTCTGTTTCCCCATCTGTAGTCTTCTCCTGCATCATAGTTCAAAGGCATCAATTCTTGGGCATTCTGCCTTCTTTACGGTCTAGCTCTCGCAACCGTACATGACCACTGGGAAGACCATAGCCCAGAGTATAAGAACCTTTGTTGGCAGAGTAATGGCTCTGCTTTTCAAATCACTCTCTAGGTTTGTCATCACTTTCCTACCAAGAAGCAACTGTGGTGTCTTCTGATTTCATGGCTGCAGTCACCATCCTCAGTGATTTTAGAGCCCAAGAAGAGGAACTATGTCACTCCTTTCACCTTTTCCTCTTCTATTTGCCATGCACTAATGGAGCCGGATGCCATGATTTTAGTTTTTTTAATATTTAGTCTTAAGCCGGCCCTTTCACTCTCCTCCTTCACCCTCATCAAGAGGCTCTTTAGTTCCTCTTCACTTACTGCCATTAGAGTGCTATCATCTGCATATATGTATGTGTGTGTGTGTGTGTGTGTGTGTGTGTGTGTGTGTGTGTATAAGATTATTTAACCATAAGGGAAATGAAATCCTGCCATTTCCAACAACATCAACAGCTACCTACAGCAGGTTTTGGGGGAGATGTGAAAAACTAGAATGCTTGTATTCTTCTGGTACAAATACATTAATAAAATGTGTGCATGCTCAGTCACTCAGTTGTGT